>NW_022589704.1:90889275-91260436 GCF_004348235.1 Phoca vitulina
CTTCTTCTTTTTTTTTTTTTTAACATATAATGTATTATTTGTTTCAGAGGTACAGGTCTGTGATTCAACAGTCTTACACAATTCACAGTGCTCACCATAGCACATCCCCTCCCCAATATCCATCACCCAGCCACCCCTTCCCTCCCACCCCCCACCACTCCAGCAACCCTGTTTGTTTGCTGAGATTTTTTTCCCGAACACTTCTTATTGCAAATTCAGAAGAAAACTGCTGGGTTCCTATTCAACATTTACCCTTGATCTAATACTTTAAGCCCATCACGGTGGCCCATTCTCCTTGACAGTGATTTGGTTTTAGGTGTGAGCATGTAACTAATCATGCTCATAGACAGTTGGTGGGAAGTCTTCTGCAGAGTTACTGGGGAAGGTTTCCGAGAGCCTAAGAAGAAGACTTCAGCAGAATTTATCCTTTTTGGGCTTTCTCATAACCGAATGTAACGCTTGGAACTTCTGCAGCCATCTTTGTTATCTGAGGATAAAGCCAAAACAGGAAGGGAGAACTAAACATTCAATGAGAAGTGGAGCCCAAGCCCGGCCAGCACTGTGGAGTTTCCTATCTCAGACTCCCTTTTATATGAGATATTGAATTTGAATTTTGGTGAAGCCAAAATGAGTTGGCATTCCCTACTACAGTTCAAATATATCTTTAATATCCCTCAGTTCAGTTGTTCCCTTCATCATGCAATATAATTTTGGTTAAACCAATAATTCAGCATCTGTGTTTTATATCTATATAAGTTCTGTTCAGTGATAAACAATAATTACATTTGCTTTTCTATGCAACATTTAATGTTCTTGGAATTTAAAATACACCTCATTTTTCATTTGCTTAGTTTGCTTTGTGCCTATTGTTTTTTATTCCTACACCATACATGAGACTTTTGAGGCAATTTTTCACATGGTAGAATATATCTAGGGTGACCATGTAATTTAATATCCTTCAACACTTCTGAAAGTGAAAGTATGTGTTATCAATGATACCAGAACCACAGGTATAAATTAAGATTGTACTGAGAAAACCAAGACACACAGTTTTCATAAATATACCTAATAACCTATCAGTGCATTTTTTAATTAAAGGCCTTTTTAACTAAGGTCTCTATGGGTCTTCCTTTCAGCTATAAACTAGACCAGCTGTTTTTTAGGTGAGTTAGCCTAGTTCTATAACTTTCCATTACAGACTTCCTGGACAGTCTCTTTATCTTACTCTTCCTTGTTTTATATACCCTGGGTCTAACTCTCATGTTTTCTCTTTATTTACACAGAAAATGTTTTCCAGTAGTTTCTGCTTTCTTGGTTTACTCCACTGTACTATTGAAACACACACTGTACTGTTGAAATAGAGAGGTATGAAAATCTCTTTATTCTACATTTAAGCTTAATAGTTTAAGCTATTAAAGCTATTAAACTATTAAAAGCTTTGATATACTAACTTATAGATCCCAAAATGCCTCTCCAGGAACCCAATGCAATTTTATTCCATTTTGGTGTATAAGTTGGGTTTTTCTCTCTCTCTTTTTCTCTTTGCAAAATTTTAGGATGTTCTCTTTACTTCTGATATTCTGTATTTCACCATTTGTACTTTGACACAGATTTGTTTCTTTTCACTTACTGAGCTGGACATTGATAAGATCTTTCAATCTAGTTACTGATACATTTCAATTCTGGGAAATTCCTTGTTATTTCTTCCATTACTTCATCACCTTTTTCTAGCTTTGCCTTTCTGAAATTATTATTTCTCAAATGTTAGAACTCTGAAGTTGATTTTTTAAATGCTTTTATATCTTCCTTTTGTTTTTATTCTTCATATTTTTCCTCTTTTTTTTCATTTTGTTTTATTTATTTGGTTCTGAGCATCTTCAGCTTTTTCTTTTAAACCTTTACTTGACTTTTTTTTAAATTTTTCATTATGTTCAGTTAGCAAACATAGAGTACATCGTAAGTTTTCGTTGTAGTGTTCAATGATTCATTAGTTGCGCATAACACCCAACACATGTGCTCCTTAATGCCCATCACCCGGGCACCCCATTCCCCCAGCCCCCTCCCTTCTGTAATCCTTAGTTTGTTTCCTGGAGTCCAGAGTCTCTCATGGTTTGTCTCCCTCTCTGATTTCCTCTCACTCAGTTTTCCTTCCCTTCCCCTATGGTCCTCTGCTCTATTCCTTATGTTCCACATATGAGTGAAACTGTATGATAATTGTCTTTCTCTGCTTGACTTATTTCACTTAGCATACTCCCCTCCAGTTCCATCCATACCAGTGCAAATGGTGGGTATTCATCCTTTCTGATGGCTGAGTAATATTCCATTGACTTTTTTTTCTATTTAATTTTTAATTTTATAGAGCACTTTGATATTTTTTTAACTATCCTGATGCTGTGTCATGGATTCAATATTTTCTCCTATTTCTCTCAAGATATGATTTTTTTTTAGATATTTATTTATTTATTTGACAGAGACAGACACAGACACAGCAAAAGAAGGAACACAAGCAGGGGGAGTGGGAGAGGGAGAAGCAGGCCTCCCTCTGAGCAGGGAGCCCGATGCGGGGCTCAATCCCAGGACCCTGGGATCATGACCTGAACTGAAGGCAGAGCCTAACAACTGAGCCACCCAGGTGCCCCTCAAGATATTGATTTTTAACAATATTTTATGTTTTCCTGCATTGCTGCTACATCCTACAAATTCCTTTTGTAGGTATGAGATTGTTTTGTTGCTTTGTTACAACTTAGTTGTTCAACTTTTGTGTTGGAGTTTCCCCTCAAATGCATGGTGCTCTTGGCTGTTCAATTATATCAAACACAAAAAACTGAAAAGCTAATTAGAAGCTTGCCGACTAGTGAGCTTCACTTATGGAGATCAGGTTGTGGTGTGTGTGTGTGTGTTTAAGAGGATCCTCTGTTCCCCAAATACAGGTATTTTCTATGTCTTTCCTCTGAGGTTATTCTGTCTCTGCAAAGAAAAATCCTCTATGTCCTATCTGATGTATTCTGGGAACAGACAGCACATGAGGGCTGGAGGTCTCCATCTATTCCTTCCTTTATACTTTCACTTGTTTTCACAAAATATTTTTACAAAAAAAATACTCTTATAACTAAATAATAGCTATAAACTCATAAGAAAGGAAAATAGGATGAACTGATGAACAAATCACTTCAAAAATATATATTTGGGTTGGGGGAGAGCACCTAGGTGGTGCAGTTGGTTAAGTGACCAACTCTCAGTTTCAGCTCAGGTCATGATCTCAGGGTCGTGAGATTTACAAGATGAAAAGGATTTTAGAAGGTTGAAATCAGAGAAGAAGGTAAAGGAGAGCCGAGAGGGCAAAGTCCAAGACACAGAGGCAAGGAAATCAAGGCAAGAACTGTTACTAAAACAGCAAGCAGGTCAATAGCTGGTATAGTTATATGAGCTCAAAATGTGAGTGGAAACTTGCAAATGGAGATTGGGGTCACCCAAGTAGCGTCTTAAAGTTTAAGGTAAAAAGTTGGGTTATTTTTCTGGGCAATTGAACAGTATTAGTATTTTTTTATTTAATTAATATTTGCTGTGGGTTGGGTAACATGCCACGTAGTTTCACATTACAAACTACTCAAGCTGTTGTTTTAGAGATGTGAGTCTGGTTGCCAAGTGTGAGATAGATGGGAGGTGAGAGAAACCAGAGGTTAAACCAGAAAAAGTTAAAAGGCTATCGCTGTCTCCTTAACAGCTGAAACAAAAATCAAAGATGAAAGAAGACTTAAATTTTAAAAGCTTCCAGATAATAATATATGTAAATTACAGCATAAGCTCAAGGTAGGAAAGAATTTCTTAAACAAGATTCTAACTGTAAATATTGATGTTTGTCTCCATTAAAATTAAGAACTTCTGTTTTTTAAAAACACACAAAGAAAATGAAAACACAGACATAGCGGGAAAATACATTTGCATCATATATAACAGAGGTCTCTTCCCAGAAACATTTAAGGAATTCCTAAAAATCAGTAAGAAATAAAGAGAAAACAAAATAGACAAATGGGCAAAAATACTTGAACAGGTATTTAACGAAAAAGGAAATCCAAACATACAATAAATAAGAAAAGATCCTCAACTTTGTCTATAATAACAAAAATGTAAATTAAAATTACAAAAAGATTCCTTCAAACACATATTCATTCATACACACACATACACACCCACAAATAAAACCAAAAAACTTTTAAAAACCTGATAATACCATATATCATTAGAATGTGGAATAATATGGATGTCCACATAATGCTAAAACAAGTGTAAATTGGTTTCATCATTTTGGAAAAGAGCTTGTCATTCACAGATTAAAGATACACATGGCCAGCAAATCCACTTCAAGATGTAAATCCTGCCGAAACTCATGCATATCCGTATCATGATATATTCATAAAATGTTCAGAGCAGCACTATTTTTAATAGTAAAAATGAAACCCACCCAAATGTCCATTAATAACAAAATGGATAAATAAACCGTGCCATATTCATTCAACTGAATGCTATAAAGCAATAAGAACACACAGCAACATGACACAATATGGATGAATCTCAGGAACACAAGTGGAGTGTAAGAAGCAAATCAAAGAAGATCCATGGTAACTCTAAAGAAAAGAAATGAGGGGCACCTGGGTGGCTCAGTCGTTAAGCGTCTGCCTTGGGCTCAGGTCATGATCTCAGGGTCCTGGGATCGAGCCCCACATCAGGCTCCTTGCTCAGCGGGAAGCCTGCTTCTCCCTCTCCCACTCCCCCTGCTGGTGTTCCTGCTCTCACTGTGTCTCTCTCTGTCAAATAAATAAATAAAATCTTTAAAAAAAAAAAGAAATGAAAACATTATCACAAATGTCAGAAAAAAGTGCTTCCCTCTGGCTGAGATGGAGTAGATTATGATAAAGACAAGGCACACGTGGGTAAAGGCAATATTCTATTTCTTGGCCTGGGCTGATGCATCATGGCTCACGTTACAATTATTCTTTAAACTTGCATTTATATGTATTTTTCTCTAAGAATCTCTAACAACAAAGATAAAATAAATACATACATATTTTGAAATTCATGAATAAGGCAGAAAAGACTGGCAGAAAGCAGCAGAGGAGTGGGCTATTTCAACAACAGAAGAGAAAGGACGTGGGGTCTTGAACTATGGCCGTGGAGGGGAAGGGAATGGCACTGAGAATTCCCACAGCAGAGGTAGAATTAATAGAATTTGGTGAATGGTTGTATAGAATAACAAAGGGAAATAGAAGAAATGAGGATGGCTTGGGGCGCCTAAGTGGCTCAGTTGGTTAAGCGTCTGACTCTTGATCTCAGGGTCGTGGGATCGAGCCCTGCTTGGGCTCCTCATTCAGCATGGAGTCTGCTTGTCCCTCTCCCTCTTCTCCTCTCTCTGCTCCTCCCCCTGCTCTCTCTCTCAAATAAATAAATAAATAAATAAATAAATAAATAAATAAATAAAATCTTTAAAAAAAAAAGAAATGAGGGTGTCTTCTAGATTGTATTCAGGTAACTGGTAGAGAGAGGCAAGAAAGGAAGGCGAGCAAGTTAGCGGGGGAAAGGTGGGGCAGGTGACGAGAACAGCTTGGGCATATTCACAACTCTGTTTAACACCTCTGCAGAGATGTCCACTAGTTTTGACATACTTGTTTAGAACATAATCCCATTGCAATCATTTATTTCAAAGAGCCAACCAAGAAAGGCTTTTTTGAATATCTCCCACCTGCAAGGTCCCATACTGAGCACTGCAGATGATACAATAAAGCATACGCAGCAATCTGTTCCCCAGGAAGCTTACAATTTAGCCAAGAGCAGGACATGTATAAAGGAAATGACAGCTAAATAAAAGACAAGGCTGAAGGAGTTGCAGAGACAATGAGTGATAGAGAGTTTAAGCGGGGGAGGAAGAAGAAAGGAAGAGAGGGAGAGAGAGAGAAAGGAAGGATGAATAGGTGGATAGAAGAGAGACAGAGGGAATCATTTACAAGAAGTATTTCTTTGATCTCTGTCTTGGAACATGAAGAGAACTTAGGAAAAAGGAAAGTCTTTCCAGACAGGGAAGGTGTTTACTAGCATATTCAGAGGACACTACGCAGGTAGAATTAGAGGAACAGCAAAGACAACATGGGAATGGTAGAATGGAGCCAGATTTTTTTCAGCAGCCAAACAGGAGAGAAGAAATATAAAAAATCAGTCAGGTCAGGGACCATGCCACTAAAGCAGTCAGGACAAAAAGAGACAGACCTAGGCTCACATGTGGCAGCAGGAATGGAAGTGAAGGAACAGACTCAAGAAATGTTGTTTAGAAGGAATGAATATAGAATTGATTTGGAGGAGAGAGAACAGGTAAAGCCAGCTCTGAGGCATGAAATCTAGGCAGCAAGATCCCTGAGACCACTGGGAGAAAGAAGTCAGCCAGGAGGGGAAGATTCTGGAGAGGGACAGGAGTTCAATTTTAAGCACAGGGAGGATAATGAAACAAAACTCACGAATTAAGCAAAAATGCCCAATATTGTCATGGAAAATGAGAGCATTTACTCAGGAAAAAAATTAGGTCCGCAGAAGAATGATGTATGCAGAGAAAAGTGAAAGCTGAATCTAGAGAAGTACAAAAGATCTCTAATGAATGTATTGAAAAGGTATGTATTGAGCACCAACCACATGTGGTCCTACCATAGGAACTTCGAGTTAAGAAGAGAGGAAAAAGAATTATAGAGAGAAGTGAAAGAAATTCATGAGTGTAACAGGTAGGAAGAAAAGAAACCCTTAAAAAATTATAGTGATTAGCACCTCCCCACTTCCCCCTGGCAACTGCGGGTATCAATTTCAATTATGCAAGATGAATAATTCCTAGAGATCTGCTGTACAATCATGAGCCTAGAGCTAACAATATTGTATTTACACTTAAAAATCTTTTAAGAGAGTAAATCTCGTGGTAAGTGTTATTATCACCATAAATGTTTTTAAAAGATATATTCCAATAAAACAAAAGACAAAAATCAGAAGAATTATCTCAACAGGATGAAAGAAAGAAAGAAAGAAAGAAAGAAAGAAAGAAAGAAAGAAAGAAAGAAAGAAAGAAAGAAAGAAAGAAAAAGGAAAGAAAGGAAAGAAAGAAAGAAAAAGAAAAAATGGTTGAGGAAAGACTAACAGAGATGTCAAGAACAAATGAACAGAGAAAGAACTGTTGAAAGGCCACTGACAGTTAAAATGTCATGGGTGAACTTCGGGAAAGTAGCCTCATTAATGTGAACTAGACGGAAACCAATTGGGAAGGAGGATTCGACCTGCATCCCCTCTCCTCTGTGGCACTTTCCTCTTGGGTCCTCCTTCATCTCCTTCAGATCTTCAAATGCCATCTTCTTAGTGAGACCTTCCTTAATCCTCTTATTTAAAACAAGCTTCCCAGCATTCCCCATACTGTCTGCATTGCAGCATTTAACACCATATATGTTACTTACTTATATCTGTCTGTTATCTGTCTCACCCCATATAGACTCCATGATAGCAGGGATTTCCATCTCATGTTCGTAGCTCTAGTGTTGAGATCAGGGCCTACACAGAGAATGTCCTCAAAATCAAGTCAAGAGGAAGGCATGTTAACTGTGTTACACAAAAGGTCAGATAATAAGAGGCCAGAGAACTGACAATAGGATTTTGGAGTATGACGTTAGCAAGGGCAGTTTCAAAAGAGCAGTGTGAAAACTATGTGACTGGGGTGGGTGAAAGTGTTAATGAAGAAGTAAAGCTAGCATGCATAAACAGTCCTCCTAAGGAGGTTTGCTATATAGAGAACAAGAGAGATGGATGGATTTGTTTTTGTTTTGTTGTGAGATGGGAGATGTTATACAATATCAATATAAGGATCAGAATGTTCAAGTAGAAAGGGAAAAAGTTACTAATGCAAAATAAGAGGAATAGTTAGTAAAGTCAAACCCCTGAGAAGTCAGGAAGGGGTGGATTCTGGTGCATGTTCTGGGGATGACCCTAAACAGAAGTAGAGACAATGACCCCATTGGGAAAGGCAGCAAGGCCTAGCACAGGCACAAGTTGACTCAAGATGAGACAATTCTCTTCGAATTCCTTTCTTAGTGAAAGGAGAACTGAGTCTGCTGAAGATTTAAGAAAAGAAGACATGAAACAGTTGTCTTGAGCATAAGAGAGTAAATGTACCAAGGGCATGTGGCAGAATCTCTAGGTACTACGAAGTCCCTGTGGGAATTTTGTCGTATGGAATTTTAAGTGAGAACTTCAGCAATACAATTGTGGGTTCTCTCCCAGCTATGTTCAGTTGCAAGGATATAACTGTAGAGCAGATAAAGAGTTGAGTTTAACCACTATGACTGGTGATATTTTCTACCAAACAATAACATAGCGATATCTACAGTTGTAACCCAAATAAACAGCAGATCTTCATGTGGCCTGGTCTCACCATTTAGCATTTCAACATGCACATACATAAAATCTAATAATTAAAAGGAATTATTTACTCATACTTCTCAAAGAACTTGAGATCTAATTCAAAACACACAAATACCATTTCCTTATCCTGTTCCCTGACTCTGTCTCTCAGGGATACCCTTGAAACTTTTTACCACATCTTCTGACTTTCCCGATCAAAGCCTCCGTGACACAGGGTTGGCACAGGCTCTGTGCTTTCCTCCTAATTTCCCTCCTCTGTTACCTTCATTCTCTTCAACTTCTCTGAGGCAAATCATAAACCTTTCCAATACAAACTGTCTTTTCTTCCCCTTTCCTTCCATACTAATTACTCTAATCTGCAAAATAAATGGAGGAGTAGGATGGGAGGGATGTTAGGGAGTGTGCAATGCCAAAGTCTTCCATAGCAAGTAGCAACATGAAGCAATGGTGAATATTGATGCATTCATCCCTGTTACATAGCTTTAGTTATGTCATTCTTATCCCAAAAAGCAATATTTTTGACCTACTGCCTCCATCTCCGGAATACATATAATATTCAGAACCAGTAATGTAATCTCATCCATCATTCTATTACAACCTCTACTCTGACCCTCTGTTGAAAGGAACAAAAGAATAACACAACAAAAACCTGGATTTCAGAATGAGTATTTTATGATCAAAATTGAAGTATTAGCTTTTATGTTCCTTCGTGCAAACTAGGTATGTTTTGTAAGTGGCAAAAAATATCCCCCCAAAAGTGTTATTTCCATAACAAAAGTAATAGATCCACTTATCTTTATTAAGTTACATTTCTCAGCAAAAATATATCGTATTTTCTATACTACTTTCATATCGTTTCACTCAGGACATCTCCTCAGGTGTCTTGGGAGTATTTCTCCACTAAGGTCCTGAAGAAGCTTCTTAAGCCCAGGAACTCCTTTGCCCTTCCTCTATTCTGTTCACCTGTCCCCAGAGACTCTGTTTCTTTGTCTTCAGAGGCTGACAGGACATACACTTCTATGCAGGCCCTGCCCTCCTTCTTCTTGCTCAAGACTGACTGTGGAGGAAGGTACAGCCAGCCCAACTCTCCATAACTCTGCTGTTTCCAAAATCAAGGTCTTCAACTTTTAAGACCTTTGCCATACACCTTGAAGAAACTGATAACGGACTTTAATAAATACAGATAGCAAATTTGTTTCCTATTGCTGCTGCAACAAATGACCACAAACTTGGTGGCTTAAAACAACACAAACTTAGTATCTTATAGTTCTGAAGGTCAGGTGTGTGAAATGGGTCTCACTAGGCTAAAATCAAGGTGTCAGCAGGGCTCTGCTCCTTCTGGAGGACCTAGAGGAGAATCCATGTCCGTGCCTTTTACAACAACAGGCTGCCTGGGGTCCCATCTCATGGCCCCCCTTCCATCTTTAAAGCCAGCAATTGCTGGTCTAGTCTTAGACCATGTGCATGTGCATGTGGATCACTCTGCCTCTCTCTTTCACACATAAGGACTTTGGTGATTACCATAGGCCCATCCAGAAAATCCAGGATAATCTTCCCATCTCAAGTTCAGCTGATGAGAAACATTAGCTCCATCTGCAACCTGAACTGCACTTTGCTATGTAACATAACATATGCCAGGTTCCGGAGATGAGGTCAAGGGTATCTTGGAGGTGGAGGGATGGTACATTACTCTGCCTACCACAAATACAAACATTACAAAATGAAGGAATGTTTTTAGTTCTCAAATTCCTTTTCTTGAGTTCTTGATTCCCTTGATGATATAGTAAGTAAATGGAAGTGGTAGGAGACTTCTATTCTCTTCCATTACCATTATTATAGATGATGGAGCTTATCATGATGCACCATTCATGAACAGCCCAGATGGACTCCCCTTCTCCATGATCATTTACCTTCCTTAAATATTAAGGTAAAGGCAGAATAAATCCATAATAATAAGAGCCTCCTTGTTTCAAGTTGCACGTGCATATATTTGAAGATCTCCATAGTAAAGGACACCAAGTTCTGCCAAGAATTCTGGGCATTTCCTCTAAGTGTTATTATTTCCAATGAAAAACACTGACCTAAATACCAATAATACCTGTAAGTCAATATAATAGATTTCAATCAGAAGCAGAAATCTTACATTTTACCCAAGAATTTCTAAGTTTTCTGGTCTTACATTTTCAAATCTGCCATTGGTTTTTATTCCTCCTGTGAGTCTACATTTCATCCTCTATTCTTCTGTTTGTGGAACCATAAGTGACAATTACAGCTAAAACTTGTCTCTCCATAAAAGATTCAAGATAGGAAACTTGTTGGTAGGAAAGGCCCAACATGAGGGGCTATATGTGTTAAAGCTGTCTTTTGAAAAGCACTCCTTAGAAATGGCATTGAAATTATCCACTTCAAAGAATGGAATGAAGCCAAAGGCGCTCATGGAAAGGCTAAAGGCATTCCTGTCCCAAAGTTATCCCATTGTTACTAGCGATGATGAATAAAGACCATGGAAACCCTATATTTGGAAAATATATTCCACTGAATGCCCTCAGATGAGTATCTACAGGTCACAATCTGCTGCAATTTCACTTCGAATGCAAACAAACAACCCAGAACTCACTAACTCAAAATGGTTAGATTTTGGCTCTTAGTTCTGAATCTGAGTGATATTAACTCTGAATCAAGTATGCCTTCCTCTAGTATAGTGTGCTGGTTCTTTCCCTAAACTTAATATCCAATTCCTGCCTCTGAAGCCCCCCTCCAGAGTTTCTCTCTTGCCAGCCCTCAATTCTAGTTGTGGATAAATGTCAAAATTATTTTAACTGAATTAGCACAAAAACACACCTTGCTATCTCTGCAATATATTTATGGAGGTAATTGGTAGGGCTGTGAATACCTCCCTCCCCTTTGATAGGTGTTCTATTTCTGATCACCCAGATTTCAGGCTGAAAAACCCTTGGCGAAGGAGGAATAATGGCTTTAAGTAACTTGAAGTTCACATGCTGCCAAAAAATCAACAAGGAAACTCAAGATGATTTCTCTGACCAAATAGAAAGTGTTATTCGAAAAAGTTCACAAAATGACTGTTTTGACAACCAGGTAATTTTAAGAGAAGTGGAAAGTAGTAGGTTTTTACAAAACCCATGTTTAGGGGCAAAGTGAAGTCAGGGAAAGAGAAGTTCTATGACAGGAAAAGGGAGGACATCAGAATGTAGTTTCAGTAATTCACTGGGACAAATGCTATTAAAATTGGACTGAAGGAAACTAAGCTGCTGGTCAAGAGAGAGCAGCAGCTTACCTGTTTCAATGTCTACTTCCCTAAGCAATCACAGGTAGAAGTCAGAGAAGAAGGCAGTACTATCAAAGAAGCAAGAAATTATTTAAAATGTCATAATGATTGAAGCAATTGAGTTGAAAATGTATGATATCAAAGTAGCTCATGGCTCTAGAATGTGCTAAGGATCTCCTCCAATGTCTGATTTCTGAGGTTTCCTTGTGACCCTACCACTGATACCACTTGAAACCAGTTCCACTTCTGAAAGAATATGCCAGAATCCTGGATTGGAGGGAGTGTGAAAGTCAGGTGCACTGTCCCTCCCACCACCACTACCACATCTACCAGCATTACCATACTCTCAGAGGCTTGTCTGTCAGAAACCATTCTAGAAGTCCAGTCCACTTCAGGGCAGTTCTATTAGACCATTCCATCTTAGAGCAACCTGAAACCAGCCTCCAAACAGTAGGACCAGTTCTGTTCTCCAACGCCACTCAGAATACATTACTCACTCTCCCACATAAATACCATTCAAATATTTAAAGATGGTTAGGTTTGCTATGACTCTTCATTCCTCTAAGGCAAACATCCCAATCCCTCAGAATAGTGACAAAGTACTCTCCCCATGTTCTGCATTTACACTGAACCCCACCCTTTTGTCAATACCCCCTCCCCCAAGCACAATGCCAAAACAACAGATTCTTCAGAGGTGGCTTCATTACCCCAGGATGAAAGGTGACTATTACCTCCTGAGTTTGGGGTTTTGTGTCTAGATGAAACCAGTCTACTACTGAATCAATGCATCCAAATTAACCATTTTGGCCACTATGCCAGGTTGTTAAATCATATTGTGCTTGCAATCAACTAAAACCACTAAATCACTTTCACAGTGCTGCTGATAAACCACACATCTCCTTCATCCTGTGCTCTTGTAGTCTGCAGTTTATTTGAAGGACACGACTATAGATCTTTACTTATAGAAATCTTTAGAGCTACTTTTGCTTTTTGATAAAAAAAATTGAGTATCCAGTCTTAGCATTTTAATAAATTCCAAAATACCTTTATTTTATCTCCTCATTCATTACATTTGAAATTATTTCTGCAAAGTAAATTAAGATAAAAATATTAATTTGTTTTGGTAAATGTATTTAAAATGCTGTAATTAATAAGAAAAATAGGCTTGGTAAATCTTACCAGTGTATACAATTATAAGAAATCATAACTCTGTTAAATTTCATCTTGTTACTTACAAATAATTATTTTAATTATTGAAGACCGTTGTGTATCCTGATTTAGATATGCAAAATATCACTCCTCACTTTCAGTTGTGTATCCAACTGATAAATATCTCCATTAACGGCTAATTTCAAGACGCTAAGAAAATTAATGACCAGATTGAAGCGACCAACAGCCCTAAGGCACACTGTTTGCCCCAAGTCAGTAGCACAACTTCAATCATCACAATTTCAGTACGGTCTTTCCATGAGTCAGGGGTCCCTCTAGCTTTGGACTATCATTTGGCTCAAATGTACATGACCACATTAATTCAGATGTAGACTGCTTTAATCCAGACACAAAACACAAAACTCAGGAGACTCTTTACAACATAATAACAAAGAAAATGAAATGCTTTAGACCAATTAAACTGTATTTATCAGGACTCTGCTGCAAGTTCCAAGAAGAAAATATTATTAATAATAATGACTACTAATAATGAACTGGTCAAGGCAAAAAATAAATTGTGTTGGCCCATGTCACTGAACAGTCTAAGGTGGTGGCAGCAGGACGCTGGGCTCACAGCGTGCTGTCAGGACCTAGCTGTCCACCTCTCAGCTTTGCTCTCCTCCATGTTGGCTGTGCAAGTAGCCAGATGGCTGCCAGGAGCTACCACTCTGTGTCCTCTCAGGGTCAGTTCTTAAATGGTAACACCTTCCCAAGACCCAGGAATAAATAAATGAACCAACATTGGGACTAAATGACACACATTGGCCAGGCCAAGTCACATCTAGACCCTGCAGGGAAGCCCTTTTTGAACACTGTGAGGAATGCAGCGGAAATTTGAACTACCATCACCAGAGTTGCTGGATGGGCTCAAACTTCAAATGGCCAGCGCATAAGCCTAACAAATTTCTCACAGTACACTATCCATAGGAGAATACTCGGCCACAGAAAAGAAGGAGGAGGGGCTGCTATGGGTCAGACCAGTAGGCAAACTTCTGTTTCCAGGTGCAAACAGCCAAGCCATCTCTCCCAGATTTGCAAAACATGCAAGCACATTTTCCATTTCCAGTGTGAGATTCATTCTCACTTGGGGCCAAACTGGCATTGTATGCTGCTAAATAATTTATTTTGCTGACATGAAGTTAAAAACCAGTCATGTCTGCCTTGCAAAGTACCTCTGAGATCAAAGATTAGTTCAGGATTCATGCAGCTGACTTCCTTACATATTTAAAAAATTTAGGGTAAATTTAATCTTACTCCATGCCTGATTTATTTATTAAATTCCTACTGCCTAAGAGTTAGAACTTTAATGTTTTTTATGTGCAAGAGAGCATGTAGTTCCTACATTCCTCTCTTCTGCTGTCTCCTATGAAGGAAATGCCCTCACTTTTACCCTGCTTTTGCATTCACATCTTTCATATACAACAATCTAAAAATGCTCTATACCAATTTAAAATTGGAAAAAATCTAATAAAAACCCTCACATCCTAAACCTAAACCTAATTGATACCAAAAAAATTTTTAAGGAAACTGCAACTTTAAAGGAACACTCTGACAGCTGATTCTGTGACTGGATTTCTTGAAGTGGCATGCCTGTTTCTCTGAGAGCTTCGTTTTTAAGGAGCATGGGAAGCTATTATTAACACATAGACAGAATCTACAGAGAGGAGATTATGTTGGGCATATCAAATCCAGTTCCCTTCGGGAGTGATGCTAATTCAGCTAGGTGATTTTCTAAATTAAGTTAAAAACAATTTGATGTTATAGGCTGAAACTTGCTCAGTTAAAGATATAGGTAAACAATAGTTCTCTAAATTTCCATTTGTACATCGGCTCTATCAAGGTGACCCAATATATTCCAGCTATCTGAAAATCAGCTTAAATTGCACACAGTTCTATTGCTAAGGCTTCAAGCTCAAACAAGGGCAGAATTCCCCCAAGCTGTAACTCAGGTTCACTGGTGGGTGGTCCTCATTTCTACATTAGTATGACTGGTCTTCCCTTCACTCTCCATGATAGTCCTAGTGTCCCTCCAATAGAAGTCAATCCAAAAATGTGGATTTGAAGGATAATAATAACTAGGAAGAGCAAGATTACAATCTATTGATAAAAAGCAAAATGGGTTAACTCTAGAGCCTACTGAAATACACAAAGAAACTACTATAGACAATCATATGCGAATGCTCAATGAAATACAAAAAATCCGGATACTGCAGGCTCAAGCCTGAGAACCCAGAATTGCATTTCTTTATAGTCCAGTAGAAGAAGCAAGAAAAACAATATAAGTCAAAGAATAGGAAAGCTCTTATATAATGTTTTAAGAATAAGACATTCACTAACTGGTCAACATGTCAAATGAAGAGGAAAATCACTATGAGATAAGTTGACCAAGGAAGGTCTGCAGAACATTGCCTTTTTTCCACTTGGCCACATTTTGGTGGGTTTCTTCCAATCTCAGTTTAAACATCACCTCCTCAGAGAGCCTTCCTGACTCCAGATTAAATCAGATTAGCCCCCCTCCCATTAAACTCCTACAGCAGCCCATTTTTCTCTTTTGGAAACATTTCACAATTGAGGCTCCATAATGAATAATGTAATAATTTTTTTGTATCTGATTACTATATTACAAATTCAATGATTACGGAGATCATGCCCAATGTTCCCAGCACCCAACAGTGTCAATAAATAATCCAATAAGTGCTTTTTGAGTACATAACTGAATGAACCATCTAACTCTCTCATTCCCTAGAATTTGACTCTAAAATAAAATCCTAAAGTACATCACTATTGAGATGACTGGGTAA
Organism: Phoca vitulina; assembly: GCF_004348235.1. Lineage (NCBI taxonomy): Eukaryota > Metazoa > Chordata > Mammalia > Carnivora > Phocidae > Phoca > Phoca vitulina. The sequence goes on from NW_022589704.1 coordinate 90,905,008, forward strand.
GGCTGTATTTCTGACACATTGGTCATTAAGCAAATCTCTTCTCTCTTCAACTTGAACTCTAGAAATGTCGGCAATTTTGACAACCCCTAGTACCTAAGAGAAAAGTGAACAGAGTAAACATGATAATGTCCATATGACTCTGAGGAGAAGAAAAAAAGCTATTTAAGGATTGGGAATTATTAGGAGCTTTAAGAATAGATGCTTATTTGCAGGCTTTATTGTGCACATGTTTGGGATTGATGAGATTAATTTATGAGGAAAATGACGTTTGGTTAATGTACAAAGATGGTGAAGTGGCTCTGGGGGTCATTTCTCTTTCCACTACGGTGCTCCATTTAATCGTGACCCATGTGAACACTTACTAATGACATTCATACATTTGTACATAAGTGGCCTCATAGTGAAATAATTCTAGAAATAATCTCTACATGTACAAGAAAACCTTAAGCATGAGGATATACAATTCTTTCTTACCATTTCTCTGCTTGAGTCTCTTATTACTTGGGTAGTAAACACTGTAGCCTAATATGAAAAGAAGTTCCCCAGGCTGAAAATAGTAGTTCTTTAAAATAGCTTAATGTGTTCTTCAAAACCAGTAATCGGATTAAGCTGCAGTGTCTTCGAAGGAGTTAGCCAGCCTTGAAGCTCAATAAAGAAGTTTGTCTTTCCTGCAAAATTAATCTAAGAGTAAATTTTCATTTCTATAGTGGGGCCTGCAGCTATCTATTCCTTTGCTCTCAGAGTACAAGTTAAAAACTATAAATGAAAAATCTGAACCATGTACATTTTACTATTTCCCCCTTCTACATACTTTTCCTTTATTTTATTTTTTTATTTTATTATGTTATGTTAATCACCATACATTACATCATTAGTTTTTGATGCAGTGTTCCATGATTCATTGTTTGTATATAACACCCAGTGCTCCATTCAGTACATGCCCTCTTTAATACCCATCACCAGGCTAACCCGTCCCCCCACCCCCCTCCTCTCTAAACCCTCAGTTTGTTTCTCAGAGTCCATAGTCTCTTATGGTTCATCTCCCCCTCAGATTTCCCCCCTTCATTTTTCCTTTCCTGCTATCTTCTTCTTCTTCTTTTTTTTTTTTTTTTAACATATAATGTATTATTTGTTTCAGAGGTACAGGTCTGTGATTCAACATATTCTGCCAGTTTTTACTGGATCAGTAACAATGCCTCTCACCATGTTACCAACACAATATTACATTTTTATTTATTTATTTATTTATTTTGCTTATTTATTTATTTACCTTGACCTTTATTTTTTTTTTCCCGGAGGATGTATAACTTTAGCCAAATGATATGTGACTTATCTGAAGTTATTTAGCTAAAGTTACAAATTACCATAAATATTTGCTTTGGAAGAATCCATATGAAACTATAATTCTAAGTGGCTTCTGAATTTTTTATTCCCACTAATAGCAAATCTCAGATATACACAAGGGAGAAGGTAACCCACTATCTTAATGTTCTACAAGAGTATCTCTAGAGATGCAAACGTCATAGGCTGTCTAAGGTCAAAAGTGAAATGGACTCAAGGTCTTCACATTTGATTCTAGAGAACTTGGTCAAGACAACAAAAGAATAGTATCTCTTTATTACCATACTCAACATAAAATATATGAAGAATTTTAGGTTCTTTGAGAACCTCTTTAGAGGTGCTGGTAAATCATACATTTGACATAGTAATTCACAAAGAGTAAAAATATTAAAACGGATTTGGGTCTCTTAGATGATTTACTGTCTTACGCAGATGAAAAAACCCTCCAAAGATTAGTCCTCTGCCACTGAACAAGCCTGTACTTAAATCATCTCAGATATTTCTAGGAAAGGAGATTCAATAACTTACACTAACAAGAAAACAATCCTCACACACAAGATAGTCTTCTTCCCAGACTAAGTCTCTCCGTGCATTTATATTTTTTATTGAAACTGAGAAAAGGAAGCTACAGTGCATTACTCAAACTCAAGCACAGGAAAAATCTCATTAAAACAATTAACTTGACAAAGAACAGTCTATACCCCAAAGTTATTTCCACATCATGACCCAGTGAAATATGTTTAGTTGATGAGATTTCAATGAGTTCATTGTACTATTTTTTTTTTCCTTGTCCCTTTTTATTTACCATGTATTATATATTCAAAAAAATCTTGATGATGAGTTACCTGCATTGTAATAGCAGAGAAGAGCTGATTTATGATTTAGGTTGAAATTTTCACAGTTCTTCTTTTCTGACCACCAAGGAGCAATGATTATGGAGGTGACTAGCCTATCTGAATCATGTTAATTCAAAAACCATCAAAACTATGAAACCATCCTCCCTAATAAAATAAATAACATTCTAAAGCTCTGGTACAAACAGCAAAGGATGAAGGACAGTAATCATAGAGGAAGTTAGAATAACTTCTGTCTCCCTTTGGATTCATGCCACATTTTTTTTCTCTGGTTTATTCACTACAGAACTAGCTAGATTTTAGCTTTGTTTTCTTCCCAGACCTACTGACCAGGAATGAAGTTTATATCTACAGTAACTTCTAACAGTATTTCTTGACAAAAAAAAAAAATAGATGTTACTATATAGAATTCACTATATTAGAATTATCCACTTACATTTTATTAAAAAAAAAAAAACAAAACTTAGTACATTAATCAGCAAACTATTTAAATTGAGCCTGTAGGGGATTGGGGCCAGGAGAGACAATAATAATAAGATGAGGCAGCATGGCAGGAGAGAAACAGAAAATGTTTTGTGGCATCTCTCTGCCTTAAGTTATTCAATAAACGTATCTCCTAAAAGTTAACCCTCAAGTACATGCTTCATCCCAGGGAAGACTGATTCTCAGTAGGGTCCATGATGCCTGCTACAATTAGGGATGTCATGAGGCCTCTCTCCGGCACTGCATCCTCTCCTCACCCTGGAGATGCCAGCACTGAGAAATCAATCAATGGTGGGAGCCTCTCCATTATCCAAACAGGTGGTTTTTCTGAAGTATTTTCAGTCTCCAGCCACTGAATATGGAAGTCTTTACCACAAGTACCACCTATATGCATCTCTCCCCAACATGCCCCAAACACAGCATAATCTGAAGAGAAACAGAGGAGGAAGTTATTTCTTTGTTCCTTTCTTCAACACCAAGAGAATGCCATGCATAACCATCAGCCTTTCTTCAACATCCCTCACAAGAATTATGAAAAAATTTGATGGGGGCCATTGTAAAACAATAGTGAATGCCACCATTTGTGTTTGAAGATTTTCTCTCTCCACTCACTGAATCCTGGGAACCCAATCACCTCTGCTTTTTTCACAATGGTGATTTTTGGGGGTGAGGCTAAGAGCTTCCATGAACAATTTTACTGATTAATCAAATAATTCAGGCATCATCAAGTGTAAATCCACCTCACCTGAGCTTAACATTAATATGAAGAATCACGCTTAAAGCCACTTCAATCACAAGGACAGATAGTAAAGAAGAAAGTCTGAGCTAACATCTGACTTCTGGACAAGTGGATCTCAACTCTGGCAGAATGTTAAAATCATCTAGGGAGCTTTTTAAAATGTAGGTGTTCAAGGCTCATCACAGGCTAATTATAATCAGAAACTCCGAGACGGTTGTCCCTTGCATGGTATCAGTCTGGGTCATGATTCTAATACAAGCCAGGGTTGAGAACCCCTAGTCTACAGTTATTACCAGCACACCCTTGGATTTTGCTACAATGTTGAGTTTTTTGTTTTTTGTTTTTTTTTTTTTCCACACTACCACAGCTGCAACACTGGAATGGCCACTGCAGAACACAGTTTCATCAATTACGCTGCAGCAACCAACAATCCTCCAGATCCCAGTGGCTTCAAATAGCAAGCTATGTGGTTTCGAATGCATGTCTTTTGGATACAGACTTAGAAATGGGGGTTTCCCTAACATCATTCTTACTGAGGGAATCAGGCTAAAGGGGACCCCCATATCCACTCATACACAAAGCTGAGGCAGGAAAATAATGAATGTAGGGAATCCCACAGTTGCTCTTACAGCTTTCCTCTGGTTGAGACTTGCATTTGTGGAGAAGATAAGTCTCAGGACCATTTAGTTCCAGAAAGGACAAGGAAGCATGACTATACCACATGATAGAAGGGGAGGAGGATAGATCTAGAAATTTTTGGTGATCATTGCTGGCAATAACCACAGTAGCCCACCAGCTTACTTCAGTCTTCCATAAGGCCATTCCAACTAAGAAGACATAAGGTTTAGGAAGCCCCTCAGAAATGCATACAGGCCAAATCTCACAGGCAGACATGGAGCCACACACTCTGCACCTTACAAAGGAATTAGGTTCAAAAACAGTGTATAAGGTAGAAATCATGTCTAGCAAAAAGCAACTTGGAAAATGAATTTCAAAGCTCTCATGTTGACACATTATTGACACAGTAGCTCTCAGTAAGTCCAATATAGCTAGCTTTTCCTCCGTGTTCAGAACAAATCTCAGTTTCTTTAGTTGAGCAACAAATGAAATAGTTGATTCTCATTCTGGGGCCATGTTAAACAGAAATGCATTATCTTTTAACACAAAAATATCACCCAGAGAGGCAAAATGCTGGAGGCCTACGAGCGGAGAGCAGAATCAAATTTCCTATCTCAGGTTTAGTCCCGGATATATGATTGCTGAAGAGAAGAGTGGGCAGAATATTATATACTGCTTAGGTTGCTATTCTCTCTATAAAAATTGTTGTCACTAAGATGGTATGGTTGAACTGGCATTAACTAAATTCACACATGATGCAACTTCCCTGTGTTTCTACAACATGTTAGAAGATGTGCTCCTTACTCTTTTCTGCGCAAACTGTATTCAATTAATACCACAGTTCTGTAATATCAAGGATTTGTGCAAAGCTACATTATATAAATAAGAGTATTATAAAGTTTTAAAATATTTGAAATATCAGCAATAATGTGAATCATCCACACTTTTTTTTAAATTATCAAAACAATAATTTCTAAGCCAGAGACTCAGTGAATTGTAAGTTATATCTATATTATTACTACATAGTAACAACACCCAAGATTTTTCAGGAGCAGTTTTGAAGTCTGCAGGTTTTCTACTATGCTGGGTCAAGAATTTCTCTCACATAAAAAATGAACCGTATGTTGCCTATATGCTAGAGTCCTTGTGAGAATTAAGTAAGAAAAATGCCCATACAGCTCTTAGCCCTATGCCCAACCAGAAGCTTAATTGTCACATGCAAAGACTGCTGTCCCTTAATAAATTTCCTGATTTTCACTCAAATAGAAATAATGGTTATTTTTTAGCCTGGATTTCCATGGTATTTGCTCTCAACTTTCAAAAGATTTATATATTTATATACACACATATATATGAATATATAGTATTATTTATATATGTCTTACATATAATAATATAGGAATGTCTTAAAACATATACATATTCTCATATATAATTATATATATTACATGTATGCCTTAACATACATACATACATATATATATATATATATATATATATATATACACACACATATATATATGTGTGTGTGTGTGTATTTGTTTTTAAAAATTGTGAGAAAATACCATAGAAATCCAGGCAAAATCCGGCAAGAAAAACATTATTTCCAGCTGGGTGAAAGTAGGGAAGTGTCCTACAGGACAAAAGTATTTGTATCAGGAAATAAAGGTGGGCAATATCCTGGCATTCTGAAGGGTAGCCTTGGTAAGAGCATTCTAGGGGAGACAGCTGTGTGAGCAAAGAGAAGGAATTATAGGGGCTGGGGTGCTATTTGGTCAAGCATGAGAAGTCGGGATTGTCTACTGGGAAAGTAATAAGATATAAGAACACTACATTAGACTGTATCTAGATAGTAAGAGGCTTGCCTGCCAGGCTAAGGAATCTAGGTTTTTCTAGAGACAATGGGAATTCCAGAAGATTTGTGAGCAGGGCACAGTATGCACAACTTACATTTCTAAGAAAGTCAATCTGCGACACACAAGGAAGGAATGATGAGTTTGTTCATGTATTTAGTCAACAAATGTTCACTCTGTTTCTATTTTATGACACACACCATGCTAGGTTGAGTCATTAAAAACAAACAAACCAAAAAAAAAACTGTTCTGGAGTTAGAAGGAGCAGGACTCAAAACAAATAGACTTCATTTACAAGAAAGAAGAAGATATTCATGTCAACTCAGAGAGCTCATGGTGTTGCCATTCACAGAGAAAGGCAGGCTTATAAGGCATGGGGCAGAGGTGATGGAACCTATTTTGGACACGTCAGTGTGATGTGCCTGCAGGACATTCTCAGCAGGTGCCTGCTGAGTAACTTAGAACGTGGCAGGGAGAGACAAACTTGTGGATGGCTTAAATTGGGGTGTCACATTTCCAAGACAGAAAAAAAAAATAATAGAGAAAAATGTTTCAATTATTAAATGCAGAGCCAAAATCATGTAAAAAGTGATCTAGAGAAATTCCACATGATCTATGGATATTAATAGTTCAGTATGATAGTTCAGTCTAATGTATACTTACATATATCTTAGAACTAATAACCAAAAAATGATTTCACCTCTTTTGTTCCCTCACATGCCATTTAATGGAAGACCTTCTTCTTAGGGAAATGACCAAGGATAAGACAGAAGGAAGAGAGAGATAAATCAAAAAAATCTCCAAATTGGATAATCTCTAATCAGGGTGGGCTGTTAACACAAATCCTTAGATTTAAACTATCTCCCCTTGAGGAAATCATATCTATAATAGAGTACCTTAAGTGAAAATTCAAGACCAACTGGTATTTGATGTATTTTTCCCTTTTAGAAAAGGTAGCATTGCATATGAAAGCATTGCAACAAATTTGGAAAATCATTTGAAACGTGATTCCCTTATCTGTGTGCTTAAGGAATCAAAAAAAAAAAAAAAAGGTGAAAGGAATACCTAATATATCACAGATTGCATACTATAACATTGCAAATATCTCAATTAGTCTAATATTTCTATCTGTCCATGTCTGTGTCATTTCTCACCTCTCCCTTTTCACCTTTCAATGCAGAAATAACTGAAAACATAATACATTGAAAATGACAAAGCTTCGAATACTTTCCCTGGTAGAAGAAGGGCCTTCTCTTAGCCTCATGCAATTACACACATTAAGATTGTAATCCAAAGAACCTATGTGAGGATTAGTTATGCAGACCCCAGGTATTATATAGAAGGAAGGATTTTCCTGGCTAGGATGGTAGTGAGACACGTTAGTATAGGCTGCCCTTTTTACACAAAGACAAAAGCTCTGTGTTACCATTGGGTGCTTTAGGATGAGATGGTGGCAGTGGCCCTGGGGAGTAGGGGAGTGAGAGGGATACTAAATAATCTATAAACTCTCTTGCCTAGGGATCCAGTGTAATAAATGCTGCACTTTCACAAGATAGCTCAACAGAGGCAGGGATAGAATTTGTGTCTGTGAAACAAAGTGGTCAAAAGTGAGATGGTGACATGTATTTACAAGATACTCATAACTGTTACAATAGAGAGACAATATGCACACAATGGCTCTGAGGAGAGAAAGGTCATTGCCGTTGGTCAGAGAGACAAGAAGGCTTTGTGGAAGAAACAGATGAACCAGGGCTCAGGGAACAGCTGGTGATTGGGGATGTGTATACCCTGATATTCACAGAGAAGGGAAAGACCCAACTTGGCAGGAATTATATCAGAATATCATAGGCCATTATGGGATAAAACTATAAGGGCCAGTATGCCAGATGAAAGTAATTGGAGCTATTAACTACAGGTAAAGGGTAAAAAAAGTTAAAAATCCCAGTAGCATGGTAACATATTAGCATCTGTGTTTGGAGAAAATTAATCCAATATCTTCCACTCCAGAATCAATTAAGAAAGGGTATATCAAGAGAGTGGAGAACAATCTGGCAGCTGCTGGAGGCAAGAGAAATGCAAAGGCGATTTGAGGAAATTCTCAACATAACTTGATTAACTGGACTTGGGAGGTGAATAAGGGAATGGAGTCAAGGCCAGCTACAGAAATGCAAGCCCAGGTAACCAGACAAATGATGCAGCCAGTGAAAGGGATGGGAAATGTGTTTTTATTGAAACTTGCTTGAAAGGGAGATACTTAGGAAAGATGCCATGGAATTTTTTTGCATGGCCAACTGGCGAGTGGCCAACAGGGACTCAACAAATAGCAAAGGAGTTAAATAAGATCCCTTCTATTACTACTGTCAAGTCACATATACGTATCTTGATTTCTAAGGCAGCATGGCTTGTATTATTTCTTTTTTTTTTTTTTTTGCCTATTAATTCTCTAGTGATGAGAATCTGCAAAAGAACAAATATTCTATTTTGGTAGTCACCTCTGTTATGCCACACAAAGTCAGATCAGTGTATTCATCAAATTACTCTATTACAGACATGGACACGATGCGGCCTTCATCAATTTGGGTCCTCATCTTATTTTTCTTTTCAAAAGCTTTGTCCACACATTGCAGCATCAAATAACAACCCTCCCACTGCTGCACTATGCTACAAAAAAGGAAAAATGTGTCTCAATACAAAGTCTAATCTTTGCTACAACAAAAGCAGAGAATATTATATTATCTAAAGGAAAAGAACATTTATTTCAGATCCTATGTACCAAAGTGCATGAATAAAAACCAAACACATGAAAAAATGTGTGTGTGTGTGTCTGCACATGTGTATGTGTGTATATATACACACATAAATATATATGGAATAAGTAAAAAAAAATTGTTTTTGAGGAGAAATGGGTTGAGGTCAATATTAAAGTTTTAGTGTTTTAAATGAAGGAAAAGAAAAAAAATTCTGATTGCCTTTCCCTACTACAGGATAGCTCAAATTGAATTATGCTCTTTTTCCTCCTTTAGTTTCTCAGTCTCTGGGTTCTGCATCTTTCTCTTCTTTCTCTCTTCCTGTCTAGCATTTTCTGTTGTTTAGTAATCCAAGCTTATTTTCCTTCCTTTTAAGCCCAACTCCTCAAAATCTCACATTCCACTCTTTAGAGGGATGGGCACTTCATTCTCTCCAAGCCCTGTTTCTTCAGGTGTGATCCACAGACCACCCACATCAGTGGCCCCTTCAGTGTTGGTAAAAAAATGCAGAGTCCAAAGCACAGCCCAAGTCAAACTGAGTTGGACTTCTCACCCCTTCCTGCACTTGTTACTTTTTTGTGGGCTTCCTCCACCTCTCAAAGTACTCTTTTATTTTTCCTTTATCCTAATTCGGCTTGTATAAAAATTGGATAAAAGCAAAGTATATCTTGATACAAACCCTGACATGTGGGATGTACCAACCTGAGGCCATATGCTCAACTATGGCAAATATTTTATTTACTCAATTACAAAATTAAGCAACTACTCTACTCAGCTCTGTCTTTAATAGTTAAACTCAAGATTTTTTTCAACTGCAAGTGAGGTCAGAGTTTTTCTGAACAAGAAGCATCCACCAGAGGTCCAAGAAGCAGACCTCTTTAAGTATAAGAAAGTGAAGATGACTTACAGTCCAATCTGGGCAACCGTGTCAAGCAGATAAGTGAGTAGAGATGATAGTTAATACTGATTGAATACCAACTCTATCCAAAGAACCTTAAATAGTCTGTAGGACACATGTAGGTCAAGCATCCTGTACTTAATTTGGGAAAATAATGCTAACATATGAGCAATTAAAAGAAGATTTCAGTTTAAAACAGAAGATTTGACCCAAGACTGTATAAAATATGCCTGCCAGTTCGAGGAATGCAGGTTCAGAGATGTTGAGATATCGGCAAAGGTTTACAGAGGAGATGAGATTTGAACTAGGATTAATAATGCCTGCACAGGTGGAGCAGGAGAGGGACAGGTTTAGCTAGGTGAGGAGAGCAGAAGATGGGACAAACAGGCAGAGATGGCAAAGCAAAAACTTGAATAAACTGGATAGAAATTCTGATCAGAGGAAATGTAGGAGAAAGGCTCAAAAATGAGGGAAGAGAGAGAAAGTATGTTGCTGGTTGCCTATGGCCGGGGGCGGGGAAGGTAGCAGATGACTACTAATAGATACGGAATTTCTTTGGGGGGATGACCAAAATTTAGAATATGGTTGGACAATTTCGTCAATATACTAAAAACCACTGAACTGAATATTTTAAATGTGTAAGTGTAATGGTATATGAATTCTATCTCCATAAAGCTAAAAAAAAAAAAAAAAAAGAGAGAGAGAGAGAATGAGAGAAGATGGCTTGACAATCACTGTCACTAAAGGGTCTTCACAATTATGTCTTAAGTAATTATTCCAAAATCTAACAAGTATATCTGCATATATCAAAAAAATACAGGACTGCCACTGTCCCTTCCATACTTTCCCCTGGCAATCTCCACAGAGTATAGCCCTCCTTCTCTTCTCCTATGTTCTCATTTACTCCAAGGTAGGGTAGATTTAGCATTCATCACAGCTTTGGGAAGAGTAAATGATATTAGTTACATCCGATTTCCTCATATTAAAGAAAGACACTGAGTTCACAATGCATCGGAATCTCAAGAGACTGCTGTCTTTTGTCCACAGAAATTTTCCATCATGTTAAAACACTTGTCCCTAATCCCTTCCAATCAGCTGATATGCAAATGGCTTAAAGTAGCTAGTTATCGATGGATTTTAGGATATATTCAATATATTCCATCTATTCTATCCCTTACATTATAAAGAATAAAAATGACACAATAAAAGTAGCTTAACTACACTGTTATTATTACTGGCACGTGCTGAACACTTTCTACAGACATTCATTAAATCCTCACCACAAAGCTGTGATGCAGGTTTAATGATCCCCATCACGTAGATGAAAAAGCTGAGGCTCAGAAAAGTGTAGTAATTTTCCCCATCACTAGGAGGTGGTGAAATCAATGTTCAAGCAGGTCTGTCTGACCCAAAACCTATCAAGAAATGTTCCAAAGGAACAATGAGCAGAGTTATGTGTAAGTACAAACAGCAAGTGAAGTTAGGAAAGAACGCAGTTTTATATCTGAATCATTCCTTAAAAGTCTTTGGATGCCTTTAAGTCAGAATGTGAATCTCTAATTGCCTTCTGATTCATGAGCCTATTCTCATGATCATATTCTGCATCAATACTGTAGTTTTATCTTGGAAGAATGCAAACATCTTTTACATTCATCTTAATTTTTAAAGTTTCTTGAATGCTCTAGAAATAACAAATTGTAAGTTAGTATTACCTTGTCTATTCACTAAAATTGTGATGTGACTTAGGAATAAAAATCTAAATATGAATGATTTAGCATTTTTATAGAATGAAATGTTAGAAATTTTGAGATAGGCTAAAATGATTATAACTTAACATGCACCCAGAAGAAAAGGGAAATTATATGCTAAGATACTAAAATGACTTAGTTATGTTAAATTTCATTTTGCTATACTACATTTGTATTCTCAAGTTAATGCTGACCAATAATCTATTTTTATTAAAAATAAATTATCCCTAGTACATATACAACTGTTGTCTATCTCCATCTACAGAAGGTGTGGAGATTCCTACAATCTTGCCAGACAAATACAAATTCTGTGGCTCCACAAATTCATTTGGCAATAATTTGTTTATGCAATGATAAAGCAGTGAAGTTACCCATGTTTAAGTGTAAAACAATGGAAGATATAAATTTAGTTTTACTCGCAATGAGAGAGTGTTCCACTGTTCTGAACAATCCATTAACTACTATACCTAAACAAAGTCTTTATAATGTTATGTTTCTCATTTCATGAATTTTTATAGCTAATGTGTTTTCAGCCAAGGATAATGTGGCGATTAGAAGAGAATTCAATAAGAATATGTGGCAATGCAGGAAGTATAGAAGTTAATGAATTCTTAGGTGACTAGAAAACAATTATTGATCACCAATGTTTGGAAAGCTTTAAATCAATGACGACGACAAAAAGTTTCTGAAAAAAATCAAGAAGAGTGAGATCAAAGGTTTTGAAATCAATAAAATACAGCAGTGTCCCTTAACTATGGTTTCACTTTCCACAATTTCAGTTCCCCAAAGTCAACCTCAATCCAGAAGCAGGTGATCCTCCTCCTGACATATCATCAGAAGGTCAACAGCAGCCTGATGCTACGTCACAGTGCTGCCCGCGTCACTCACCTCACTTCGTTTCATCCCATAAGCATTTTACCATCTCACATCATCACAAGAAGAGGAGGAAAAAAGCACGTAAGATCTTTTGAGAGAGAGAGGCCACATTCACATAATTTTTATTACGGTATATTATTATAATAGTCCTATTTTATTATTTATTAATTATTGTCCCTACTCTCTTACTGTGCTCATTTATATATTATTAGAGTTTATCATAGGCATGATAGGAAAAAACATAGTATATATGTAGGGTTCAGTAGTATGTGTGGCTTCAGGCATTCACCAGGGTCTTGGAATATATCTCCTGAGGATAAGGGGGGGACTACTGTATTGATTTTTCTAACATTGTATGCTAATTTGTGGATTTTAGACTAATGCCTTTTGCATGAACATGGCTTGTAGGGAAAAGCTACCTGACAAACTGTCTGAATTTATGAAATTGATGTAACTCCAAAGAGGGGGAAATTAATACACTTCTAGCTTGGGAAACTCAGTTAATAGCACAACCTAAATAGCTATGGATTTGGAAGATCTATATAGTTTCACACTTGTTTCTTATTTACTTGCCACTTTACATCAGTAGAAGAGATTAGAAATTGATTAAAATTTTCAATTAGGTTCACTATCAATTAGGTCAATAGAATTCAGCATTAGAATATGAAAAGAGAGTAGGCACTACATTTATGTGATAATGCTGAAGGATGGGAGGGACAGAGTGTAGGAGAAAAAGAAAGAAAGAGAAACTGAGAGAAAGAGATTGATTATAGAAATGAGAGTAATGTAATTAAAATCCATCAATAATAAAAAATCCAGTTGGAGTCTCTTAACTCATCAATAATTTGCTATGATGCCCGGGGCGCCTAGGTGGCTCAGTTGGTTAAGCGACTGCCTTCGGCTCAGGTCATGATCCTGGAGTCCCTGGATCAAGTCCTGCATCGGGCTCCCTGCTTGGCGGGGAGTCTGCTTTGCCCTCTGACCCTATCCCCTCTCATGTGTTCTTTCTCTCTCATTCTCTCTCTCTCAAATAAATAAAATCTTAAAAAAAATAATAATAATTTGCTATGACGCCAGTAGGCAGTAATTACCTACTGGTGATTACATAGATCTGAGCTTACCTTTTATTTTCTGAGTCAACCTACTTGAGAATGTATTTAAAAAACAACAAAATAGTCAAATGTTTAACCAAAAAAACCCAAAAAACAAAAAAAAAAACGGATCATCTATAAATGGAGTAATTATCCCCTGAATAAAATCTGATACTAAGATATTGCCTGAGTAACAGAAACTAGAATGACATATATCAATCACATTTCCCTTTTAACCATTCTCAATGTGACTAATGCTTAATCTACAGGGGCAGCCCTACTGTCTATGGTGCCCTACAAATGTCTCTGGGACATTACCACCCCCTGGAGGTTAGAATGAGAAACTCCTGTCCTCCCTTGTTTCCTTACCACCTTATTTCTCCCCCAGTTCTATCAACTCACATTGTATTTTCCCTGTTTCAATATCTTTCTGCCTGACTCAAGGAATCACCTTTCAGATTTATTCACATATACAACTCTCCATGTCTCAACTTCTGTATCTCTTCCAGCTTTTAGTAACTTCCTTTAGGAAAACAATTTTTTCTCTCCTTATCCGTCTTTCTATCTTGATCTCTACAATGAGTTAAAAATGGATTAATGAGTTTAGGATTCAAGTAAATCATCACTAATAAGTGTATTATTTCTAATTACAGGACTTTAGAAAATTATACTAGAGGCATAAATGAGATGTAACTATATCAACAAAAAGGAAAGTTACAAATGTAATTGAAATAGATAGCAGGACCAGTACTATCTACATTAAATGTAATTTTAAAAAATGTTAGATCCAGTGAATCTACATTAAATATAATTGAAAAAATATCAGGACTATTAGGGTCTACATTAACCAATTTTATAGGTGTCCAAAATATCATTTGAAATCTCCACAACTATTTCCCCCACCTATTAAAACCTTTTAACTAAATATTCCTTTACAAGAGTTATATGTTAATAGCTAATCCTACTTTAATTTTCCTGACTTTTGTTTTTGACAAAAAACATTCTACTTTTTTCATTATTAACATGGACTGGATGTTTTATTATAGTATATATATAGTCCCCATATTTCATATAACTGAGGATCACATAGAAGGGGAGAACATGTTACCCTCTTACAGCACAGCGCAGAGCTACAAGAGCTGTGTTTGCTGAGAACATATACTTGAGGCATAAAAGAAAGACCAGGAAAGTACAATTAATATATTTAGCATTTAATCCGAACATGACCCTCCACCACCATGATAACACGTAGCCTCATAAAGAGAAAAGAAGCACTGGTTTGGAACTGGACAAACTTCGGCTTTGATTTTTAATCTACCATGTAAGTACCTATTTAACCTTAACCAAATTGCTAGGTTTTCTGAGCAATGATTTCCTCATTGGCGAAATGCAGCTAGTAAGGCTTCCACGCTAGAGCTGTACTAAGGTACACATACATGCACGCACACAGACATATACAACCCCCCAGTCACTGATCTCCCTACATCTTACGGTATGCTGGCTGCCCTCTCTCAGGCTTGCTGTCCCATGAAGCTGTAACAATACTGGAGGGAGCTCTGGTCTTTATCTTTATTGCTTCATGACAGAAGGGAAAATAGGACTTTCTCTAACTAGAAAAATCAGGAAAAAAGTATGGAAAACACTCATACTGGCCTATGTTGAGTTAAATGGCCATCATAAGACAAATCACTCTCCCCTTAGGGGGTGTAGTACTATACTGAACCAACTTGAGCAGGATTTCAGGGGCACAAGGCCTCAGCCAAAGAGGCTGGGCAGGCATCCTAAGCAGATACAGGTGCTGGATTACACAAAGACTGTGTCCACATCTTGAATGCTTCACTCTCTAGAGTTACTTTTTTTAAGTCACTAATCATTATTCATTCCTCAAATAAATCAACCATCTCGGATGACTGTAGTAGTCTTCTGGCCGGGTACCACTGCCAGATTCTTCTGCCCACCACTGTCCTCTTTTGCATTACTTCATGGCTCAAGAACCAACAATGGTTTTGTGTGTCCTGGCATAAAAGATCTAACCTCTGCCACTTTCCCTTAAAGCATCTCAATGCCTGGACCTTTCTTGCCCAGCTACCTTATCTGCATCTATTCCTTAAGATGAACCATTCTTCTTGGATACTCAATATTCCCTGTCCCATCACAATCATTTTCCCCCCAGGCCTCTGATTGTGCTCATCTCATTAGTTAAAATGGTCTACTCTCCATTTCCAAATTCCAATCATCCATTACAACCTAATGTTCTAATTTTGTTCCATTTTTATAGGCCACTCATGCTGATTCCACCCAGGTAGAATCAATTATATAATAATTTATTATTTCCTATTTGTTTTGCTATCTCTACACTTAGGTTATAAGTGCCTGAGAGCACAGGAACATCTTAGAGATACCTTCCTCTCAGACATCTTCCTTAAAGACATCGTCCTCACAATGTCAGGCGTAATGGGCACTCAACAACAAACATTTGATTTTTGTGCCCTTTACAAACAGAAAACTTGGATACCCTACATTTAACCTAACATTAACCCTAAGATAAAAACACACAGAATTGCTCTTTGATTAAATGTTATTCAACATTTAAGTCCAGTTCTGCTCCTGGATAAAGGTCATCTTCAGATAGTCATGTGACACAGGGGGAGTCAGAAACTGGAAATTTGCACATTTACAACCACCACTCTCCCACAGGGGAGACCTGGTGCTTTTGCTTCCAAATAGGTTAGCGGTCTGCCCTTGTGGATTCCAGCAACCATTTTCTGAAAACATCTGAAAACCTTAACTCCCGAATCCTAAGTAGCCAATTCATCCTTACATCAAGCTGATAAGACAAACACCACTGCTTCATGTCTTAACTGAACGACTGTCAGTGGTTGTTATTTTCAGGAGTGATGAAAACTTTCCAACGGAATGGCTTCTTAAGGTGCCCCCCGTTTTTTTTTTCTTAACTCCTGAATTCACAGAACCTAAAACCTACTAAAACTTAGATTTACAAATCTGGCAATCTAAAGCAAATTCATCAGACCAATGACTTTGTAGAAAAACAACATATACATACTTCAGTTCTTTTGGTCTATTTATGTAGAAAATCACAGAAATGGAAGTCATAGCAGGAAGGAATCGGGAAAGCAAACAATTGCTGATTTGGAGTGGTAAGTGTTTTAAAACTAAATTGAAAAAAACTAAAGCAACCATATGTTTTATAAACTTAAATGATTAATGTTTAGTAAATCTTCTGATGGGGCACTATTCTTGGCAGAGAATTAATTTATAAGAAACAGAACAAACGGGCAATCCAGCACATTTCATAAAGGATAACTACATTTCCCAGTTATCCATCTGGGTCCTTTTCATTTCAGTGGTTTAATTAAAACTCAATGGTATTATCAATCTGTTACATTCTTCATGTTGATGGTTATTACATTTACAGTACAGCAGAAGTACAAATTAAAGTGAGAAGATGATAAATCTCATTTCCAAATTTCATTTCTGTTTCTCTAGTAACTAATACTCTGGTAATATTTTTTAGCTCACTCATGTTTATAGAACAATTTTCATAATTTTTTCTGATTAAAATAAGGGGAAAAAAGAGAAGCCTGATTTTTTTCAATAGCTTATTTTTCTTTTTGCATGCATTATATTTTATGATTCTTCTATCAACCCACTCTGTAGAGACATTTGAGTTGGACTCCTCAAAATCTGTAACAAACTTCTTTTATTTCTTTCTTTTTAAGAATAGTTGTCTTTTAACTAAATGATCTTTTAATATTAGACTTCCTCAAATTAAAGTAAGAAGCATATCATTCAATTATGAATTCTTGGGTTTTAAATTTATATGAAAAGCATCATTATTTTCTGTACAAATCATTAACAAAAGAAATAAGTACCTTTTTCATATCAAGAATGCTTCTTCAAACCTAGAGTATTAAATAAATATTCTTTGGAGTATGCCAGGGATACAGACACATAATCTTATTAACATATGATTATAAATTGGTTTATAATAATGCCAAAAATAGGATACAGTGGGTTATACTGAAAAAAATGCTATTCAAATGCTCTCAAAATATTCAAAACTATACAGCTATAAGCAAAGTCATGAAAAATCAAATTGAGGCTGACTTTCAGAAGAAAAACATGTACAAAACTCCTCTCTCCCTCTCCCTCCCGACCTCCTGATCTGGTAAGGATGCACATGATAAGAATGGATATAACCCAATGTGTCTTGACAGACAATTAGAAGGGCTTTAACTTAGTGACCACCCATTAAGAAAAAGAAACAATTATATTGAAATAACTGTTGTCAAAAAGTGATCTGGAAAATCTCCACTCTTGTCAACATTCTTGCATTTCTGAGCACTGGTTATTCCCTATCAATGTCTGCGATCAGTCAGCCCTGACTATGTACAGTCTACCTGTTTGGACCAAGGTGGACTTCCATCCCTAGAGGCAAAATTCACTGTGGTCAATTAAAACTTTCTCAAAAAGAAACACCTGTTCCTCAGAAATGCTAATGAAATGCCTTACAGTTTGAGGAACTTAAGTCCTTTGCTACTTACACAGCTGACTTTATCTGTTCAACACTTTGAACAAGGGCTCCATCCCTGCAGCCAATTATTTAATAAGGATCCCACAACATTATCTAAATGTCAAAAGATGTATGTTCTAGTTGAGCAGCAGTAGAAGAAAATCCTGTTGTTAGTATTCCAGAAGTCAATTTGCCTGAAACTCAAACCAAGTCTTACGCAGCATAACAATGAAAAGACAACTCCCTGGAAGTCAACATACCTGGGTGCCCAGCTGAGCTAGGCCTATTCTAACCAAGTGTCTATGTGTGTGACATGAGTGATTAATTAGGACAGAGTTCACAGAGCCGGGGGTGTTCTGCTGTTCTGAAAAGATCAAAAGAAGTTAATTATGTAGAGATAAGAGAGAAAGTCAGAAAAAAGTCACAAAGTCAGAAAGGGGAAGAGGAAGGGAGAGAAAGTAGAGGGGGAGAGAGGAGAGGTGAGAGGGAGAGGTGAAAAAACTAGCAAGTAAGAGAAATGCTCTTTCGTGGAAGGACAAATAGTTTCATATTGCTCAAAATTGTATGTAATGGATTGTTTCCATATCTTAGCTATTGTAAATAATGCCACAGCCCAAGTGTCCATCAGTAGATGAATGGATAAAGATACAATAGAATAACACTGAGCCATAAAAAAAGAATGAAATCTTGCCATTTGCAACAATATGGGTGAACCTAGAGGGCATAACACTAAGTAAAATAAGTCAAAGAAAGACAAACACCATATGATTTCACCCATAAGTGGAATTTAAGAAACAAAATAAGTAAACAAAGAAAAAAGAGACAAACAAAAACAGACTCTTAAATCCAGATAATAAACGGGCAGTTGCCAGAGGGGAGATGGGTAAGGAAATGAGTGAAATAGATAAAGGAGATTGAGTACACTTATCTTAATGAGCACTGAGAAAGGTATAGCATTGTTGAATCATTATATTGTACACCTGAAATTAATACAGCACAGTATATTAATTATACTTCAATTTTAAAAATTACAAAAAAGTTGTATGTGACAGAAGACAAAATATAAAGTTGAGGCAACAGACAAAACACAAAGAGTCTTTCTGGTATACAAAGGAATTCAGATTTTATCCTAAAACTGATAGAAGATTATCCCAGTTTACCTGCTAAAGGATTTTAAACAGCAAAGTTTCAGAAGCAGGTTTGTGTTTTATAATGATAACTTGGAACCACTTCAAAAATTGGAGACAAGGAGACCATTTAAGAACAATAGGATAGCAATGCATTTGAGAAACAAGGGGAAAAATAGGAACAATTAAGACATGGACAAGGGAAAAGGAATTAGTGAGTGGTGGGCTGGGATAAGGAATTTTTTATTAACATGAACAGTATGGCTGAGAAGATCTCACAGAAATTCAGAAATAGTAAGTGGAATGAACAGAAGAGTTTCTCAGAGATGCTGATGAGCACCAATTTGGACCAACTGAGTTTGAAGTGACTATGTAGCATCCAGGGAGATCTGCAGGCCATTCTGGATTTCAGAAGAAATTTGGGAGTGTGTATGTGTATCTCCCATGTATATATCCTGTAGCCCAAATGAATATTAAAAATGTACATATGATTCTGAGTGCAAGAGCTCAGACAAGAGTGAGCACAGGGAGAAGAGAACTGAAGGCAGACCCTTGCAGAAAAAAGACACTAAAGGACGAGTGAAGGAAATGAGCTTATCAAGAAGAAAAAAGAATGCCCAGAAATGTAGGATGGAAATGAAAAAAAAAAAAGTTTTCAAGAGAGGAAACAATTTCCAGGAAGAAAATATTCCAAATGCATCAGAGATACCTAGGAAGGTCAAGATCAACTCATGTGCATGATAACTTTTACAATTCCAACTATCTAAGGGTTATTATTGTTTTTGTTTTTGTCTTTATTTTAAATCAGAAAAATAAAGGCTCACAAGGTTTATGTAACTGGTTTATGTAACCAGACAAGGGAGCGTTGGAGCAGAATTTTGAATCCACACTGTTCTGGTACCATATCCCAAGCTTGTTCTTTCTATCACATTCTTTCACAATTTGATGTTAGAAATACCAGCAGTAAATAAATGTAATGATGTTGAAAAGAAAAGCATTTTTAAGAGATGAAGAGAAAGGGACAGGGAAACAGAACCAAGATAAGAGGAGAGTAGGACTACTTATTGGAGGAAGTGAATGGAAAGAGATTACCAGAATAGAGAGTTCAAGGGAAGAGATGAGACCAAAATGGTAGAAGGGATCTACCTGCCCCAGACATAGGAGAAAGGAGGCAATAATATATACACAAAGAAATGCAGTAGAAAGTGGGCGCCTGGGTGGCTCAGATGGTTAAGCGTCTGCCTTCGGCTCAGGTCATGATCTCAGGGTCCTGGGATCGAGCCCCACATCGGGCTCCCTGCTCTGCGGGGAGCCTGCTTCTCCCTCTCCCTCTACTCTCCCTGCTTGTGCTCTCTCGTTCTCTCTGTCAAATAAATAAATAAAATCTTTAAAAAAAAAAAAAAGAAATGCAGTAGAAAGGAGACTGACAGTAGAGAGATATTTTGCCTGATCTTTTTTTGCTGTTGTTTGCTTGTTTGTTTTCTTGGTAAAGTTGATCAAAAGCTATTTGCAGAAAGGAATGAGACTTGAGAGTATTAGAACAAATGCAATATTCTGCCTACCATTTCTAAATTATTTTACTCTCTTACATTTTTAAAGGAGTACTGTAATATTCCTTTCCTTCACCAACAATGTCAATACAATATGTGTGTTGTTTAGGAAGGAGGGGAAATCAAGAAAATTGTATCACTAAATTTAAATAAATGCGCGAATGATTAAAGAAATTGAAACAGTCATCAAAAACTCCTAAGAAATAAAAGCCCAGGACAAAATGGCTCCCCTAGAGAACTCAACTAAACATTTAAAGAAGAATTGAGGCTTATCCTCCTCAAATTCCTTCAAAGAATCAAAGAGGAGAGAACATTTCAAAACTCATTCTATGAGGCTGGTATTACTCTGACACCAAAACCAGACAAAGACACAATAAGAAAACAATAGATCAATATCCTTGATGAATACTGAGGCAAAAATCCACAACAAAATACTAATAAACCTAATTCAAAGGCACATTAAAAGGATTATACACCATGACCAAGTGGGATTTATACATCGAA
The DNA here is from genome assembly GCF_004348235.1 of Phoca vitulina. NCBI lineage: Eukaryota > Metazoa > Chordata > Mammalia > Carnivora > Phocidae > Phoca > Phoca vitulina. The sequence continues at coordinate 90,925,971 of NW_022589704.1, forward strand.
TGCAGGGATGGTTCAACATATAAAAATCAATCAATGCAATAAACTGTTTAAGCAAGATAAAGCAAAAAACCACATGATCATATCAAATGATACAGAAAATACATTTGATAAAATTTAATATCCTTTAATGATAAAAATACTGATCAAACTTGGAGTATAAGGAAACTATCTCAACATAATAAAATCCATATACAAAAAGTCCACGGTTAACATCATACTCAATGGTAAAAAACTGAAAACTCTACGTCTAAGATCAGGAACAAGGCAAGGATGCCCACTTTCACCACTATTACTCAGCATACTACTGGAAGTCCTAGTGAGAGAAATTAGATAAGAAAAAAATAAATAAATGCCTTCCAAATTGGAAAAGAATAAGTGAGATTATCACTGATCATGTATGACATGATCTCATCTGTAGAAAACTCAAAAGATTCCATGGATGGGAACAAATGGTTACAACTAATAAACAATTTCAGCAAAGTTGCAGGATACAAAATCAACACACAAAATTCACTTGTGTTTCTATACACTAACAATGACCAATTCCAAAAGGAAATTGAGAAAGCAATTTATTATAGGGAATCAAAAAGGATAAAATACTTAGGAATACATTAAACAAGGAGGTAAAAGACTTGTACACTGAAAACTACAAAATGGTACTCAAAGAAATGGAAAATAAATAGAAAGCTATCCACGCCCATGAGGTGGAAGACTTAATATTATTAAAATGTCCATGCTACCCAAAGCAATCTACAAATTCAAAGTAATATACCTATCAAAATCCTAATGACATTTTTAATATATTAAATTATAAAAATATAAAAAACAAAGAAATATAAAAAACATCTAAAATTCACATGGAATCTCAAAGTACAAATAGACAATCCCAAGACTACACAATGGGGAAAGACTAAACATTCAACAAATGGTGTTGGGAAAATTGGATGTCCACTGCACAAAATGAAGTAGGGCCCTTATCTTATACCATATACAAAAATTAACTCAAAATAGATAAGCACTAAAACTATAAAACTCCTAGAAGAAAACAGGGGGAAATCTTCAGGACTTTGGATTTTACAATGTTTTATTAGACATGACATCAAAAGAACAGGCCACAAAAGAAAAAATAGATGGGACTACATCAAACTAAAAACTTTTGTGCATCAAAGGAAACAACAGAGTGGAAAGGCAACCAACCTACAGAATCAGAAAATATTTGCAACTCAAATAAATAATAAGTTAATATCCAGAATATTTAAGGAATTTCAACAACAAAACAAATAATTTTAAAAAATGAGCAAAGGACTTGATTAAATAATTCCCCCCAAAATTATATATGAATGGCCAAAAAGCATATGAAAAGACTGTTCCACATTATTAATCATAAGATAAATGCAGATCAAAACTACTATAGGATATTAGTTCATACCCATTAGGATGGCCACTATCAGAAGAACAGAAAATAACAACTGTTAGAATGTGGATAAATTGGAGCCCTTGTACACTGTTCATGGGAATGTAAAATGGAGTAGCTATTATGGAAAAGAGTACAGGCATTTCTTAAAAAACTTAAAATAGAACTACCCTATAATCCAGTGAGCCCACTCCTGGGTATAGATCTAAAAGAATTCAAGGTAGGATCTTGAAGAGATGTCTGCATATCTATGTTCATCACAGCATTATTCCCAATAACTAGGAGTTGAAAGCAACCCAAACATCCACCAATATATGAATGGATAAAGAAAATGTGCTATAATCATATAAAGGAATATTATACAGCTTTATAAAAGAAGGAAATCCTGTCATATGCTACAACATGGACATTTTACTAAGTGAAATGAGCCAGTCACAAAAGGATAAATACTGTGTAATTCCCCTCATATGAAATATCCAAAGTAGTCAAAAACATAGAAACAGTAATCAGAAAGGTGATTAGTTCCCAGAGGTAAAGGGAGGACGTTGGGGAATTAATGTCTAGTAGGTATATTTTTTCAGGGCAGAAAGATGAAGATGTCTGGAGATCTGTTGGAAAACAATGTGACTATCCTTACCACTGAGCCGTAGACTTAAAACTGGTTAAGATGGTAAATTTTACTGCACGTGTTTTTTACCACAATAAAAAAAGGTTTTGGAAAAAATAAAAAAGCAGAATAGTTGTGGATCCAGATGCACAGAAACTGTATGAACACACAGAGGAATGGCATTTGGGCTGAAAGAATGCATTATAGGACATCAGTGGTCTCTGACATGCAAATAAGAGGGCTAACCGTTCACTTTGTAGTTTTAATGGCAAGGTGGGCAATATCTACCTTGATGAAAATAGAGACCAGTCATGGAAAAGAGCATATCATGGAGTTTTAATTTTAGAAAAAATGTAGAATTCTGTCAAGGTTATCTACTTTAAAAGTTAAATGTAGCAAACAAGGGTTCATCAATCAAGTATAACAAACAGAATGTATGCCTCATATCTATATCTCCAGCTCACTGGAGAAGCTGAAAATTGAAACTATAGAGATAAGGAAGCTTATTACATTTTTTAGGTATAATTTCTGGTTGATAGGTTGGAAAGATTATCAACTGGAAATTATATCATGGCCAACTAAGTGAATGCTCCCCTCCAAATAATGTAGCTTTATTAGACATGCCTCCCTTCTCCCTTCCACCACCTTCAGAAAGCTGGAAATGGCACAATTTCTAAGCCAAGTGACATTGATTATGGAGAAGAGGAGGTAGGTGTGATTTCAGTAGAATCGGGCGGGGAAAAAAAAAGACAGAAATTATGATACATAATTATATAATGGTATCATAGTACTGTGTGGCAACAATCCCTTCTGGTCAGAGCAGGGCTGCAAGAGTTGCCATGGTGAATTCCCACAGTAAACTGGACAGCCAAGTGTAAATAAAGGTAAAGCTGATGCCAGACACAGTCTCCTTGGGCTTGGTTGCTCATGACCACCAGAGGTGGGGGCAAGTACCCGAGAACCAAGAATCCAGACAGGGAAGGAACAATAAAAGGATACTGCAAAGAGCATTAGGGCTTTTTATTCCTTTGATAATACGTATAAAATCATCCCTGAGATTTTATCTTAGTAAAAACGAAGGAGAAAAGAAAACTGAAAAAGCACAAAGCAACCCCAGGCTCCAAATTCTCCAACCTATCTTTATACCTTGGGAAGTTTCTAAGGAAAATAGCCATCTCTGTGCAAAACGATAACCAGTCAAAAAGATAAGAGACATGTGAGTTCTCACAACCTAGAAACAGGGTGCAATTTGGCCCAACTGCTCTCCTGACTGTAATGAAAACCAGTGCTCTGTTGTGCAAATAATGGTTTGTAAAAACAGAGGCTTTATGAATTCCGCCATCTAATGATTTTTCCATTAACATGCTAATTAATTCTATAATTAAGAAAATGTTAAGAATCTCGGGGCGCCTGGGTGGCTCAGTCGTTAAGCGTCTGCCTTCGGCTCAGGCATGATCCCAGGGTCCTGGGATCGAGCCCCACATCGGGCTCCCTGCTCCGCGGGAAGCCTGCTTCTCCCTCTCCCACTCCCCCTGCTTGTGTTCCCTCTCTCGCTGTCTCTCTCTCTGTCAAATAAATAAATAAAATCTTTAAAAAAAAAAAAAGAAAAAAAAAGAAAACGTTAAGAATCTTAAAAACTTAGAAAATCAAGGAAATGCTGAATTGAAATTGCCAGCTAGTTTTTAAGACGGTACTGTTAATAGTCGGTAACATCTCGAACAAATTCCATTCTTCCTTCTTCATAATTAAACTTTGCTTTCCACCTTCCTTAGCCTAAGGCATCTTACCTGCACCAGGGCCTGACCTGATAAGGAAAATAAAACCCAGGATATGCAAAATAAAAAAGTGGCCCCGCACATAAGCAGAGTAAGACGCTGGCCTATGTGGTGTTCTTTGTGGGTCTCCAGCATGAAAAGTCCTCTGAACTTCAATTGAGAGGAGCCTGCCTGCCACAGTGGGGGATTTAGTCCTTTGGGTTAAGACATTTTGCACATTAAAATCAACCTATGGGGAGGTGAGCATTTCTATGAGAAGCAACTGATATTATAGATATTAACATAATCTGATCTGGATCATCAGAATGAAGGGAGCCAGTCTTCTAAAAAGCAGAGGGCTATGAGGTTCCAAGTGTGCGAGAGGGAGGGAGGGAGGGGCAGCCCTGCAGGGGAAACTGCCTCCTTCGGTTCTGCTGGAGGCTCGTTCTAATTACCAGGAAATAATCAAAGAATATATTTTGGCAGAAGAAAACATGTCCTCCGAGGCATTATTGTTTTAAGCAACTATGTCCTTTGTGGTTGTTTTATGTGAGTGCCATCTTTAGTCAAGAGCTTCCAGAGAGTAAAAAGGACTTAAAGCTATTGAATTGCCAATTATTTACCACTGCTGTCCTAAACCGCATGCATTTTTAAGGAATTCATCATTTGGGAAATTGTTTCGCTTGGGGGCTTAGGAAGAACTACTTTAAAGAACTAGAATTAAAGGGACTTTTTAAAGGACTTCTAAATTGAGTGCCTAACAAAGAAGACTTGAAGTATAAATGCCTCCATGAAGAGAATGCCAAGTCACCAGCCGCACCAGCACTCTCAGGAGTCTTGCCCTGGGGCTTTGCAGTATTCAAGGGTGTTGCCTACTTCGTTCTCCCAGTTCTGGAGACCAGCACAGGCTAGGATGAGAAAGGAAAGATACCAAAGGGAAGAAACTAACATCCTTTTAAACTCCGTTGGTTGAATCTAGTTAATTTTCTTAAACAGGGAAGCCAAATTAAAGTTGCACTTCCCCAAAGTCACTCAGGAGGCCAGGTTCCCCGGTCCTGACAGGCAGCTCCAGTTCAGAATCCCTGTCACAGAAGACAGGAACAAAGCTCTGGACACTTTGTGTTGTTATCCTTTCCCTCTAAGGAGCATGAGTTATAAACGCTTCCACAGCGGGCCTGTAACCACTGGCAGCTTTAACTTCAGGGATGCTGTCACTTGCCATGGTCTACCCCAAAGTTTTCACTGCATGCATTCAGAAAAGAGAAAAAGAAAAAGAAAAAAAAAAGAACAGGCTCAAGGAGCAGGTCTTATCCAAACAGGATAAGAATAGATAGAATGTAGCAACTATATTTGGCAAGGTGATTCAACAAGAGGAAAGGGGAGATAGATTTAGTTCCCCTTTACCCTTCTATTTCCAACTCACTGAAACCAGAGTGGGGAAATGAACATGACAGAGACCCAGGCTGCGATTCTTTACTGAAATAAGAGGATGTGGATGGGAGATGATGTAACAGGAAGGCTCCTTCAGAAGTCAGGTCACTTGGGTTCCTGTTCTAACCCCATGTGACCTTGAGCAGGTCGATTTTGTTTGTAGACCCAGGAGTTCTTCACAGACAAACTAAACAGATTGTACAAGAATAATCTCTGTAGTCTACTTCACCATTCAAAAAATCCATGACTAAATGTATTTCTAATCAAACTAAATTCACAAATTAAAAAAACTTGAACTTTTCAGAATCAGTGAAAATGAATGGTGTGTACAGATTCAAATTTGTTCAGATTCTAACTAGTAACACTGTTTTGGAACTGCAATTAGTGTTCTAGAAATTTCTTCCATCTAACCCTAAGCCAACAGTTAGAGAATGCTAAGCTTTTGGATATTGTACTTGAGACTTTATGCCAAAGTAAAAAAATCGCTCAAGGCACATTTGAATTTTTATGACTCTAATGATGTCAGTTCACAAGATGGACTATTTCCTTTGGAAAACAAAGAGTCCTCCAGGGTGACAGAACAGACGGTGGGCCAACTTTTACTTATGGCTCAGATTACATAGACACTGCACCTTAAATAATTTATATGATGTGATCATACTCGGGCCTCATCTGTGGGAACAGACTGAACTGAAACCAAATATGTCCCAATCTGTATACTAATCACTGTTCAATAGCAGAGACGCGGTGGCGAGTCCATTAGGCTAGCCAGAGTCTGGAGGCTCAGGCTACTTAAGCACTGAGCAGATGTTCAATTCTGGTGAAAATGCTTGGTTCCACCCCACCCCCAGCTGAGAGCTCCATAAATGTAAGCTGACTCACTGACTCAATTAGACAAGAACTGGCTTTGGGAGTCTATAGGCAAAACCATGCACAATCAGCCTTGTCCATCCCTACTGAAAGAACCCAAAAAAGCATGTGATGTCAATAAGCTAAATAATACCTACAAACACTGTGGCAGTGCAAATATACTTTCTTTTACTAACAGGAAATAGGAAAATAGGAACAAGTGAGGAATGGTAAAAGCACTTTTCCAAGCTAAAGATCTCATACAAATTCAAAGTTGTTGCCCCAAGTTTTGAAATCATACCGTAGTCAAAAAGTCATGAAACTTAATGATTATTTATCCTAACTGCCTCCTATATAAGACTGATAAAACCAGCATTGATTTGAATGCTACTCTTGTAGGTATTTCTACAAACTTTTGGAGACTCACAACAGTGCCCTCTGTAACCACAGGCTAGATAACTCCAATTATCCATTTTATAGATAGGGGCCCTAAACTCTATTCAAAGAAATGCAGTGCCAGGACCGAGGAATGAAATCACTGATTCACGACAACCGTTATCTGGATTCAGGTCCTTTTACTCTGTAAAGTGCCAAGGGCTGTTTGCCTCCTCCACCCCTATCTATGAGCAGAGTGCAAAGCCAGATGCAGTGGCAAAGTGGTCTCCACATGGCTGAACAATCTGGATCAAAAAGGAGGCAAAGGAATGTGAGAGACTCCGGAAAAATCATACCAGCTGGAAGCTACACTTCATGCCCAGTGAGAAGCAATGGGGAAAAGCATTCTCTAGATCACATGCTTGAACTATAATAAAAGGCTCCATGGGAAGGTGGAAAGTGGGCAGTAATCCCAGAGATCTGAATTCAGAACTAATTCTGTTGCTCATGAGCTGTGTGACTTTGAGCAAATTTCGGAATTTCTATATACCTAGCTCTTCTTACCTGCAATACAGGGATCACTGGTCCTTCTTTACATTGTTGTTGTAAGGAAATGAGTCAGTGCATGTATATGAGCCCACGTTGCATGGGAGGCCCTCCATCAGTAACACATTTCTTACCGCAATTGCCACCTGCAGCCACCAAGCCCTTTCAAGGCCAGTAGACAAAGTTCAATCTGAACCAGGAGACACACATATTGGGCATCATGGGCAGAGGTTAGTACATGCTCTTCCCTACAGGCCACCAATCAAAACAATCTCACAACTAACAGGCACAATAATATTTGTTCTTCTGGCATTTTTCTTTTGGTAGCTAGAAGTGGATTAAGAAAAAAAAAAGCCTTTTGTCTCCTTCCTTCTAGCAAAATTTACACCAAAAAGAAAGCAATTAAACAATTATTAGGCAAAGTAAGAAGGGCTCTTTATCTCCTTTTATACTAGAAGGAAAAAGAGATGGTTATTTCTGCAATTTTAAAAATGTCCTTCAAGTACACATGCTTGACACAAACCTACAAAGCTGGAAGGGAACTCTCATGTTGAGCAGAAATCTTTGTCTTGCTATATTTAACACTAGATATTATAACCATTCAAAAATATTAAGCACTGATTATATAAAGCATTAGTTTAGGACCCAGGATCTGGAATCACAAGGAGTTTGAATCTAGGCTCTGGTACTGATGGGCTGTGTGCCCTTGGGCTGGGTACTTAACCTCTCTGTGCTACAGTCTCCAGATCTACAAAATCAAAATAGCAACAATATCAACCTCCTAACAATCCAGGTGAGGCAAAAGAATATAAAATCCATGCAAAGCAATTGGAACAGTGCCTGACTGTTAAGAAAAAGTAGTAAATGTTAGCAATCATGCTTAGTTATTACTGAGTGAATCTCACAGGTCTTGAAAGAAATGTGTTAAGTGAAGACTGATTGGGCTAGTTAAACTTGAGAGTTTGAAACAGCATTTTATAATAAAGTTGCTGAAAAACTCTTTGTTTCTTATGTTGCCTGCTGCTACCACAAGAGAAACAACATCCTATCACTACATTTACACCTGATATGGGACATGCAACGATTTATGATAAAAGTTCTCTATCTTTGGAATGAGTGTCCTGATTAATCCTACACTATGAAAAACTAACCATTTCACCATGCTTTGGAAAAGATTTTTTTTAAGTCCCTTAACTCAGTTCAGAGCACAGTGTGGTCCCCATATGAAAGTTTCCTCAATACTGAAATGTCTTGAAAAAGAATGATACCCTATTGCATGGATGTGGTTCCACCTCACCTAATATCCCACCCTGTAGGTAAATACATCTTCATTTTGGGACATTTCATGGCCCAAACTGTCCAACTCCCGTCTGAAATAACACAGAAGCCATTTTCTGTTCCTTCTAGCTAAAATGCAATTTATTTTAATTTGCATTGTTGTAGTATAAAATGGCATCTTAAAATTTTCATTGTATTTGCCTTACCTATCTCTTTATCTTTTTTCAACAATGTTTCTAATAATACAGCTCAAAATTATATAGCTATATAGTGCCTATCATGCAACAGACACTGATTGTAACACTTCACAAAACTCATTTTCGTCCTCACAGTCCTGAGGTACTATGATTATGATCTTTTCGCAGGTGATAAAACTCAGGCAGAAAGAACGAGCATAAATTGCCCAGTGTCATACAGCTGGAAAGCACAGTTAGAAGCACACATACCACTATGCTACACTCTAGTTCCCTCCTTCCTTTCTGTTTTTCTCCTTCCTTCCTGCCTGCCGCATCCATCTGTTCATCCACCACTCATCCATATGTCCTTTTATCTATCTGCCCATCTCTCCATCCAGCTGTCAACCAAGAAATAGATGGCAAGGAAGAAGGAATTAGAGCATAAACTTAGAAATTTGAAATTTAACTAATTCAAATATATTGTAGGATTTCTTGGCTGTAAAGATTTCTCTTGTAGTAGGCTCAGCATGACATGCATTATTAAAGAAACAGTGCTTTAAATGAGTGTCAGTTTCTCAAAATGTAAAGACTAGCTCTATTCAAGAAACCCAGCAGATTTGAAGGGACACATATAGTCTTACCATACAGCATTCACGTTACTCAGATATGAATACTATATCTAAAAGGAAAGACATAATCAGCAATTGTTCCTTTTCTTTCAGTAAGAAGGAAGTTAGGTAGAAGTATGTCTAAACTATCTTTCCTTCCTTAATGAAACTGCTATTGATTTTTCATCCTAGTGAATCATTGCCTGGAAGCAATTTCTTTTAGCTGCAGGTTCTCACATTTAATTTGGATGTATGCTTAAGGGAGAGTTTATCAATAAAATGTCCAGAGGAACGCCAAAAGGTTTTTATTAGAAAGAAACAGTGAAAGCAATTTTATCAATTTTGTTAAACACAAAGATGATCAAAGAATTATGAATGAATGGCATTTAAAGAGCAATTTCAATGTGAATATGGGTCATATCAACATAATCATCACTCTAAATGTTCTCAGTGGGCATAAACATTCAAGATTTCTATGAACAAAACATAAATTTGCCTGCCCTTACAGGAAAGAGCCAAAAGCTGGCCTTAAAGGTGACTTTGCTGACCAAAAATAATATCTCCCCAAATTCTTTCAGCATCATCCCTTATTATGTACTTATTACTGAACAAAGCATGAACATGTATTATCTCATTTGCTCTTATAACCCAGGTACCCAATTTTATACATAAGTAAGGCAGAGAGAATTTAAGAAATTTGCCTCAAATTATATAATTACCAAATGGCAGAGCCAGCATTCAAACTCATTTGTGTACTTCCAGAACTCACATTCATAATCCATGAACAGTTTGCAGATGCAAAGCACTTTGATTCTCTTCCATATATAAAAAAGCCTTCAAATAAGTGAATATTTTCATAACAATCATTAATGCTTCAGGATCATAAATGTTTAGATTAAACTAAGTCTGTACAACATCAATAACCACAATATTGGAATGTTGGAAAACAAGACATTTTTAAAATAAAAAAACATTCTTGAGGTTCAATTTATTTACTTTGGATCCTCAAATCCATATAGGTACCATAAAATCCCAAATAGATATGATTAAGTCCCTCTTAGAACACAGTCCCTTATTCCTAAAAGTGCACCGCATTCAAGAATGGTGCCACCCTGGACAGAACTAGCTCCAGAACCATTTGCACATTGACCTTTCTCAGACCTTGGTCTTTGATCTCTCTCCTGCTCTGCACCTCTTGCTTAGCACTATGTATAGCCCCTACTCAGTACTAGATGTTTGTGGTTCAAGTTGTTTTCTCTTTCCTGACAGAGCTTTTCCATAGACTGATGATACACTACTCAACTCTTCATTGCCCAGGAAACTGTTCCAGGACTCCTGGAACCTCTTGAAAGTATCTCAAACCAAGAATGATGCCACCACACAGACAGGTGGTAGAAGTCAATATATATCTAAGAACAGAATTGTTGCTTCTGCCTGCCAACAACACTCCTTCCTATGCTATTCTACTCTCAGGGTTCCCAGAAAGTCATCCCATTATGCCAGTAATTTGTATTCACTTCCAAGGAAATCATGCAGAAAAATGAATCATAACAATAACCCCCCAAAATGACTAATCCAATTAAAAATGGGCAGAAGACACGAATAGACATTTTTCCAAAGAAGACATCCAGATGGCCAACAGACACATAAAAAGATGGTCAACATCACTCATCACCAGGGAAATACAAATCAAAACCACAATGAGATACCACCTAACACATGTCAGAAGGGCTAAAATCAACAACAGAGAAACAACAGGTGTTGGCGAGAATATGGAGAAAGGGAAACCCACTTGCACTGTTAGTGGGAATGTAAACTGGTACAACCACTGTAGAAAACTGTATGGAGTTTCCTCCAAAAATTAAAAATAGAACTACCCTATGATCCAACAATTGCACTACTAGATATTTACCCAAGGAATAAAAAATACTAATTCAAAGGGATACATGCATCCCAATGTTTATAGCATCATTACCTACAATAGCTAAATTATGGAAACAGCCCAAGTGTCCATCAACTGATAAATGAATAAAGATGTGGTACACACATACAATGGAATATTGCTCAGCCACAAAATGAATGAAATCTTGCCATTTGCAACAACAGGGATAGAGCTAGACAGTATTATTCTAAGGAAAATAAGTCAGTCAGAGAAAAACAAATACCATATGACTTCACTCATATGTGGAATTTAAGAAACAAAACAAATGAGCAATGGGGAAAAAGAGAGAGGGAGGAAAACCAATAAACAGACTCTTAACTATAAAGAACACACTGGTGGTTACCAGAGGGAAGATGGGTGGAGGGATGGGTGAAATAGGTGATGGGGACTAAGGAGTGCATGAATTATGATGAGCACAGGGTGACGTATGGAACTGTTGAATCGCTATACTGTACACCTGAAACTGATATTACACTGTATGTTAACTAACTGGAATTTAAATAAAAACTTAAAAATAAATAAAATAATTCAGTTCTTAAAACAAACAAAAACCAGAACAAGAGAAACTGTTAACAACAGAAAAGGACTTAAGTAGTTCAGCCATATTACAAACACTAAAGCACCATGATTCCACCAATATATTCATTTTGAACACTGTTAGGGCATGTTCACAAGCCCTCAGTTAACAATGCCGTCTACTCTTTTCTCTTTATTTCCAATACAATTTTGGATTATGTGTCACACACAATCTGATTAGTATTAGTTTCTCAGATAAAAAGAAGTTCAAACTGGATTTTCCAAAGTCATGAGTGTATTTGTCATGCATTCATTCTCCTGTGCACTACACATTTATTGAGCTCAAAACTGAGCACGACTCTGGAATCAAGATTATGAGGGATTCAAAGATGAGTAAGAAAAGATATTGCCCTCAAAGGGTTTCTATTCTAGGAGTGTGCTGGTGTACTAGCCATCACGAGTGATGGACAAAACGAGGAAAGTTCTCTTGCTGTCCTTCCCTTGTCTTTCCCTTGGCTTCATTTCTCACACTCTACTCTTGCTCCCCAACCCTCCCACATCCTGCCATCTTTCAGGCACCTAGAACCTCAGGGCTCATTCCTGTCCTTCCCTATGGTGCCATAAACTGAAAGGGATTATTCGAATGCACTTTCTATGACAGTCCCACTTTTAATTACATTCGTCCCGTATGTTTAAGTGATGTTCTATTTGTATGTATCCAAAAAACATAATCTTTGATATCCAAGCCTCAAGGAGTCCTTGATGTAGTTAACACAAATAACTAAGATGTGATGCCATTCACTTAAAACTATTTTCTCCTTTATTTGTCCCTTCAGTAAGTATGCATTACAAGCTAGTGTGTGGAGATTCTCTCCTAGGTTGATGACTATAGACTTAGGGCTCTCATGGAGGGCTGTCTCTTCCAAATGAGAATCCAAGGTTCCTGATAGACTCCCACCTGGAGTCTCAGTGTTACATTTTTTAAAGCAATTGTTTGGGAACACAAGTATATTATCAAGAACAGTCTCATTCAAATTCCAACTCTGCTACTCATCTCACGGTTGTGAGTCAGTTTCATCAGATGCAATATAGGAATAATAATGTCATAGGAGTTTTGTGAAGATTCAACGAAATAAAGCATGTGAAAGCAATCAGGCATCTAATAACTGGTCAGTCAACATAAATATTATCATTGCCTCTATTATTTCTAGCACATTTTGTGGGAGTTTTTATAAGATTTTTCTTACGTATTATTTATTTTGTACATCTTATCTTATGCATCTCATGTAGCTCTGGAGATTTTTAAATGAGCCTAGGAAGCAAATTTTCGCAGCCATACTCAATATTTCTCTGGAAAAAAATTAAAACTATTAAAAAACATAAAGTATTTTAAATCAAAGATGTCAAATAAATTCCCTGAAAAGATTAAATGAAAACTGATTCACTCAATTTTGAGAAGTTTAAGATACTAAATTTTCAGGCAAATACAAAAACTTGAGATGAATGTTTTTCATCTGCTATAGCCGCCGATGTCAAATTCCTCTACTATTAGTGTCATCCCTATCACCGAAAATACTGCACCAGAGGAGACGTCCTGCTGCTTAATGTTGGTGACATTTATTTTTCAGCTTGAGAAGGAAAAACACAAACCTCTAAACTGAAATCTGTGTGGGCCAGTGAAATACGGCAGTTGTCTTATCAGAAAAGAAGAAAAAGACAATTTTTCAGTTTTTGAGACCATAATTGTTACTTCAGTTTCTCTTAAAGAAAACAAAATAAAAATTCTCAAATTTTAAGAAGTAGATTTCCACTACTATAGTAAATTGTGAAAACAGTTCATCAGACTAAACTGTCACTTGCTTCTAGGTTTAAAAATGATTAAGACAATAACAGTTTTAATTGTTCAGACATTAAATGAATTAAAGTTATCCCATGGTCCCTATTTATCATTTTATTATTTTCTGGATTTATTTTTTTATTTTCTTTCTTGGTTATCAAACATTGCTTTGACCCAATGTAAGTGAATAAACAAATGGATTGAAATATACCCTTGTATACATGTTTGAAAATTTTTAAAATCTCACAATTTTAAAAACAATCAGTATTTTCTACCTTTGTAGCTGATTCAATGAAAGAAATCTGAAGACCACTTAATTCTCTGCCATACTTCCTTTTGTGTTCATTTAAATGACGAATATACTGAAATCTTTTTCACATTTCTCATCTAGAAAAAATATTTTTTATATTCTACATATACATGAGATCATACAGTATTTGTCTTTCTCTTTCTGACTTATTTCATTTAGAACAAGGCCCTCAAGGATCCATCCATGTTGTCACAAATGGCAGAATTTCCTTCTTTTTATGGCTGAATAATATTCCAATTTATATATACATGAATAATATATAAAACATAAATATAGTATATATATAATAATATATGCATATGGATATATATATCCATATATATATATACCCATATATATATATCCATTCATCTGTCAATAGACACTTTGGTTGTTTCCATGTCTTGGCCATTGTAAATAACGCTGCTATAAACATGGAGGTGCAGATAACTCTTCGAGACAGTTCTTTCAATGCCCTTGGATATACAGAAGTGAAACTGCTGGAGCAGATGGTAGTTTCATTTTTAATTTTTTGAGACTATCTATTTTCCATAATAGATATACTGATTACTTATACAATGTTGCATGTCAATTATATCTTATTAAAACTGAAAAAAATTTTGTAAAAACACCTTGAAATGTAAGGGAACTATAAACATTTGAGTGACTTTTAATGGCAAACAACATTTTGCTCAACTTGTTCTCCACAAACTCTAATAATAATTTTCACATTATTTTCATGTTAAAACTAGTATTTCCACAGATTACTTTTGCAGAGATTTTACAGAAAAACTAAAAAGACCACTTAAAAAAAAAAGGGAACTATTATGTCATACTTCTTCCTCTATTCTATTCTATATATAAAGTCACCTAAACAAGAAATAGAGGGAGACTCTGCAAAAGCTAATCAGAACTTCCAAGGCAAATATACTTCTAAATTGCTATCTGGAAATATCTATACTCTTGCTTTTCTGTTACCATAGTCAACAAATTCAAAAATATAAAAATGACCACAAAAATTTCAGGTTTCCCTTGTTACTTCCCCTGCCCCCAATACATCCTCCTTTTTTTACTAGGGAACACCCTGTAAGTACCAGAAAATCAGTGTGTACACTTTCCCCACCCAGACACCTCTCCCCTACACACATTCACCTTGGCTTCATTTATTCTCTCCCTGTCTCTCTGTGCTTTTATATATACATATATTATTTATATCTTTTATATATATTTATTTATATATAAATATTTCATATGTATATATACACACACATGCACACATGCTTTTTTTTCTAACCAATACAAAGAATATTTTGAAAGATGAGATATTTTGAAGTTAGGAGATTCTCAAAGGGTGTCTGCCTGCAGCTGAATACTGAGTTTGTTCCAAACCTTAGATGCCCCTGGAAATTCACTCCAAACAAGGGAAATAGGATAAAGGAGGGAATAATGAGTATTTTTAAAGACCTCTATGAAGAAATGGAGAGAAAATTTAAAAAGGGATCACAAAAGGCAGAGCAGAAATAAAGGGTGGGAGGATACCAGATAAATGTGTTCGAATGTTGAGACATTCCACCCACAACTGAGTGAGAATCTCAGTCTACCCTTGCAGAGTTGCCCAGACAAGCAAATGCCACAGCCTGATTCTGTTGGTAGCTGTGAGTATCTCCCACTGGTATTCAACATCCAGAGCCACCTGCGTACCTCCTTCTGGTCCCCAGTATCAGGGTCTCCAACACCAGCCCCAACTGTCCTCTTCCGTTTGACTTTCACTGATTTTCTGTCTTTGCATGAGACTACATGCTCCCTCAATTTTAGATTATCCATAATGATAATGTTTCTCAACGTTTAATGATGAATGACTCAAATTATTGGTTATCATTGGTTTATCTGCCAAAACCAAGCGATACATTATTTCTGATATACAATACTGTATTAGATTGCATTGTCTTAAGTACTATATGGATATCAGAACATTCTACTGAAGCTTGGTGAAGAGAATAAGCACTATTATGACTAGGGAGGATGACTATATACCTAGCTATTAATTGAAGACCCTGAAACAGTCTTTCTAATACATAAACAATGTAATTCACACAAAGCACTTAGCCCAGTGCCTGGTATCCAGACTGTTAATAGGTCCTTTCCACTGTTCAAAGCAATATTTCTTATATAATCTTTATATTCTCATATTGCTTTTGATGTATCTCCGTTAGATTTTCTTTCTGTAATTGTCTGTTTATGTGCTAAATCACCAACTGGATGATAAACTCCCTGAGAGTGGAGGAAAGGAAATCATAATTGTATCTTCAGGCCCTAGAATGTGGTAAGTACCATGGCAAATGCCCCATAAATATCTGACAGCCAACTGAAGGAATGAAGGTAGAATTAAGTTTTGTAAAATTCCACTACTACACAAAGTAGGATGATGATAAGAGCACTCAACCAGTTCTTGGAAAGCTGGATTTTAATTTCAACCCTACCAATGATTCCCTGCCTTGTCTTAGGCAACCCGCGTGCAAACAGAGAATAAGCTACAAAGTTCCTAGGGTTGCTATGAAGATTACATTCCATAGTAAATGTGAGGATGAAGGCCAAGGATGTAGTGAATCAAAGAGTCCCTTCCCTCCCCACAGATTCAGTATCCTCAGTTGGACAGTGGAATGTGTTACCAGCTTCAACACTGTGTGAGTCTGAGGAATCAATCCCTAAACAGACTACCATGAAGAAGTTCTCAGATGATTAAGAATTTAAAAATCACATCAAATGGAACATGCATTTGCTGAAAATAATTTTTTTCTTTTTTTACTCTCAGCTTTCTCTGATTTCTTTCTCTAAATTAATTCACTTGTTCCAAAATTACCTCCCACTGAGATCCCAGAGCCAATCAGTAAAGGTTCCTGGGGGTCTCCAGACCACTTATTACTTCTGTCCAGTGAAGATACACCATCATCACCTCAGCACCAGCTATCCCACCAGACTGCCCCAGAGCAGAAAACCTCAGCTAGGCACCAAGCACCTCCTTTCCAATCCTAGTGAGCATGGGGTTCTCTACTTAGCCCGCCACATATCCATAGCCAGTCAGAGGAGCGGAAGGGGGAGTCCTTCAGTGGCCACACAGAGCATGCCCCAAATTCCCCAGGAGCCAGCCCTGGAGAGACTCTAAATGGGGACTCTTCCAGGAGCCAGAGTGAGAAGGAAGCCCCATCACTGCACACTACCCTTGACACTATGAATTTGGCCAGTACCTCTACTTCTCTGTGCCTGCCACCAATTCAAGGGGCAGGATCGCTCATTCACTCAGACATCTTTCCACCACTGCCCAGGAGGCCCAGAGAATATCCCATCAGTCAGTGACACCACTTCCAACCCCTCCTCACCTTTGCTGGGGTTGCCTGATACTCTTACCCCTCACTAAATAGTATTGAATTGGGAGGAGGGTAAACCATGCTTTTTCTACCATAAATAAATGCTTACCCTCTCCTTCCCTTGGGAGCATTTGGCAACATGACTAGGGTTACATTTTGATCTTTGTTTTAAGGTTTCCAAAAATCATGCCTCTGGCTCAGCTAAGAGAAACCCCCAAGGGGACACAACTGGGTCCTGAGAACTCCTTTGAAAGGTCTGATTTTTCTGCTGCCCATTCCCTGAGACTCAAGGAGGGAACACAGAGCTTCATTTAAGGTGGACACTGTACTGGAACATAGGACTGATGAATCCTATGCTCCATCTCTGTGATAAGAGCTGGAGGCTGAGTTCCCATTTATGCAACTCAGAACCATTGGTCCTCTGGGTGTGGGAAGGTGCTGATATTGTGTGTGTCTCTGTCACCCAGGATGGAGGGATGGGGTGGAGTCGGCTAAAAGACCTCCATCCTGTTCATGCTCCAGCTTTGTAGTAGCCAATCAGCAATACTTCTGAGGTATGCATAAGAAAAAAACATATTTTCAATGCTGTATTTTCTTCTGTAACTAAAAAAGAAAAAGCATTTGAAAGCAATCAAGCAAACATGAACAAAAACAAAACATGACAGATCCAAGCTACTTCCTAGTATCAGGAAAAGACTAGCTTCGAAACCATGCCATCTGCCCATAACCATCTTTTTGACCACCCTAAATTCTTTATCCCGTAAGTTTTCCCAGGCAGAGACCTGGTTTTCCTATGCCAACAGATCAGCACTAGCAAAAATTGTTATCTCCTATGCAGCATTTACTCTATGCCGGACTCAATGCTACATTATTCATTCATATTTAAAAAAGAAAACTTTCTGGGATGGATATCATTAACCTTATTTTGCAAAATATGATAGGGTCCATAATAAATGCTACAGAAGTGTTTACCAAGTGAATGTGGGAAGAAATAAATTGCTGAAGAGAATACTGAGGCGTGGATAAGATGCACAACTGGCCCAAACTCACACTCAGGCAAGAACAAAGCTTAGACACAAACCGGATTCATCCAACTTCAAAATGCCTCCATGCTGGACTAAACTGTGATGCCATTTTTGGCACTGTGTTTAAAATAATGCTTCCCCTTCGTGTAATTATTTGAAGTAGCTGCCTCTTTTCACCAGATTCCAGAGCTGCCAACTCTAGTCCCATCTCTCAGGAGAATAAAAATTCTTCCTTGCCTAATTAAGACAGGGGAATAATGACCTTTTGTCAAGTCATTCTGGGCACCTCCATTATATTGTTTCATCTGCCCTTTCTCCTGAAAACTACCATCTGAATTTATTGATTTCATCTCCCATTTTTCATGACCACCTAGTATTTTGCCTCTAAAAAGTGGAATGTGTACCACTAAGGTCCACCATCCACTCCCTCACAGTGAGGCTCTGGTCCCTTCCACCAACAGCCCATGTGGCAGAAGAAAGTGAAGTGTACTTGAAAGGGAGGGGGGAGGATGGACTCAGAGCACCCCTGTCCCCATTCTGTCTCTGTTGCTCCAAGCTGTCTTCCTGGCTCTCAGCTTGCTCCCTGTTAATAAGGCGGCCAGGCTTGATAGCCTCAAGATCCTTTCCAGCTCTAAAATTCCATGAAAACAGTGACTTATGCTTCATAATGATCCAAACAACCACAGTAACCTTTGAAACTACTAAACAATAAATTGAACTTCAGCTTATCTCTGGTGTCAGTACTGACATCAGTGTTCAGCCTGCTAATTGAATCACCCTAAAATGTGGTCCCTGACCAGTCAACAAATTCAGTAGCTCCTACTTTTGTCCTCTCCTCCATTTTCCAAACTCTAGATTCTTTAATGGACCCAGAATTTCCATTATGTGACTTAAGTGAATTTATCTCACATTAAGAGGGACCCTCTGACATTTAGGATGGAAGACCTGAAGGGAAATGCACTCCCCTTCGGTTAGCATAGGGGTATCAAGTATCAGCGACATATACGCTACATCTGTTCATTAATTCATTCTGAACACTGTTTCAACATACCTTCAAATCTGATTTTGGGCCTTGAGTTCTGTAATAATTAAATCATTCTCCTGCACTGAAAGCTGGCTCATCTATTTCAAAATCAATCAAGGGCAAACAAATCAGACAGTCTAACAAAGATGGAATTTAAGAGATGGCAAAGCCTAACTTATAATGCATCACAGGCTTTAATACTGAATGCAGAATGCTTTACAAAAAAAAAAAAAAAAACTTTTAAAAAACTACCTTTGCTTTGTAGAAATCCTGGTGGTCACACAATTTCTTTCTTGAGTATATAAATACAACTCTCTGGGGAATCTCTCCTTATCAAAGTTCACCCTAATGGAAATGTTTTTAAACTATCAAGAGGACTGAAAGAGCTAAAGTCACTTCCCCAGTAATTTTTAAAAATTTAACCTAAGCATGGGGCACCTGGGTGGCTCAGTCATTAAGCATCTGCCTTCGGCTCAGGTCACGATCCCAGGGTCCTGGGATGGAGCCCCGCATCAGGCTCCCTGCTCCACGGGAAGCCTTCTTCTCTCTCTCCCACTCCCCCTGCTTGTGTTCCCTCTCTCGCTGTGTCTCTGTCAAATAAATAAATAAAATCTTTAAAAAAATTTTAACCTAAGCACTGAGGAGTGTTTAAATATCAATGAAATTCTTCCCAAACATCCCCTTTCCAGTTACCTTGTTACCATCCTTCACTGACCTCATTGTCTACTTCAGAATTTAATGATTAGGAAACACTTGGGGCTTTCTCAGATAATATTCTAGGGCTTTCAAAAAAAATGAGAAGCACTGAGGAAAGGGTATATTCTTAAAATCCAAAGTTGTACATCAACATAACTTAGAGAGAAATCCTTGGCATTCTTTCAGAATGAGACTTCGAGGGCCACGGTCTACTTGCTCCACATTGAGATCCCTAAGTGGCAGCCCTCCTACTTGAAAACAAGAACTGTGTCTTGCTCCATTTTGTAACTCTCACAACACAGCACCTAGCATGTAGGAGAGCCCAAGAACTATTTGCTACATGAATAGAATCTTAACATTCAAGCAAAAAGGCAGGGAAAAGAACCTAAGTCATGGCAGATCAAAACTTCTCTATCAAAACAATCATAAAATCCAAGGAACGAGAACATTTTCCTGATTTACAGAAGCACGGAGTAAAAGTTCTTATGATAGTTTTTTAAGTGTCATGAATTTATATAATCCTTTCACCTCACCCATTATGATAGAGACTTGAAGATCAGACACTTTCCAAAAAGAAGATGCATGCATTTTGTTCATTCAGGAACACACACGCACTCCTTTACAGGCTCAGAAACAAAACTCATTAAGTTCAAGCTCCATGCTGAAATCACAGCTGTGAATCCTTATCTTTCTTCCGTCGAAATTTGAGCCCACCATCTTTGATGGATGTTAATATTTTTCTCTTAAAAAGTAAGTTTTGAATCACTGTTAAGTTGTCATAAGATATTTAAATGTTACAGAATGCATGAAAATAAAAGACAGTGGTATATAAATGATATATTTAAAATAAAAAGTGTTCTTTGGAAATAGGAGGTACCAAATAAATGTAAGCTGATAAAGCTTTAGATAAAGAGATGTTTTTTTGTTTTTTTATATAAAATGTAATAAAAGGCTTTTCTGTATGATCACACTGCTATAATACTGAAAATGTTCTCTGCACTAAAATACAGAGGGCTTTGTTGTACTGTGTGTGTAGTGTGTTCTAAATTAAGCCATGGTTCAGAAGCAACCTCGGTTCTCCTGATCAATAACAACACACAACTCAAAGGAATCTCTAGGGTAAAGAAGCCAAAGAACCTTTTTAACTGTCACAAATAGCTTATTACAAAGACAGAGAAAGGCAGCAAGAACAGACACACTCACACACATGTACACGAGGTCATGAGCAAGACCTAACATTTTATGGACCAAGTGGCTAAGTAACATTGGTTTAGAGATCCCATTCTCAACATCAGTGGGACACCAAGTAAGGGTACAACTCTCAGCTGCAAAGATGTCAGATCTTCATTCATGGCGTTCTGACTGGATTCTCTTTGAACATACGCCCTTTCAAGTGAAATTAATCAATCTCTTTATCACTCTCATTGTATCTGGAGCCATAATCATTACCCAACTGCTGAGAAAGAAATGAAACCACTAATCACACAGGGAGTGGAGTTTAGTGTTCTGACCAGGAAAGTTTTTATTAAGTTTTCATTTGAAAAGTGATTTTTCATGACTAGCCATACAAGACATACTTATGTCCAGGAGGCTGCTCTACCAGAGCTGCCAGCTAAGTATCCACCAGCATATTATCAACACGTTAACAACTACAGAACTTATGCTTCCTTTAAACTACTCAGCGACTGGGGCACCTGCGTGGCTCAGTCGGTTAAATGTCCGACTCTTGATTTCAGCTCAGGTCATGGTATCAGGATCATGAGATCAAGCCCCACATCAGGATCCACACTCAGGAGGGAGTCCGCTCCAGATTCTCTCTCTTGCCCTTCCTCTGCCCCATCCCCCTGCCCGCCTTCTTTCTCCCTCAAAGGAAATAAATAAATCTTAAAAAAATAATAAAAAATAAATAAATTATTCAATGATTGAATCTTAGGATGAACTTACAATACTCGAGATGTAATATTACAGGTAGGAATATCATAATCCATCTGGCTCTCTGAATTTAACATAAATGCTATTAAGTATCAAACACATTAATGTCTAGTTACTCATAAGCCTGGAATTTCCCCACCAGCAATTCTAGGAACCCCACTTACAACTGTAATATAAACCCACCCAAATGCAATCAACAAGATTCTCACCTAGTTGTTAGTTTTTAAACTTTTAAACACCTCCCACTCTCAGAACACTAAATAGAGCTGTGCTTCACTGGAAACTATAGGCATGATCTTGTATAAAATTGATTTATATTAACTGAAATAGATTGTCCAATTGACTTACCTTATAAAATTGGACATACGTTCCCAGAAGAAAAGTTACAATGTCAAAATAGAGTTTTAAAATCCCATTTAAGAATTCAATAAACATCTTTGCATCATATAGTTCAATGATAAATTGTAGTTACTTGAAGCATATAATAATACACAGTATAGATATACATTAAAACAAAAGCAAGACATTTAACTCCCAAGAAGCTAGAATTATAGAGCATCAGACACGGACTGCAGGATTGATCTTTAAACAGTTTTAAGAAACAGAAAAATAATACCTCTTTCCCTTTCAAACTGGGTACTCTCAATCACATAGGCTAAATACACTGGCCAAGTTTTCTACGTCTTAATAGTCTATTTATTTCACTGTGGGCATTTTTCTTAACATGGTTCATTGGTGCTTTAAAGGATATTTGCTCTTATGGATGTGTTTGCCAGAACAAAGGCTCTTGCCATGATAACAGTACTAGGAGTGGCCTTCTGGACCAGAGAGGTAGCAGTAATCACATTAAAAGGCTCAGTCTCCTATTATATCCTAAGTGAGTTTTAATACTTCTGTTAGGCAAGAAGTGCTGCAAGTAAATTTTACTCATATCTATATTTAATATCCAGAAAGTCTAGAAAATTCTACACAGATGCCTGGTATCATCCATTTTAAATCAGTGAATACCTTAATCACTGAATAATAGGTTTAATAACCAGTCATGGCAAAATACAAGATCTATATAAAGAATCAACCTTATTTCTTTGTACTACCAGTAAACAATCTTAAAATGAAATTAAGAGAACAACCCCATTCAAAATGAATAAAATGCTTATGAATAAGTTTAAAGGAAGTAAAAGGCTTGTAACCTGAAGATTATAAAATGTTACTAGGGGAAATAAAGCAAATGGAGAAACACTTCATGGTCATGGATTGGAAAACTCAATATTGTTAAAACATCAATTCTTTCTAAATTGATCTATAGATTAGGCATAATCCCTATCAAAATTCCATCAGGCTTTCATGCAAGAAGGTTACCAAATGATCCTAAAATGGAAATGGAAATGCAAGAAACTCAGAATAGCAAAAGCAATTTTTAAAAGAACAAAGCTTGGCGTGCTTGGGTGGCTCAATTGGTTAAGCGTACGACTCTTGATTTCAGCTCAAGTCATGATCCCAGGATTGTGAGATGGAGCCTCACGTCAGGCTCCACACTGGGTGTGGAGCCTGCTTAAGATTCTCTCTCCCCATCTCCATCTGCCCCTCCCCCACTGTACTCACTCTCTCCCTCTCTAAATAAATAAATAAGTGGAATAAAGTTGGAGGATTTTCACTTTCCAATTTCTGAACTTCTTATAAAGTTATCAAGATAAAAAAATAATAATAAAAAATAATAAAGTCATCAAGATAAGCTACAGTTATCAAGACAGTGTAATACTGACATAAGGACAGATGTACAGGGATCAATGGAACATAGCTCAAAGTCCAGAAATAAACCCTTTTATTTATGGTCAATTGATGTTCACAAAAATGTCAAGGCAATTCAATGAGCAAAATATAGCCTTTCAACAAATGGTGCTGGTACAACTGGATAGCCACATGTAATAAAATGAAGTTAGATCTTTACCCCACCATATAGAACAGTAATTTAGAATGTATCATAGACCAAAACATAAGAGCTAAAACTATAAAAATTTTAGAAGAAAATATAGGAGAAAATCTTTGAGAACTTGAACAAGGCAAAGATTTCTTAGCTCTGGGGCAAACAGTACAATCTATAAATGAAAAAAAACTGATAAACTGGACTTCAAAATTCAAAACTTTTGACTTCAAAGACACCATTAAAAACCAAAAAGCCGTGGCGCCTGGGTGGCTCAGTCAGTTAAGTGGCTGCCTTCGGCTCGGGTCGTGATCCTAGGGTCCTGGGATCGAGTCCCGCATCGGGCTCCCTGCTCAGCAAGGAGCCTGCTTCTCCCCGGCCTGTTGTTCCCCCTGCTTGTGCTTGCTCTCTCTCTCTCTCGTTCTCTGTCAAATGAATGAATAAAATCTTAAAAAAAAAAAAAAAAAAGCCAAACCACAAACTGAAAGTATTTTAAAATCACATGTCTAACAAAGCAGTTGTATCCAAAACATAAAAGAACTTTTGAAACTCACTAACAAGAATATAACCCAATTTTGAAATGCAAAAAGGATTTGAATATACATTTCACCAAAGAAAATATACAAATGGCTAATAAAGACATATAAAGACAATATCATTAATCATTAATAAAATCCAAATCAAACCCATAATGAGATTCTGTTTCACACTGACTATAATGAATTTAATAAAAAATACAGACAATAATAAATGTTAGCTAGAATATGGAAAAAACATTGGTGGTGGGAACGTAAAATGCATAGCCACTTTGGAAAATCATACGCCATTTCTTAGAGTTAAGAATCTATTTGCCATTCAGCCCAACAATTCCATTCCCAAGAAAAATGAAAATATATGTCCACACCAAGACTTGCACAGGTACATTCACAGCAGCACTATATAGAGTAGCAGAAAAGTGGAAACAACCCAAATGTCCATCAACGTGTGAATGAATAAAAGAATTCTATTAATACAATAAAATATTATACTATTCACCAATACCAAAGAATAAAATATTAATGCATGCTATAATATGAATGAAGTTCAAAAACATCATGCTATGTGAAAGAAGCCAGTCACAAGAGACCGCATCCTGTATGATTCATTTTATATGAAATATCCAGAAAAGGCAAATCTACAGAGACCAAAAGTAGATCAGCGGTTGGGAGTTGGAATGGGGATTAAAGGTAAATAGATTGTGGTGATGGTTGCATAACTTGGTAAATACAGTAAAAATAATTGAAATAACATTTTAAATGAGTAAATTTTTGCATATAAAGTATACTTTAATAAAGTTGTTAAAAATAATCTTTCATACTAATAATTACTAGTAACAGCATAGAATGCTATAAAGAGAAGCCTCTACTTGGCATAAAATATTTGTTTATCTGGGTCATCAACCACCAAAATTACAAGCAATTAACACAAAATCTGGGGAAATAGAGAAGGTGGACATTTTGGGGGTTCATGAGTTTCTCTACTGAGAAAGGCAAACACCATAAGTAGTTCTAAGTTAAAAGTTTCAGGAGAGGAAAACCAAAGACCTTTGCATAATGAAAATTCAAGTAGTGAAAGGTCACTGGGCTAGCCGTGGTCCCATCACTTAATACCCATACTATTCAAACTGAGTTTCCTCCTTGACCTGCCTACAACATCTCAGGCTTTTGTGAGGACAGTATAAGACACACAAAAGAGAAGGCATTATAGTATAATTATATTTTCCCCTATTGCCAAATATCAAGGTGTTCTTGCACTCTTGCTTTCTTTCTCATTTGAGTCTGAAGACAGAAGTCTATCAGACAAACCCATCTAAGTTCAAACCCAGGTTTGGTCAAAAACAGGTCACATATTCTTGGCCCTTAAGAAAGCTTTGAGACTGTATTCTTCCTGGTAATTGTTTTGGATAGCATCCCATAGCTCTTGCCTTGAAAACAATAAAATAGAATTTTATGAATGGAAATGTCAGGGGACAATATTTATTGGAGGTTTAGTATTTGAAACAGCTAAGGTGCATGGGGAATGCCACTAAAATTAAACAATAAAATGACAATTTAAAAAATACTTATTTTAGAAAATAAACTTTAAAGTAGAGAAAAAGAATATCCCATCACCTCTCAAGAGAAATGATATTCATTATACCTTCACGTCTATCTGTCCAAATTAAATTGTGTTTCACCTTTCAGAAGTTGGGAGGAACAGGGCATAATCTCTCACTGTAGCATTCATTTAATAGCGATAAAAGAGTAGCACTGAATACTTAACATGACTTTGATCAAGCAATATTTGCTTTTTTGTTTCCAGTTGATTCCTTTTTATTACTCAATTTGGTTTTTAAGACATCTCATGATTCTGGTGGCAAGAGTGAACACTTTTTGTGAAGCGAACCTAATTTTCACAATAAGTGCTGACAGATCCTGGGGGGCCTAGGCCCGGGGGAGACCCCTTTGGCTGTCATCAACAGCCCACACCTCATCGACAAGTCATTTATTGGTCTAGTTCACAGGATGTCCTCAGGTCTCTGGCTCTGCATCTTTACTTTGAGTATAGAAAATGTACTTTGAGTATGTACTATAGAATGCAAACTATATTTTACAAACATTTTCTCATTTATACTCCATTTACTGAGGAGAAAGCAAAGGCATAAAGTTAAGGTCACACACAGCTTGGTTTAGCACCCAGACACTCTGACTGTGGGGTCCATGTTCTGGACCACTCCATCAGCCTGCTTAATATGTAGTGTCTGCATCTTTATCACTTATAGGTTCTTTACAAATAAAGCTAAGTAATTAAGCCTCAAAATGGTTTTCTAAAGAAGATTTAAAATGCAGTCACTCCTTTTCAACACAGTGCATATACTTAGCAACAAAAATCTTTG
Source organism: Phoca vitulina (assembly GCF_004348235.1). NCBI lineage: Eukaryota > Metazoa > Chordata > Mammalia > Carnivora > Phocidae > Phoca > Phoca vitulina. Next base: position 90,952,470 of record NW_022589704.1, read on the forward strand.
AACAGCTGCATTCAATTAAAAAATTATTAATCCTGAGGAAAAATCCACACACACACACAAAAACATATCCATATGCTATTCTTATCATTTCTTATGTTCCATTTGTAGTAACATGTAGTCATGAATGAAATCCACCATTGGGTGATAAAACTACTTATTTCCACATTAGCTTATTATTTTCCTCTTTTGGGGGGATCAATGTAAGGGGATAACAATATCACAGACTCCCTACATGAACCACAGTTTGGTTACTATAGTAACTCCAAGGAAGCAAAGGAACAAAAGAATGAGATGGTTAATTCATATTCATACTTTTGCTATGAAAATAAGCTTCAAAAGTACATAGCATTAAAGAGAGTAGTAAATATGAATGGTGTTAAATGTATACTTTTTAAAGATTTTATTTTATTTTGTTTATTTTATTTGAGAGAAAGAGAGCACAAGAGCGGGAGGGAGGGAGGGGTGCAGAGGGAGAAGCAGACTCTAGGCTGAGCAGGGAGCCCTACGTGTGAGGCTCCATCCCAGGACCCTGGGATCATGACCTGAGCCAAAGGCAGACACTTAACTTACTGAGCTACCCAGGTGCCTTAAATGTATACCTTTGAGTTATTTTTCTCTGAGTCTCAGATATTATCTAATGTCTGCAGCACAGATGTCATCTCTCCTCTGGAGAACTTTGTGGATATATTAAAACAAGTGTATGAATTGAGTAAATCTATAATCAACCTACAAAAAGGCAGGCTTTTGTTTTTCTTATTTGTTTTTGATCAAGATTGACTATGCTTTATGGTACCTAAGGTGATGAGCATGAAGATGTTTATAAAATAAGCTTTTAAGTTTGCTTTTATGAATTCATAATACTGTCTTGTAGCCTTTAATTCATGTTTCAATCCCACTTTGATAGATCTCACTTGTTTTCATTTTTGACTTTTGTATTTCTTTCCATGGAAGTCTCTATTTTCCTAGTTAAGAATAATTCAAACGTATGTTAAGTATCAAAATTCTACCACGGAAGAAAAAGTTGAAGGGAGATATTTCCAGGTGGCCATAAAGGAATTTTCCATTGATAATCTGACCTCCAGAGATTAATCACCAATCCAATAGCTCAGTCCAACCCAAAGCATACAGAGCCAATAAACATCCAAATTAAATTTTAAAAATTTTAGCCCAGGCACAGTTAGGTTGGCCAGTTAACTTTATCAGAGACAGATTTTGTAATGCATGCTCAAAGAGAGTAACTGAGTCAATCACCATAAAAAATTAACATTTTGACACCCTTTCCATTCCAGAATAAATAGCCTTTAGTAGAATTGGCAGAAAAGTAAGTGAGAAGACTTCCCATTAACTCAGGGAACATGACACATGTATAGATTTTCACTCCTAATACCCCCCTGTAACGACAATAAAGGCATTAAATGATATAACTCAATAAGGGTCAAAAACATGTAGAGTAAGAGGTGCAGAACAGTTGGCAATAAATTCTGGAGCACAGAGAGTGGATTGAGGAGCAGGAAGTGACCTGACAATGTAAAGAGTGTTGAAGATTAGGTGCTTACAGAAGAGTATGGGAGCAACAAGAGAAAAAGCCAATCTATACTTGCAGAATGTTGGGAAGACTTGGGACCTAGGGGCACCAGAAAGGAGTAAGGCTTGTGGCTTGACGGGGGCAATAATTAAAAGTCTATAAAGAATATTAATTAGCCCCACAGAGGCCTCTCTCTGTTCCTTCCTCAATCTCGGCAGGAAAACAGACAGCAAAATTCATCTCATTAAGAGAACGTTTTTGAGGACAGCATACACCGTGGAAGACAAGGATGAGGTATGGTATTCAAAAGAGAGGAGTTAAGTGAAATGTTGAGGACTCAACGTTGAGCCACGTCTGCCAAGACTTTAGCCCTGGGCTTTTCAGTAGTGCAGTGTAGGCAGTCAAGGAAATGTTCATTTCAGGAGACGAGGGGACAATGGTTAATTTTATGTGTCAACTTGATTAGACAACAGGATGCCCAGATATTTGGTTAAACATTATTTACTGGCATATCTGTGAGGGTGTTTCTGAGATTAACATTTGAATCAGTAAACTGAGTAAAGCAGACTTCCCTCACCACTTTGGACAGGCATCCTCCAATCCATTCAGGGCCTGAACAGAACAAAAGGACAGAGGAAAGAAAAATTCACTCTCTGCCTGACTTCTTGAGCTGAGACACTGTTCTGCATTTGAACTGGGATTTGCACCATTGGCTCCCCTGGTTCTCAGCTTTTAGGCTCAAACTGAAACTACAGCATGGATTTCTGGGGCCTCCAGATGGCAGATCATGGGATTTCTTAGCCTCCATAAACACATGAGCCAATTCCTTATCATAGATAGATAATATATAATCTCTCTCCCTCTGCCCTCTTCTCTCCCCATCCCCACAATACACACACACACACACACACACACACACACACACACACACATACATATAATGTATATATGTTATATGCTCTGTTTCTCTGGAAACAGGGTAATCCAGACACTAAATAGCCCCTGTAATCAAGACTGTTAATCATGACAAAATCTATTTTCCCTTCTTACATGGCTGCCAAACCACAGGCTACATTTTCCACCTTCCCTTGTGGCTATAAGTGACCACAAGACTACATTCTCACCAATGGAATATGAACAGAAGTGATGGATCATGGCAAATTTAAAACATAGTTGCAAATTATTTGCCTCTCCCCCATCAAAAGATGGAACCTAAGTTCCTTCCTTAGAGATTCTCTTGTAACCAACAGAATGTGGCAGAACTGACCATGCATGGCTCCTAGTTTAGGTTAGAAAAAGCCACACCACTCCTGCCTAGGTCTCTTTGGAAGTTTGCTCTGAGAGTCCTCAGCTACCATGTGAGAATTCTGGCTACCCTGAAGCCTCAATATGGAGAGACCATGCACACAGACCACATAGAGAGAAAGAGATACCTAGAGGCCCAGCTATTCCAACCCCAGCTGTTTGAGACTTTCCAAGCTGGGTATCTCATATGTGAATGAGGAAGCCTTCCACGTGACTCAGTCCCTGCCACCATCCGAATGCAACAGCATAAGAGACCCCAAGTGAGAACACCCGCCCATCCCCCTCCCCCGCAGATGTGTGAGTAAACTTGATGACTGTTTTGTGTGAAACCATTATTTTGGAGTAGGCTGTTGCACAGAAACAGAGAAATGAAACATGTATGGAACTTCCATGTTACTTGTTGGAGTTAACTTTTTCTTCTTTTTTTATGATTATACTTTTTATTCCTAAGAACGATGTTTAAAATATGAAATAATTTCAGGGGCGCCTGGGTGGCTCAGTCGTTAAACGTCTGCCTTCGGCTCAGGTCATGATCCCAGGGTCCTGGGATCGAGCCCCACATCGGGCTCCCTGCTCCGCGGGAAGCCTGCTTCTCTCTCTCTCCCACTCCCCCTGCTTGTGTTCCCTCTCTCGCTGTGTCTCTCTCTGTCAAATAAATAAATAAAATCTTTTAAAAAAATAAAAATAAAAAAAAAAATAAAATATGAAATCATTTCAAATTAATAATAGAAGTTAATTTTCGATTAACTAGAACATGGAAATGACTGTGATGTAGCCCGGATAGGCAGAGGAGGATAATATCCTTCCACAAGACAGAAAAAAAACCACACATGGCTGAAGGACTATATGTTGCAGAATCACTAATCAATCTGGACCACTAACATTATGAGACCTTCCCCAGAGAGCAACAAGAGGTGCTATTGTTTTTAAGCCACTGAACTTGGGAGTATCTTTGTTACAGCAGCTTAGCCTTCACCTTAAATAATACCCATATTAAGACCCAGAGTAAAGCTCTTTAGGCTGAGGGATATAGAATTTTGAGGAACCTATTCTCCAATAAAAAAGCCAGCTCATCACTCAGAGAAGCCTGATGATGAAGCCCAAGCTGAGTCAGATATGCAGAATGCCCCAACAGCTTTTAGTGCTTCACTCTTGGAAAACAGTAAGGAGATAGACAATAATCAATTGACATTAAAAGAAAGCTCCCCACATCAGAGACCATGATCAAATAAACACATGAATAAAAGAGAAGAAGAAATTTAGAGGAAGCATAAATGGTACAGAGAATGAAAGGGAAAAAATTAAATTAATATTAACATAGGTGCACTAAAAAAATATAATCAGAGAAGACGAGGTCTTAGAAATCAAAAAATGTGATATTGAAATATGTTCAAAGGAAAGGCTAAAAGATTAAGTAGAATCAATATTTTAGAAATTAAAATAAAAATACAAACAAAAGAAAGCAAAAGAAAAAACAGGAGAAATATCTAAAAATTGAAGATCAGCTAGAGAGTTGAAATATCTGTCTGAGAAGTTTCAGGAGGGAGAAAATCACATACATAATAAATCTCAGAACTGTAGAGCCTGAGCATGTTAATTAAAATATCCTCTTAATGTTCAGCACACTAAGGAGAAAAGACTTACCCCAAAGTATATTATCATGAAATTTCAGAACTTCCTGCAAAAAAAGAAGGATCCAGAAAGAGGAAAACAAGCAAGTAATGTACGAAGAGATGAGATCAGAATAACATCAAACTTCTTAGTAACAACACCAGAAGCTAAAATACAGGGAGGCAAAACCTTCAAAATTCTGAATTGTACTATGTACACTTCATACATCCCCACATCAGAGACCATGATCAAAACAAACACATGAATAAAAGAGAAGAAGAAATTTAAAGGAAGCATAAATGGTACAGTACACTGCTCTTTAACCTTGAACTCCATACCCAAGCTATCAGTCAAGTGTATGACAACTACAGAAACACTTTCAGACACGAAAAATTACTTCCAATGTACCCTGTGTTAGCAGTTTTACCAGATAAGTTTGGCAGTTCTAGAAAATAAAGCAATAAAGGCAAAGAAGAGAAACAGAACAGGGACCACAAGGTTCCAGGTGAAAAAAATGAAGGAATATTCTAAAGAAAACAAGAGTGGAAAGATCTCCCAAAGCAAAAATATGGTAGAGTGCTTGCAACCATGCTTAAGTGCTTCAAAAAAATTAACAATAGGCATGTGACCCATCAAATGCAGCACTGGGGAAAAGACATCAATAGGCTCAAAGAAGGTGAAACCAAAGAAAATAATGAGGCAGTGTTTTACTTCTGTGTCAAACAAAAAACTGAAAAGAAGGGACACAGAAGCAAAGTACACTGCTTGGCTCAACAGAGAACAATATCTATGTAAAAATAATCACATAAACACTGCTCACTGATTTAAAGATTTTGATCTCACCCGTTTGAAGGGGGGTAGTAAGGAGGGAAAGTGGCAGGGAGATAAGGGATACATCCTCAACTAACATAACAGAAAATCAATAGGAAATATCGACTATGTATAAACCAAGAACTCTCAATAATAAGCAGATGGCTTAGAAATATGGAGGGGAACATCAGAATAAACAGCAAAAAGAGCTGGAAGTGGCTGCCTCTGTGAAAATGAACCGGGAGGCAACATGTGACTGTAATGCATCATCATAAGAATTAGAGTAACAGTAAATTTCTAACTATGCACCTCTTCCTCTTTATAAAAACATGTCTTCAAGATCTTTTTCCAGAGATGATCAGAAAGGGTCCTGGAACCAAGCAACAAGGAAATATGGATCATTTATTTTTATATTTACTGATTCAGAAGTCTGACTTTGGCTTTTATTAATTTTATATTCTCTCCTCAGTATTTCTTTCAAGTTCTAGAATAACAGGAATCATACCTTCTATCTCTTCAGTCTCATCACTTTCCAACCCTCTTAAATATACATATATACACAAACAAACCCACAGAAGACAGTTCCCCTCATTCTGCAAGTACTTAATGTGCTGGGAATATTTCATGCAACAGTTACCTATGCTCTAGGTACCTGGAACAAACCTATGAATAAAATCAGCAAAATCCCTGTCCTCAGAGAGTGTGCATTATGGTATTACTTAGGGAAAAAAAGCAAAATAATTTATTTTTATATTATTTAAATAATATAGACTTTTTCTGACTTAATAGGAGCATTATAAAATTAGTACCTGTGGTCTCTAAGGAAAAATAATTAGAATTTTTAGAAGTGAATCCCATGCCATATAGGTCTATGCTTTTTGATATCACAGAAATCACACCATTGAGTCTATATTATGTTACGTACATGTCTCTAAGACAAATTAATATCCATAGAAATAATTAAAATGATTTCAATTTAATCAAATTCTCAAAAGAAATATTTCATGGACATAGTCAAAAAATTAGCTCTCTCCTAAGAACATTTTATTTTCCTAGGATTCCTAAACTTTAAATATTTATTTTTTTTCTTAGAGTGCTTTCAACACTGAAAATATTATTATTTAAGCTATAATTAAATATTATCCTATGTAAGATCCTTTTTCCTTATACAATGTCATTTTCATAATCCCCCCTTTTTTTCCCCAAAACAATTAATTCCAACTTACCTACTTAGTTCTTAGAACATGAGTCATTATTCTCACCTTTTTTATTCACTGGGAAGGAGCTACTGAAATTAAAGCTTTCTTAGAGTCTGTCATATAGAAAGTTTTAGACCTAAAAAGTTAGTGAAATTACTTATGACCATTTATTAATAAAATATGTTTAACTGTCAAACCTATCTCCCCTTTTCTGTGTGTTTAAGGAACAAAAGTATGCAAAAATTAGATAACATAAAAGCAAGGATATTGTAAGCATTGAATTATTATTAGTAATGATAAAAATAATAGCTAACATTTATTGAGTAGGTATACTATACACAGGTATTTCAATATACTGTTTTACTTAACATTCAGAAGAGTCCCATGAATTATTTATTACCCTCATTTTTGGATGGATAAATAGGGCTGAGAGAAGTTAAAGAACTCTCTCCTCTTTAGATACTTGGGATTCGAATACGGGTCTGCCTGTGTACAAAGCTCTAGCTCTTTCTCATCTACTCAATGGATCTCTTAGGATGACTTAAGGCTATTAAAAGAACTTCTCACAAAGAGACAAATGCAATTTTTTTTTCTTTTCATACCTTATTATTCATTGCAAAACTTGTTTTCCAGTCTTTTTATAAACTCACTTGCAAAATGTAATTTGTAGTGATGAAAACGTTCTGGAACTAGGGAGTGGTGACGTCTCCACCAACTGTGAACATACTAAATGTCGCTGAATTGTATACTTCAAAATGGTTACAATGGTAAAGTTTATGTTATGTGTATTTTACTACTCTAATTTTTAATGTCCTTTGGCTCCATGACAGCTCCTTCACACTGAGCCCGTATTAAGTGGCAGAAGACCCACTCATCCAGCTGCACAGGGCAAAGTCTCAGTGCCACCCCTGAATCTCTTTGCTTCCCTGCCCCTGCATATTAGTAAGTCATGATGCTTTACCTTCCATCAGGGTTTCTCCGTCTGGGTACTATTGACACTTGGGGGCCTGGTAATTGTTGTGGGGGCTGTCCTACGGCTTCTACACATGGTTGTCAGTAGCTCGCCCCAGTTGTGACAACCAGAAAAGTCCCCTGCTGCGCAAAATCACCCCTGGTTGAAAACCAGGGCCTTAAATATATCCAGAATTCAATCTCCTCACCACCTTCACCGCCATGACCTCGGATCAAGCTATTACCATCATTCCTCGTTATTTTTACAGAAGCCTCCTAACTGGCCTCCCCACTTCCACCATTTTTAACTGACCACCCACAATGATTCTACTAAAATCTTATTAGTAGATCATGTCACCCCGGTGTCTTTCTGCCTCACCCGGAGCAAAAGCCAAATTGTAATGTTGGCCTCTGAGGACATACCTGATTTGGGCCCCGTTCCATCTCGGACCTGAGCTGTAACTGTCCCCCAGGCTCACTCTGTCCCAGCAGGCTGGCCTCTTCTCTGGTCCCCAAACTTGTCTCACACACTCCTGCCTCAGGGCCTTGTGCCTTTGCTGTTCCCTTCATCTGGAAAATTCTTTACCTGTCTCCCCATGGCTGGCTCCCTTCTCCCTTCAAGTCTTTATTCAAACTCACCTCCTCGGGGAGGCACCCCACAGCCCACCTGCTGGTGTTTCGGCCGCACACCTCTCGTTGCATATCCCTCTTCCTTTCCTTCTCTTTCCTTACAAACATTTACCACCATCTAGCATACTGTTTATTCACCTTCTTAATCGTGTTCGTTACCCCATTCCTTTGTCTGTTTTATTCTCAGTTTATCTCACGTGCTTGTAAAAGTGCATGACACACAATAAGGACTCGACAGGTATTAGTGGACTGAATGAACCCCTTAGAACCAATACTGAGAAATGTTTTGAGACCACTAATTACTTTGGCTTCAGAAACCATGCTCTGTTCATCTCTACAAAGCATGCAGACATGAACAGTTATATATTTACTTAAAGCAACAAGCAACATCACTCCTTAGCTGGTACTCTTGCTGACACAATCCTTCTTCCTTGGCATGGATGGCAGATTGCTTGACACTAAATATAGATCAGAGGATCTCATCACAATGATGACAGGCATTCAACAGCCTTGCCAGATCAATGACCCCACAGCCTACAGCTCACCAGACTTTCTCTCAGTACAGAAATCCTTAGCAACATAATGCGCCACTCACTTATTATTCATCAATCCATTGTTTGTCCAAAGCCAGGAGTCACTTAGAAATGCCTCCAATTAGGATGAGGTTGACTAACAGCTCATCTATGGACTCAAGGGAAAACAAAAGACACTAACAAAAAGCTTAAGTTGTTAATACTACAATCTAAACCCAGAGAATGGTTTCTAGGTTTCTAAAATATACTTACCTGGGTCTCCTGGCAAAGCTGTTCAAATTTCAGAATACACTGGACCTGAGTTGTCAGATTTGATAACATACTCCAAAAATGTAACTGATGTCACCTGCAATACAGGTTCTTTTTTTTTCAAATCCACATAAAATATAATAGACTCACGTATAAGCACATTAACAGATTCTAATATGTTGAAATTGCCTTTGAAGGTAATGACCCAGAATTGCTCTAATGCATATGACTCCTCAAAAGGATGTATTGTTTACCTTTACAATAGTGTTGCATTCATGTCACTCTAATTTATAGTAGCAAAACACTAAAAATTGCTAAAATGCCAAGCAATAGAAGAAGAAAAGATGAAAGCCACAAGGCACTGGTTAAATAAATTATTGAATAAAAATACAAAACAATACTATGTAACTATTAAAAGATGAAATTGACCCATGTGCACTAATAGGTAATGTTCATCAAGACATCATTATGTGATCAAAGCAAGCTGCAAACAGAAGTGCATAGTATGATTCTGATTGTATGAAGCAAAGTGTGTGTACATATGTACATACATGCATGTATGAATTAGATATTTTCAGGACCACCTTCTCCACCATTCTCTACTCTGCTCCCTGCCCAGGAGGCTGGTCAGTATAGATAAATCAATGGGGTCCCTTGCCTTGTGGTTTCTGGTTGGATTCAGCCAATGAGAGCCCTGGCAGGAGATGTGAGGGCAAGGGCTGTTCATTCCCCTGGCCCCTTTCCTACTTCTCACTGCAGATTGGTTATATCTCTCTAAAGGTCATGACATCTGTTGGGCATCCTCTCCATAAAGTTTTCTCTCCAGATTCCAGAAACCGCTTCCTTTCTTTGCCCCTGCAGATCCAGAAGTCGTAAAGATTGACACTAGCTCATGGGCACTCCACAATTCGTAGTCCTTTTATTAAACTGCTCCCAATGACTTTCTTTGCGTATACTCTTTCTTTTTTGTCAGAACCTTACATAATAATAATACTAATACTTTGTGTGTGTCTGTGTGTATCTTATGTGGTTTATATCCACACATATGCATGGAGATGTACTTACATGTGCAGAGAAAATCTCTAAAGGATACATAAGAGATTGGAGAATGGAATATATAGTCTGGACTTTGGCTTTTCATTTTGTATCTTTTAAATTTTTTCTACTTTTAAAATATCTGGTCATATACAAGTAATAAATTTGTAATTTCGAAGCAAACCCAAATGGGAAGTATATATTTACTACCTTTTTGATGGCACATTAAGGAGGGAAAAAAGTAATGAATACCAGGGAAAATGACAGTGATGACAGAGATGCTCATTTGGAACAATGCAATATGTCTGATGGGAAGGACTGTATCTCTGAAACTGAAGTTTGACAGTTATCAAAGAATTCATCCACTGCAGCATGGGTCTGTACCATCTTGTTCCAATGACCTGCTTTTAGAAAAGCAGACTTATTTTGAAAATTGGTTTCCAAAGAAGCCCCTTTTCTCCACACCTCTCATTTGTGTTCAGATTTGCTATTTTCCATCTTAATTGCACTTTTTGGGAGAACTTTAGACAAGAGTGAAGTCATATAAACGTGCTCATTTAGATTTGATAAAATGTTTAGCCTTTTGTGATTAAAACAAAATAGCCCCTTCGCAGAATTGCAAGATTGACTTTTAGAACTATTTCCAAAGCTCACTAAAACTACTATGTGGTAAAAAATACAAATCACTAATGTGGTATTAGAGCCCACAATTAAATTAATTTATAAGGGCTTTAGTGCAATTAAATTTCCTCCAGACCATATCTCTAATGGTGCTGGGTTTTTTACTTAATATACTTTAAAGCATAATTTACTTTCATTTTTGCAAAGTCATTTAAATATTACAAACATCACTTTTGTACATATTTCCATGGTGCCACAATACATTTGCAGTCTATTTAATTTACAACTAATGAGAATAAAATGAAAACTCTTTGAGGACCATACATCTTCTACAACATCCCATTCTCCTATTCCAAGATATTAAGTGTATAAGTTATCTGTATTTGCAAGAATGGACTCTTGAAAGAGTAATAAATATTTTAAATGATCTGATTATGAAACTTTAAGAAAATTAAAATCTAGAGCAAAGAAACACATCAGTGATACAAAGAGCCAAGATGTTTAGGGTTCATCATTTAAGATAATAAAGTATTAGCCTTTAAAATTAAAATTAACAGATCTTTTCCACACTCAAATTAAGGAAATACTTAGAGAAGAACATGAGTTATGTACAAGCCTCCAAATTGCAATTAAACTTATTCATATACTTATGTACAAGGTAGCTAAAGATCTCAAAACACATTAAGGAGACTTTATAGTCACAGCTAATGAGCAAAGCTGTTAGGACAATTTTTCATGTTCCAAAACCTAAATATGTAGGATCTATGCTAGAAAATATTCAATAATAAATAGCTAACTAGTTTGTCAGCTAAAAGAAAGAAACATACAGAATTGGTCCAAAGCCTTTTTAGCTGAGGATATCAACTAAATTCAGATGTCATTTTTGCTACAAATGTGCTGCCCAGTGGTGATATATTTGACAAAGGAGAAGCAGATGTAACTATGGAAATCATAACTTTAATTGACAACAACATGAAAATTCAGAAGTATAACAAGCATCACAGATAGAGGTGACAATTATGCCAAAATAAAAATTAAATGTAAGTTTTATTATAAAGAAAAAGAGTCTATCCTTCTTCTTTGGCTATTTCCTACTACTCCAGAAATAAGAACAAGGATGGAAAGATTATTCTTCTCATTAATGAAAACAGGACAAAGGAACAGCCAGGACATTCCTACCTGGTTTCCAGATGAACTGATTATCCTTTTTGCCTTCCAAATGAGCTGCATGGGACAGCAAGAGAGAAAGTAATAGAAATAGCTTCCTCATGCTCCTCCATGACCAGCAAGTGACAGCCAGATTACCCTTTGAAAACATTCTTCAGATTTTCAGCCTCTTGGCTTGCCTATTCCTAAAAAAACAGAAACAGAAGCAAAAAAAGGAAAAGAAAGAAAACCAGGTAAGTTTCTTCTATGCAGAAATTATAAAAACTCACATTGACTGCTAGAACCTTTATCATGATACATTACAAATTTCCCATTACCATACAGAGAGTACAGATACTATTAACATTTTAAGATCAAAGGTTAATTAGCCGTGCTTTCAATTGGAGAAACTACCAGTCCTAAGGACTCCACAGTCCCCCAGTCAGTCTATTTTTGTTTGTAAGAGCAGGGTTGGCAGATACCTGGTCTATTCCCTCCTTCAACTTAGCCAAGCTCCTTGAGAAGCTCACAATTTGGGAAGAAACATGCACACACAGCTAAGTCCAAAATAGGGCAAAGAATGCTCTAACAGTAGTATTAAGAAAGCGAAATGGAAAGACTGAGGGGGACACAATTAGATCTTCTGTGGTGAGAAGAAAAGACAGGGAAATCTCACACAAGGTAATATCTGAGAGGAGCCTCAGGGAAACAAGGGCTTGAAGGAGCCAAGAAGGGCACTTGAGGCCACGAGAACTAGGTGCTGACATGCATTTTGTGTTTGGGGGCCTGTGAGTGGGCCGGTGACTGCTGTGAAGGATGCAAAGGGGCAGGAGGAACGGACAGACTGGGGAGCACATTATGAAGAGCCTTGAATGTCATGTGAGTGAGTTGGGCTTCATTCGGTAAATAATAGCAATAAGAATTCTAGGAGAGCAAATAACTTTTAAATAACTGACATCAGTGTGTATCATGGATTCATGGTAGATGAGGCTAGTTAGGAAACTAGGCAAAGAGTCCAGGCAAGAATTGATGAATGAAAGGATCTGGGGGGATTTGAAATGTGGTGCAGCGGCCAGATTCAGTTAACAATTGGTTGGGATATGAGAGAGAGAAGACAAAAAAGGCAGCAAGATTCCCAACTTACATGATCAAACAGATGGGACCCCTTTACCAAAGGAAAAAAGGGGAAGAGGGGCAGGTTTGAAAAGGAAGACAGAAAGAGCTTCCTCTAGAGAATATGAAGTCTGATGTGCCTACAGGATATCCAGGTAGTTTCCCAAATGATAATAAGAAAATCTGCCCAGAGCTAAGGAGACTGGAGAGGACATGCCAGGGAGCACGTACTGGGAAAATGGATTAAGAGACATAGGTGGAGGGGGACGAAAGGATTGAACAGTAAAAGGTTATCAAGGGTAGAAGTTATCGTCCCTACATATTTACCCACAAGATTGCTAAAAGCAGGGAGTGAGCTTCCTAGTGACCAAAGAAAGAAGTAGCTACTAAAGCCCTCATGTATGTAGGAGCAAATTTTATCTTCTTTGTTTCATTATTGTTTTAGGAGGAGCCACTGCTCTGCTCTCAAGCACTGATGGACTTTACCCCATGAGTCCTCATAGACACAGATGACGTGCCGAGCAATGTGCTGAACACAGCCCTTCATCGAATCAAAGAAACAGTGGCAAGCCATATGCAGCAGACTGGCTCTCCTGGAATACTCCGAGGGCACAGTGGAAAAGTACAGATGAGTAAAAAAGATTCTACAAAGGAGTCAAGCAGTGAAGTTCAAGTGTACAGCTCTCTGACAGTCAGCCTGGATCAAGGGATGAAGACAGTACTTGGATAAGCAACCAAAACCTTTTCTTCAAGTTCTGTATTGCATACCAAGCCTGAGAAGCATCACAGTGGAGGGAGCCGACTGAAATAAGATTGCGCTCTCTTGCCTGACTGCCCCCAAGACTGGCCTGTGAGACTATTTCACGCAACCTTTGCAGCATTACTGGACAGGATTCAAAAACCTCAGGCCTAGAGAACTGAACTGGCTACATTTCTTTGTAGCAAACATCCAAGAGTATGATTTGCTACAACTGTGTTTTGCAACATGGATATTAATTTTAGTTTATTCTAAGGATAGAACTTTTGGTAAAAATGATTTGCATCTTAGGGTAGTTGATCCTAAGCTAGTATCATTACTATTAATAAAGTAACTGGCTAGCAGGACTGGCTTTCTGCTAAGAAAACTTCTTTTATGCCATGAAATCACCAGGGTATAGGAGGGGACCTTGTCCATCCCCATCAGTGACAGACATGGATCCAGCATTATCTAAAAACATATTCAGATCATTAATATGTAAACTAAAGAGAAGGAGGACCAAAAGTGTATTTGCTACACTCTAAGTAGTTATAGGTGGGAAGCCAAAAAAGATTTAAAAGAATTAAGAGTTCCAGTGAGACTGCATGTGAGCTGGAATGATTAGTCAAAAATTCATATTTAAATATCTTGAATTTTGCATCAATCTTTGGATTTTACTTTCAAAATAAAAACATCAACAACAAAACCATCACAATTACCTGAGTAGAGGGTGCTGTGAGCCCTGATCTCCTTTTAGGCTTCCTTACCGTTCCAGAACCCTGTGCTAACTCTGCCAAGGGATCCAATGTCTTGGAGGTTCCTTTTGTGTTCACCTAAGCCAGGGGCAGATCCCTGAGCAGAGTGGCTTGAGAGCCTACTGGATGCCTACAGTCACCATATCTTCTGTCTACCACTGACTAATAAGGATAGTACCAGTAGAAATCTTAGGCTGATCTTAACAACAACGACAACAACAAAATCTGAAATACAGATCTTAGAGAATGAACAAAAGTATTTCAATTTAGGGTGCCACAGCAATCTTACTCTTAGAAACACCTACACATTTTTAGTATCTGTATTATCAACAATTCTATACCTCACTACCTCCCTTTCCCCAGGAAGCTTAGGGACAGAGGATGGGGAACTAGATTCAGTGAAGCTTCTACCAGTTGCCATGCTACATGTGTTAGACATATAAGTAAAATGAGAATCTCTGCCAAGTGGATGGACAGCACAGGATGGAATTTGAACACAGGTTTGTCTTACCCCACTAAACTGTGTTCCCTGTCTTTCCTCCAAATGCCTGAAACTTTAATCAATTATCCCTTCAAAGACAGTGGGAGTCATCCTTGTATCCAGCACTTGAAAAGCCACACAAGAATTCACAATAAAAAAAAGAGGGGAAACAAGAAACAATGAGAAATTCCACTTCTCTATTTGTAGAGCATAAGTGGAAAAAAACTGTAACTACAATAAAAAAAAAAACCAATGTATTATGCAGGAAGCATGTGCTACCCACGATAGCATGAATAATTTACATCACGACCAGTGTTTAGTTTCCAAATCAACTTATTTACTATATATCTTAGCATCCAAAATGTATTTGCAAGGTTAGCTCTAAACTGATGAACACTAAGAAGAATAAAAAAACACCATTTCTCCTTTTAGCCTTAGTTTTCTAATCATTCAAAGGCCATTCGAACTATGAAAAATGTGTCTTACACTTTATACGCATTTCATTTCCCTTTAAATGTATTCTTATCATTGAAGTCCTTGAATATTTAAAAGGCACAAAACATAAAAGAAAAGAAAAGGAAAAGGAAAGAAAAGCTGTTCCAATAGCATACCAAAGAATATACAAGCAAACTTGACCACACATATCTCCATAGCGCCATCTCATGGCGACTTGTGGACAAGATGGCTCGATAGAGACGGCTGAGTAACAGGGCCTGGAGGGGAGGATGCGGGAGGTGGAGACCCACCCGACTGACATGCTCAGCTGACTCAACTGATGGCCACTCTAGCTAGATGCCCACTACAAGTGATTGTGAACTAAACAGTACTGGAGAAAGCATAGAAATATCTGCTTTTTCTCAACTCTCTGCCTGATTTTTTGACTGCAATACTGTGCATTCCATTCCATCCTTCCTAATCTGTCAATATACAAAATCCTGGCCTAAGTACCTAAGTTATTCTTATCTTCCCTCATTTCAGAGATGAGGGAGGTGAGGCATGGAGAGTTAAGTGACAAGCCCAAGGTCACAGAGGTAGTAAGTCGTTTGCAAGTGATCTCTATGGCCTTCCTCCGCAACAAGAGAGAGGAGCAACGTAATCCCGTATCAACACAAGCAATTTCTCATAACCCTGAAAATGGAGATTCTTTATAGCCCTATGTAGGGTCTCTCAGCAGCTTATGCAAGGCAATTTACATATCAGTTCACTCCATCCTTACATAACACTATGAGCAATTATTCCTATTTTTCAGATATAAAAGAGACTGATCATTAAGGATGTTAAATAATTATTCCAAGGTTACCTCAGCCAGAAAATGTCAAAGCTGGATTACAAAATGGGCCTGACACCACAGCCCCAATCTGCTTATTGCATCACATGTGGTGACCCGGGCAGGTCACCTGGCCTCAGAGCCTCAGGGTCCTTAACTACAAAATGAGGAGGACAGTCATCTCCTAACCTTTAGGGGGCAAGGATGGAATCAAATAATGGGTAGAAAGTACTTAGATGGGGGCCAGCCAGAGAATGAGTGCTTGCTAAATAAAGGTTACCATTGTTACTACTGTCATTATTCTTTCAAAATCCAGAAAAACTCTTACTCTAGCAATATTTAAAGAACAGTTTGAATGCAATCCTGCCCTATAGCAAAGGAATGAGAGATGATTTTTTTTCAACCGCCCAATCTTGTGACTTTGTGCTGTATTTCTGAAGAGGTAAAAGCACTCTGTACCAAGAGCCCCATTAAAGATTCACACTGACCCTGTGAAGGAGAAAATAGATATTATCATCTCTATTTTATGAGAAAGTAACCTCTGGCCTCGTGATGACATGATGTTTAGAAACTTCCTCAAGCCTTTTAAACACCAGCCTCTTCCTCCATGCGCCTCACTCTGCAGAATCCTAAATTACGTCAATATAAGCATGAGGCATCTGCAAGCATACCAAAGAATATACAATCACGTGATCTTTGGTTTTCTATATTAATAATTGCAGTAGGTTTGCATCATGTAATGAGGCCACAGAAAGTTCTGCACAAAGTCCACGCAAATATTTTACGTATCTCTGAACAAACTTTCACCACAGGACATGATAGAAGACTTGAAACAGATTTGCCAAAACCTTCAAAACTACATCTTGGTAGCTGTGGTAGACACTATTTTATAGATATATAAATATATACATAAATATATACACATATATACATAAATATATACATAAATACACACACACACACATATATATATATATCACATTTCCAGATTTCCAGGTTTTCTTTCAGTTAGAGTGACCACATGACAGTTCTGACCAATGGTTTGGGTGTCAAATATAGTTTTAGTCTCCAATGAAAATATAAAATCCCAAAGCAGAAGATGTGAAAGTGTGGTTCTTTGCCATCGGCAGCTTTTCCATTATCCCTTCCTGGAACACAGATATGATGCCTGGAGGGACCAGAGCCATGTTAAGCCCATGACGATGAACACCGCCCACTACAAATGATAGAGTTGAGGATGTAGAAGAAGCCTGAGATTGTCAACCTCTGAACTTTCCACTTTGTTAGGGAAATAAGTCCACTTTTTTATGTATCTTCTTTTACATGAGCTGAAAGCAACTCTAACAT
This sequence comes from Phoca vitulina, assembly GCF_004348235.1. Classification (NCBI taxonomy): domain Eukaryota; kingdom Metazoa; phylum Chordata; class Mammalia; order Carnivora; family Phocidae; genus Phoca; species Phoca vitulina. The sequence continues at coordinate 90,969,784 of NW_022589704.1, forward strand.
CTACAGTACCCATGTCCCTACATGCAGTGGGTCTATTGATAGATAGACCTATTTGAATGAGTGTGCCTCTGTCTATGACTTCTACAGATTGAAACATGTCTTCCATGATTCAAGCAATACATTGAAACTCCCTGTAAACCTGAACGCAGATATCCCTGTTTCTAAACAGGTGAGGTTGGTTTATTTCCCATACTGATTACTTCCAGTAAGTAATACACACATTATTCAAAGAAAAGTCACTGCATCTGTTGTCATTTTTCATAAGAGTCATTACAGTAAAGAAAGGGTGCTTCACATGTGATAAACTACAAATAAAGGAGAAGGGTAGTGATTACTCTGGTAAGCTGCCTCAGGTTCCCCAGTGAGAACAAATCCACTAATACATAGTCTCATTTAAGAACATATTTATGCACCTATCCCCCATGCTGCTGCCAAGCCCTCCCTGATTCTGGAGGTATTATGGACACATTTTATAATTTCATCACCTCATGGAAAACCATCTATTACCTCACAGAATCATGTCCTTGTTACTCCTTGTGTTCCTGGTTATTGCTCAAATCTTCCAATTCCTCTTACTTAATCACTTTTTTTTTCACTTGGGGCAGGGACACCGAACATTTTTACTTCTCAACCTCATTTTCTAGCATTTCTTCTCTTTTTGACCTCTACATTGACATACCTCTGACTCTGTCCTCAGACTCCTTTTCTTTCTTCACTTCCCAAGTCATCTTATTTAATCCCTCAGCATTAAATGTCACTCTCCACGTTTCCATTTCCCCATATTCATTCCCATATCTCCAGTCCTGATTTGTTCCCTAAACTCATGAATGCAATTTACTGCTGAACATCTCCACAGAGGTGTCTGATAGGCGACTCATGTGTAGTGTAACAAAGCTTGGGATGTCCCTATGTAGCCTGCAGCCCAGTTCTCCCCTTGGCGTCCCTGTCTCAATAATGGCATCACACTTCACCAGACTAGAAGCCCAGGAGTCATCCTGAAATCCTTCCTTTTTCTCACATCTGAAAACCAATCCATCAGCAAACCTAATTGGTAACACCTTCACATATCTCTCCAGTATCAGGCCACCTCCCATCTCCTTTGCCACTACCTTCTTAGTGCCAGGCACCATCATTTCTCACCTGGGCTACTGTATCAGCCTCCTAACTGGTTTTCCTGCTTTCACTCTTGATTGCCTTCAATGCACTCTCCATAGAAAATCCAGGATAATACTTAGGAAAGAAAAATACACTGCCCTCCTTAAAATCCTCTCATGGCTTCCCATCATGGAATAAAATCTAAAGATTCTGCTGGTTGGATTTTTGCATCCTCCCCTTCTTACTAATCTCCATTCACTCTTCTGGCCCAGACATGCTGGCCTCTTATTCGTTCCTGAAGGATGCACTTTCTCAAGGTCCTTACAGTACTGTTCTTTAGGTATCCACATGGCTTGCTTCCTTACTTCATTATTCTCAAAGGCCTTCCCAGACCACCATCTGTTCAACACAGTTGCAATCAATCTATCCTCTTGACATTTGTTTGTTCTGTGTTTGTAACACTTAAAAAGGATCAATACTTGACAATCTAATACATATTGTTGTTTTTTTTTTATTTTCGTCTCCTCTAGTACCATCTGCATATTTCATCTTGTTCACTGTTATATGCCTAGTGCTTTGTATATTGCCTGGGAAACAGTAGATGGTCAATAAATATTCAATAGTAGATGTTCAGTTGAGCTAATGAAAGAAAGAATTATTAAGTCTACATTTGTAAATTTTTTTCTAGTTAAGTTTTCTTGGTGGTGGGCCATAATTTTGATAAAGGGGCTTTGGCATATAAGGGCAAATAGACAGCTAGAAAAGCCCATCTACCTGAAAAATTAGATTACTCTGAAATACAGTAAAATTTTTCTAAAATCCCAACATTTGGAATATATGCAGGATGTCTAAATACACAGGTAATGGGGTCTTATCTAGCACACAGAACTATCTGCTACAAATTTAAGAGAGGACTAAAAGTGCTGACTCTCAGGGCACCTAGCTGGCTCCATCAGAGAAGCATGTGATTCTTGATCTCGGGGTCCTGAGTTCAACCCTCACATTGGGTGTAGAGATTACTTAAATAAATATTTAAAAATAAGTAAATAAAGGTGCTGACTCTCATTTTAAAAGAATCATATTTCCATGTCTTTAGATGAAAACTTATCACTTACTTTTTTTAAAGTGCAAAATAGCTCCCAAACATAAAGTTTTATGCCTCCTATGGGAAGGGAATAAAATTATGAAACCAACAGAAACAAAATTTATCTAAAAGGAATGGTTTCTAAAAATGTATAGTTTCCTGGGGCATCTAGGTGGCTCAGTCGGTTAAGCGTCCAACTCTTGATTTCGGCTCAGGTCATGATCTCAGGGTCCTGGGATTGAGCTCCACAAGGGCTCTGTGCTCAGCTAAGAGTCTGCTTCTCTCTCTTCCTATCTTTCTGCCCCTCCCCCCACTCATATGCTCTCTCACTCTCTCTCTCTCAAATAAATAAGTAAATCTTTTATTTTTTTTTAAGATTTTACTTATTTGAGAGAGAGAGAGAGAGCATGACAGGGGGGAGGGTCAGAGGGAGAAGCAGACTCCCTGTCAAGCAGGGAGCCAGATGTGGGACTCAATCCCAGGACTCCAGGATCACGACCTGAGTCGAAGGCAGTCACTTAACCAACTGAGCCACCCAAGCGCCCATAAGTAAATCTTTAAAAAAAAAATGTATAGTTTCCTACTTGTCATCATAGGACCTTCCCTGCATTATTATTCAACAACTACCATCATTACTTAATGCTGCTCTGTTTCCATAAATGATGTTGTCAGGATCCTAACCCTTGCATTTAAAGCAAAAAAGGAAATTTTGATTAAAATGTATACTTGTTATTTTAATTTTAATGGCTACTATAACTTATTTAGTTTATAGACAAATGGAAATTATTTAAATTTAGAACAACAGGCTGTCTCTGAAATAACATTCATCAGATTTTCAACAGGCCAATGGGAAACTGTATAACGTTATGAATTTCTCTTGGTTCAAGTTTTTGAATTCTTTCCTCTGTGTCCAGTAAAGTTAATTTAGTAATTGTGAAACCCTGAAAATCATATGGGTTATGGCAAACGGCTGAAAAATTCCTCTCACTTTATAAATAAATTACAAGCATCCTATTCCACACCCCCAAAAGATCAGGAGAATAGAAAAAGCTCTATATTGTCTATGTTTAAGTCTTCAGGTGAAGACTCTTTTTTTCATATAAAGTAGGAAAAAATGAAAGTTAAGTGGTTTAATGGAAACAATATGAAAAAACATAAGGTAGTCATTAAAGAAAAAATAAAATCTATATAACTTTTTTGGAGGAACTTAGGTTAATTACAAAAAGAAAATGCATTCAATTTGAAAGCATTACATTCTGGAAAGAGTAATAAAGTTAGTACAATCAGTTTTGTAGATATTTTAAGAAATAAAACAGGCACCTAATGGTGTTAGTCTACAGTCCGTTAGGGTTAAAGGTGCAGGAAAGAATCTGATCATCTCTTTTTACCAAATTTTATAAATAAGTAAATATATATTTTATTATGTTTTATATATACAAATGGGGAGAAAGAGTGATTTTTGTGTAAGGTTATATTTAACAATCACTCTGAAGAGCTTTATAAGAATTCAGTATAACTAGAATGTGTGAACAAGATAACATCCTCTTCTCAAATACTATTGACCTTTGAAATTAAAAAATACTTAATTAGTCATTAATATTTTCTTCAATGTAAGATTCTAAATATTTAATGTCAGAATTATCCAGTTAAACTGTAAATATAGTTTTGTTTTCTCTTTATTAATTATGCATCTACTGTTGCAAAGGAACTTATTGAAAAACGTGTCCACAGTTGACATAAAAATAGTAACATGTTTATAAGCCTGTAAAGTTTTCTAGCAATCTCTCCCATTATCTTTTATAAGCTTTCATTTATTATGGTTAGGCATTGACCATTAATGAGTTGCACATTAGATTCAGAAGATTTGATAGAATTTACTCTCATCCTTTCTCATCTCATACTTCCCAAAAGAATGGAGTAACACCTGAAAGAGAACATTCCAAATTAAGTTGAAATGCAAAAGGTGTTTTTAGATTCTTCTTTTATTGTATAAGCCACAAAGAAAGTTGTAAGAACATGCTTAACCAATGGAAAACAGATTATGTTCTTTCTGCTAGTAGTTCCAAGGGTTTTTCTTTTTAATTTTATTTTCTCTAGATGTTTTAAATATATCAACAAAGCCTGAAGGCAGCTGCCTTGAAATACATTTCATGTTACCATTTTTCTACCTTAAAAAATGCAATACATTTATTTATCAATGCTATCTACCCTCAATTTCATAGAAACAGGCAGAAATTGATGATACTAAATAGAAAGGCATTCTTCATCGTCATGTACTATATTACACTATTAATGTGTATGTACTTATGTATACACACATACACACACACACACACACACACACACACTCAAATACTTTTAAAATGACAAAATGATCAAAACACAAAAGCAAGACTTTCAAAGAGTGATTTCTCTCAGAGAAAGAAAACAAGTTCATTGGATACCCTGGCAATTTGCCACTGGAAATTTTACATTTAGAAGTTTAATTACAAACTTAGATAAGTGGATTATAATGAAAGATATCTCTAGTAAGGGAGCCCAGACAGATGCATCATGAATGCATTAAAGAAAACACTAGAGAGAGAACTTTCCATCAGCAGAAAGATTTTAATTAAACAGCAATAGGATAGATCTCTTCTGTGAAATGATACTACTGTTACCCATAGTTCATTAAAACTATGTGCTATATAATATATTCTTTGAAACCATTTCACTCTGGAAAGTATGTTTAAACCTTCCAGTCTCAGTTATGAGGGCAGAAAACTGTGGGCACGGAGGAGGGGAAAGGTCCAGCGGTGCAATGTGGGAATGAAAAACCATTTCTCTGTTTGCATGGTGTCCTTGGTGAACCATGCCTGAAGTAGCTCCACACTGCACGGAGACCATGGGCTTCAGAAGAAGGCAAAAGAGCCAACAGTGACCACCAAAGTGTCCAGTGAATGTTACCAATGGTCCATGTGGGACAACCAAGTGGATGGCTGAGATGAGTGTTCAATGTCACATGTCTGTACTTTATTCTTGGCAAGCATTCAATGATCTACTTAGGATACTAGGTTGTTAAAGACATGCATAGCACTGGGGCTTCTGCAGTGTCTGACCAAAAAATTTCTCCTTGAAACCAGAAGCCATATTTTGTTCATTTTGTATTCCTAGCTTGTAGCTTGTAGCCTAACAACTAGACACAGTATGTTCATAGTAAATGTTGAATAAGTGAAGGACGAATGAAGTGAATAGGTACAGCAGGGTGTATTCTAATCTAATAAAATTATAATGAACAAAAAGAATCAGACTAGGAAAGCCAGTAACCTCAAACATAAAAAATTGATTCTAGGGGCACTTGGGTGGTTCAGTTGGTTAAGCATCAGACTCTTGGTTTCAGCTCAGGTCATCATCTCAGGTTCGTGAGATCGAGCCCTGCATCGAGCTCTGCACTGGGCTTGGAGCCTGCTTGGTATTCTTTCTCTCCCTCTCCCTCTGTCCCCTGCCTGCCCTGCTGACTCACTTTCTCTCTCGAAAAAAAAAATTGATTTCCAACATGCCCCCCAAAAAACACTGAAAAATTCCATTCCAAAGACTTCATTAGATAACTAACATTTGCTATTCACCCTATTAATGTTACCCCTTTTCTAACATACACTTTACAGACTGTTGCCAATTCCAAGTTGGAATGAGGACCAACAGTTACAGTGTTGGAGGGGCTCTAAGGCCCCCAGGAGGAAAATTTTTCTGGGTATAACAGTGCATAGAAAATGAAATGCCAAATGGATGTTTTAATAAAACAAGTAAAAATTAATGATTAGATAAAATTCTTCAAGAAAATTAAATGACTCATGTCCTCTGGGCTAATAGTTTTGAACTGTCAGATGCCTTATAATTTCTAGAAATCATCACTCATTTTAACAGAGTTAATAGTGAATCTCAGCCTTCAAAGAACCTTGGTCTTTAAAAGTAATGTTTTAGTATAGTAATTTTTTATTAAAATTTAAAATATAACTCTCTACACATCTGATATTTGCTGTATCAGAGCACTAGATATTAACAGCAACATAGACATGACCTCTGTCAGCTAGGGGGAGAGGAATGATGCTCAGAAATCTTAAGATCAGGAACAGATGTCTGTGAGAACAAAAGCTTGAAAAAAATTGGTATCAATTCTTAAATGACAATGTTATATTTCCCTAACAATTTCTAACACATGCCATTGTTATTCTAAACTTGATCCTCCTCTTGCTCTAGAGCAACTCTTCTTTTTTTTTTTTTAATTTTTTTATTGTTCTGTTAATCCCCATACACTACATCATTAGTTTTAGATATAGTGTTCCATGATTCATTGTTTGTGCATAACACCCAGTGCTCCATGCAGAACGTGCCCTCTTTAATACCCATCACCAGGCTAACCCATCCTCCCACCCCCCTTCCCTCTAGAACCCTCAGTTTGCTTCTCAGAGTCCATGGTCTCTCATGGTTCGTCTACCCCTCCGTTTTCCCCCCCTTCATTCTTCCCCTCCTGCTACATTCTTCTTCTTCTTTTTTTTTTTTCTTTCTTAACATATATTGCATTATTTGTTTCAGAGGTACAGATCTGAGATTCAACAGTCTTGCACAATTCACAGCGCTTACCAGAGCACATACCCTCCCCAGTGTCCATCACCCAGTCACCCCATCCCTCCCACCCCACCCCCCACTCCAGCAACCCTCAGTTTGTTTCCTGAGATTAAGAATTCCTCATATCAGGGCGCCTGGGTGGCTCAGATGGTTAAACGTCTGCCTTCGGCTCAGGTCATGATCTCAGGGTCCTGGGATCGAGTCCCACATCGGGCTCCCTGCTCCGCGGGAAACCTGCTTCTCCCTCTGCCTTTCTCTCTCGCTCTGTCTCTCACGAATAAATAAATAAAATCTTTAAAAAAAAAAAAAAAAGAATTCCTCATATCAGTGAGGTCATATGATACATGTCTTTCTCTGACTTATTTCTAGAGCAACTCTTCTTGCAACTTCTTAGCTTACAAGCACAAGAAGAAATAAATGGTGAAGTAAATATTGAAACATATAAGAGGTTATTGATAGCACTAATACAAACACTTAAAGGATCAAGGAATTAAAATGTTAGAATAGATCTCTATAACTCAGTTCCCCTAATACTGTTTTGTTTTGTCAGTTTCCCTAACACTCTTAGTAATAACAAAATATTTACAATGACAGAGAACTAACTCAGTGCCACACAAAGCAGCCTATCCCATTTTGGGATAACTTCAATTATTAGGACATGCACCTCAATCTAGAATAATTGTTCTTTCTTATCTAAAGCCTTTAACCTTAACTCTTCCCTTTGCAGTTATAGCAAAAGTGTATCTCATCTGTTTGCCACGCAACGAAACTCCAAATTTCCTCCTTTCTAGGCTCAACGTGTTTATCGCATTCCCCATTACTCACGTTTCATGATTTCCACATCCTTGACTAAAATGACCCTTTCCTCCAGACATACCTCCACAAAGTGAAAGACAACTCTGTGGAGAAGGCAAGCCTGTGAGCTATTAGTAGCCAGATTCACAGTAGCTGGTCAGGTGAAGGAGCTTTGGATGGAACAAGAAGTACCCCAGCAACAATTCTAAGTACAAGAAAAAAATAACCTGTGCAGAGAAGCATTCATATCAGGGTTTATTATTAATGTTAATTAGAAACATGGTAATGTTAATTAGAAAGACAGTAACCTAAATGTCTACTACAGGGAAATGATTAATTAACTTCATTATATCTTCTCAATGGAGTACCGTGTAGCCATATTATGCAGTTTTAAAAAGTATAAAAATGTGGAATATGTGTATATGATAAATTGAAAAAAACCTCAATATTATATTATATTTGACTCAAATTACGTAAGAAAAATCTATGCATTAAGTTTTTTGGAAAAAAACATACTAAGAATGTTAGTCGCATTTACATGGTATAAACACGAGAGATTTTTCTATTCTTGTCCTCTCATTTATCCAAGCTTTAAAAACATTAAATTAGGATGTATAATTCAAAATACCTTTATTGTACAGATTTCTTCCAGTTTTATTAATAAATTAATAATATACCTCACTGTATAAGTTTAAAGCATACAGCATGATGGTTTGATTCACATATATTGTTAAATGATTACCACAAGCGATTCAGCTAACATCCATCTTCTCATATAGATATATTAAAAAGAAAAGAAGAAGGGGCGGAAGTCTCTCTGTGATGAGAACTCACAGGATTTACTCTTAACAACTTCCGTATGTATCACACAGCAGTCAGCTATGGTCACTGCACATTACATCCCTAGGACTTATTTATCTCATTACTAGACATTTGTACCTTTTGATTACATTCCTCCAATTATTCCTCCCTCTACTCTCTGCCTCTGGTAACCACAAGTCTGATTGCTTTTTTTTTTTTTGAGTTTGGTTTTGGGTTTTTGTTCTTTTTTTTTTTAAGATTCCACCTGTAAGTGAGATCATATATTAATTGTCTTTCTGTACCTGACTTATTTCATAATGCCGTCAATGTCCATCCATGTTGTCACAAATTGCAGGATTTCCTTGTTTTTTTATGGTTAAATAATAGTCCATTGTATAAATATATACCACAACTTCATTGTCCATTCATCCATCTCTGGACCCTTGTTTCCACATCTTGGCTATTGTAAATAATGCTGTTAGGAATATGGGAGGTTCAGATATCCTTTCAAGTTAGTGTTTTCATTTTCTTTGGATATAGTCTCAGAAATGGAATTGCTGGATCATATGGTAGTTCTATTTTCAATTTTTTGAGAATCTTCCATACCATTTTCCATAGTGGCTGCACCAGTTTACATTCCCACCAACAGTGCACAAATGTTCCCTTTTCTCCAGATCCTCGCCAACACTTATCTGTCTCTGTGATGTCAGCCATTCTAACAGGAATGAAGTGACATCCCATTGTGGTTTAATTTGCATTTCCCTAATGACTAGTGATGTTGAACATCTTCATATACCTGTTGACCTTTCATACATCTTCTTAGGAGAAATGTCTATTCAAGTCTTTTGCCCATTTTTAAATGGGCTGTTTTTTTCACTACTGAGTTGTATAAATCTTTTATGTATTTTGGATATTAACCCCTTATCAGATATACGGATTAACAAATATGTGTTCCCATTCCATAGGTTGTCCATTCACTTTATTGATGATTTCTTTTGCTGTACTGATGGCTTTTAGTTTGATGTAGTCCCACTAGTTTATTTTTTATTGTGTTGTTTATACTTCAAGTATCAAACTAAAAAATCATTGCCAAGACCCATGTCAAGGAGGTTTATTTCTATGTTTTCATCTAGGAGTTTCATGATTTGGGGTCTCACATTTAAGTCTTTAATTCATTTTATTTTTTTGTGAGTGGTGTAAGATATGGGTCAATTTTCATCTTTTATACATGAATATACAATTCTCTGAGCATCATTTATTGAAGAGAATGTTTTTTCTCCATTCAATATTCTTAGTTCCCTTGTCACATATTAGTTGACCATATATTCTTGGGCTTATTTCTGGGCTCTTAATTCTGTTCCATTGGTCTATTTGTCTGTTTCTGTACCAGTACCATGTGTTTTGATAACTATAGCTTTACAGTATAGCTTAAAACCAAGAAGTGTGATGCCTCTTACTTTGTTCTTCTTTCTTGGAATTTCCTTGGCTATCTGGGGTCTTTTGTGGTTTCACACACATTTTAGGAATGTTTCTTTTTACTTCTATAAAAAATGCCACTGGAATCTTGATAAGGATTATCATGAATCTTTGGATGGCTTTTGGCATTTTAACAATATTAATCCTTCCAATCCACAAACACAGGATACCTTTCCATTTATTTGTGTCTTCTTCAATTTCTTCCATCAGTGTCTTGTAGTTTTCAGAGTACAGATATTTCACCTTCTTGGTTAAATATATTCCTAAGTATTATATTGTTTTCATGCGATTATAGATGAGATTTTTCTTACTTCTTTTTCACAAAATTTGCTGCTAGTGTATAGACATGCTACCAATTTTTGTATGTTCAATTTGTATCTTGCAACTTTACTGAATTCATTGACAGATCTAACAGGTTTTTTTTGTTGAGTCTTTAGGATTTTCTATACATAAAATTATGTTATCTGTAAGTAGAAACAATTTTACTTCTTCCTTTACAATTCTTTTTTTTTTTTTTTTAAGATTTTATTTATTTATTCAACAGAGAGAGAGAGACAGAGAGAGAGGGAACACAAGCAGGGGGAGTGGGAGAGGGAGAGCAGAGAGCCTGATGTGGGGCTCGATCCCAGGACCCTGGAATCATGACCTGAGCCGAAGGCAGCTGATTAACGACTGAGCCACCCAGGCGCCCCCTTCCTTTACAATTCTGATACATTTTTTGTCTTGGCTGATTGCTATAGCTAGGACTTCTAGTACTATATTGAACAGAAGTGGTAAAAGTGAGCATACCCGTCATTCCTGATCTTAGAGAAAGAGCTTTCAACCTCTCATCAATGAATATAATATTAGCTGTGGGCTTGGTATATATGGCCTTTATTATTTTGAGATATGTTTTTTCTGTGCCTAATTTGTTAAGAGTTTTTATCATGAATGGATGTTGAATTTTGTCAAACGTTTTTCTGTGTCTATTGAGATGATCATATGATTCTTTTCTTTCATTCTACTAATGTGTTGTATCACATTGATTGATTTGTGATATTGAACCATCCTTGTATCCCTGGGATAAATCCCATTTGATCATGGTGAATGATTCTTTTAGTGTGCTGCTGAATTTGATTTGCTAGTATTTTACTGAGAATTTTTGCATCTCTCTCTATTCATCAGGGGTATCAGTCTATAGTTTTCTCTTCTAATATTGTCTTTTCCCAGTTTTAGGATAATGCTGCAAATTTTTTAAAAGAAAATCCAGAGAACACACTGTATATACCCAACACCAAATATGGTACAACTTGCAGCACATATTGAGTGCTTAATAAACATCTGCTGCCTGCTAGAAGAAGCCAACTCAGCAAGGCCATTTCAGTGCACTGTGTGGATTCAATCTGTCAGTGAACTAAGGTTTTTCCCAGGAAGCAAAATAATCTGCTGCAAAAGAAACTTTAATGTTTCCTCAAAATTTCAATGTTTTAGACTACTTTAAAAATAGTGTTGTTTCCCCATGTAGCCATTCTTCTCCAAGTAGCAAAATGGGACATGCTTTCCCACTTCTTTGTGCTCTGCAAAACTCATCTAAACACAGAATTACCATCAACTTTTAATGGAAATGCCTGGAGCAAGAGAGGAAGCAGACCCTTGGGTTTCATGATACTGCATAAATAATTAAAGCTGGTTGCAGGATAACTTTTATATCTTTTATCATGAAAAGTAAAATAAATGTAAACAATTTGCCTCTTTCAAGAAGGTAATCTCAGTTTGATTTATTTCTGTTGAAGCTGGCCTTGTGTTCAGTAATGAGAGCTTAAAATCAAACAGAGATCAAGATGTCTACTCCTTCTGCTTTCCCTTCCTACTCCTTACAGTTGTACCAGCCATGAGATCCTCTTCCTAGAGTCTGAGGCCAACCGAAATCCATTATAAAATCTTTTCCCAACATTCTCTGCTCTACTTGGCTGTCCACTCAGAAACTAAGGCCAAACTCTATCATAGTGATAGTCACTGCCCCAGCCAACTGCCAGCTGATTTCATTTAACATTAAATGAATTTCTAGTACAAAAGGACCTGGGTGGTCCCTTGAATGCTGTTAAATCCAACATGCACCTAACTCCATGATATTATGTCACAGCAACACGGGGAACAGAATCGTGTAATTTTGCTCCTACTCTAACACGATATTTCCAACAAATACTGCCATCACCAAATATTTAATGAATACCAAAATGTAGAGACAAAGTACAGTGCTAGGCTTGGGTAAAATTAAGAAAGACTGTGCTTGGCCCCTCTTTTTCAGAGCTTGCCAACTAACTATAATTACTGGACATATAATAAGTAATAGATTCAATTCATGAAACAAAGCAGCTTATGTAAGTGACAATTTCCCATTGCAGACAATGAGCATTCTAGGAGTTCCTAGAACGACTTCAAGGAGAAGACTTTGAAAGATAAATAGATTTTAGACAAGATTGGAACACAGGGCAACAAATGGAATTTCAAGGAAGAAATGAGTGCTGAAATGTGGGATAAAGCTTTAGGAATAGATTGGAACCACAGAGCAAATGTGAAATATGAAAATCTGACAGCAGATATAACTGACTATATAATGGACAGCAGCACACATGGCAGATTAAGGAAGATAGGGTCGAAGTAGAAAACTAGAGCAGTAATTTATGTGTAAATACATGCTATAGGTAGAAATGGAAAAATGAAAGAGCAGCAAGAGATATAACAAAGGAAGTGCAAAGTAGAGGAAAAAAGGAGACAGTCATAGCTAACAGTGAGGTCTCAAGCTGACAAAGAATTGGAAGAAGGATCCGGTTAAGGGAAGTGATGATGATTGTTTTTCTTTGTCACAAGTTTGATGTAATAATGTAATATTCAAATAACGATGTCTTTTAGAGAGTTGGAGAAATGGAACTGAGAGGGGTCAAAGCTAGAGATACAATTTGGAAAATCAGGTCCACTAAGTTGGTAGTGAAGTCCACAAAAGTAGAAAATTGGGCAAGTTCTCCAATTGAGAGAATGCAGTACTGAAAGAATAGGAGGCAAGGGCTGAGCCCTTCAGTCTGCTCGTACTCAGAAGGAAGAAGCAGTTTTTGCTCATGCTATCTCTTCTAGGCAAAATGCTCTTTTTTTCTTGTCAGCTTTATGAACTTGTCTGCAACACTCAAGGTCTAGCAAAAATGGCACCTTATCTGCAGAATCTTCTCCATCTCATCTGGGCAGAGTTACTCACTACCCAAATTTATAATCCTAAAGTATGTTGTACAATAATCATTTAGACATTTCTTTCATCCATTAGATTGTGAACTCCACAGTGATAAATATTTTGCCTTATTAGTTTTTACATTCCTAGCACAGTGCCTGGCACAGAGAGACATTTAATCAATGCTTATTAAATGTTCCGTGTTCAGCACAGCTGAGATAAAAATGACCTGACCACTAACCGGCAAAATTTGGGGAATAACAATAATGATACCTAGACCTGATGTAGATGATGGGATTCTGGACACTGAGCTGATGCTAGGAGACTTTGGGGGGCCAGAGAGGGGGCAAATTCAGTTTGCATGTGAGAAAGATGAGAATCATAGGGAGAAATGGGATAACAGTGGAAGCCAGCCTCCAAGTTGGCCTCTGATGATTCTCACCTCCTGGTATTCACACTTGTATAGTCCCTTTCCACACTGAATAGGAAATTATGAAAGAGATAGAGGGTTACTTCCTAGGCTAGGTCATAAAAGACATACCAACTTTTGTCTTAATGCTCTCTTGATAACTTATCTGGGTAATACCAGATACCATGTCATCAGACACTCCAGCAATCCTATTGCAAGTCCACATGGCAAGAAACTAAGGCCCCCTGCCAAAAAGCTGCACTAATGTGGCAGGCATGTGTGTGAGTCCCTATGGAAGCAGATCCTCTAGCCCCAGTCATGCCTTCAGGTGACTGTAGCCCCAGCTGATGTCATAACTTCAACCTCATAAAAGAACCAGCACCAGATTCCTGAGCTACTGTATGAGATAATAAATGTTTATTGTTGTTTTAAGCTATTAAGTTTTGGAGTAATATGTTACACAGCAATAAATGACTAATACACTTAGGTTCTTTCTATTTCTCTAGATCTCTAGAAAAGGAAGAAGGTAATAAGGAATAGTAAATGATAATGACTCTTACAGAGTAGACACTTGATGATTCTGCTGATAGATTAGAGACTGCAGAGTGGCGTGCACCTGACTCAAAACTAGGAAGAACCAAATTAAAGATCTCATTCTGTCACTGGCTTACTTTGTGACTCTGATCAAGTCCCTTCATCCTTTAATCTCTATTTCCACCTGCCCCTGAAAAATGAGAATAATGATACCCAAACCACAGGGTTATTGTGGGATTGTCTTGGATAAAATTTCGTGAGCACCCATTATTAAAGGATCTAGCACATAGCAGATGCTCAACAAATACGAATTAAATAAATATCTAAAGGCAATTCAAAGAGAAACCAGCTTAAGAGGCTAAAAAATAAGTAGAAGAAGCTACTATAGAATGTGAACCACAAAATAATAAGGTCCTAAAATTAGACTTCTGCCTGACATAAAGCATTTCTATGCCAAGTCTTATCTCCTACAGGTGCCAAAATAGGTCCATCTCACTTCTTTGGCAAGTCCCTCCCATGATACCCAAATCACCAGCCTTTGAGCACATACCTTAATTCAAAATAAATTTTATCAATACATATTTAAGGAGTACCTACTGTGTGCCACATATTGTTTTTGATGCTACGAGTATAACAGTAAACAAAATAAACTTCAAGCAGATAAGGGTAAGCTATACAGATATCTGGGCAACAGTGTTACAGGCATAAAGAACAGTAACTGCACGGGGAGGAGCAAGATGGTGGAGGAGAAGGAGACCTAAATTTCGTTTGGTCCCAGGAATTCAGCTGGATAGGGATCAAACCATTCTGAACACCTACGAACGCAACAGGAGATTGAAGAAAAGAATAGCAGCAACTCTCTGAACAGAAAAGCGACCACTTTCTGGAAGGTAGGACGTGAGAAGAAGTGAATTCGAGGTGATATTCAGGAAGATAGATGGCAGAAGAGGGGGCCTCTGTCAGCTGCTACTGGCAAGTGATAGAGCCGGGGAGCACAAAATCAGAATTTTTAGAAGACTGCTCCGTTGAGGGACGTCGCTCCAGTGGCTAAGCGGGGGGTGGAACCCTCATGGGACAGTGTGGTCTTGGGACCCTCGGGGTCACAGAAAGACCGGGGGTGCCTGAGTGCGGCAGAGTTCCCAGGTATCGGTATCCCAGGGCGGGGAAGCCGGCTGCAGAGACGGAGCCGAGGAGTGGCCTCTCAGCTGGGGGCTGCCATAAACCATGATTCGAGGCACAGTCGGGCCACTGCTCTTCCAGCAGGGACCCAACAAGTGGCAGATCCGGGGAGACTCCCCTTCCTCCCCCAGGCAGAGTGGTGCGGGAGCGCACCGCAGGGATCTGCTGGGTTTGGAGACTCCACACAGGGTCGGGTGCCAGAGATAGAAACACTCGGTCACAGGCCGGGTGAGCACGGAGTGCGGCCAGAAACCAGGGAGATGGGAGCGACTGACTGCTTTTCTCTGGGGGCGCACTGAGGAGCGGGGCCCTGAGTTCTCAGCTCCTCCGGGGCGGAGACTGGGAGGCTGCCATTTTCACTCTCCTCCTCCAAAGCTGGACGGAAAGCTCGCAGGGAACAAAAGCTACCGAGAGCAAACCTGAGCAGATTACTTAGCCGGGACGAGCAAGGGCGGGACAATTCCGCCTCCGGCAAAGACATCTGGGAAGCACAGCAACAGGCCCCTCCCCCAGAAGATCAGCAAGAACAGCCAGCCAAGACCAAGTTTACCGATCAATGAGAACGGCAGAACTGCAGCACTAGGGGAATACAGCACATAGATTTCATGGCTTTTTCCCCATGATTCTTTAGTCTTTCAAAGTTAATTTTTTTAATTTTCTTTTTCTATTTTTTTTTGCTGATGGACACCAAAAGAAACCTGGGGTGGCAAGCCTTATATCAAACAAATTAGATTTTAAACCAAAGACTATAGTAATAGATGAGGAAGGACACTATATCATACTTAAAGGATCTATCCAACAAGAAGATCTAACAATTATAAATATCTATGCCCCTACCATGGGAGCAGCCAATTATATAAGCCAGTTAATAACAAAAGCAAAGAAACACGTCGACAACAATACAATAATAGTAGGGGACTTTAACACCCTCCTCACTGAAATGGACAGATCATCTAAGCAAAAGATCAACAAGGAAATAAAGACTTTAAATGACACACTGGACCAAATGGACTTCACAGATTTATTCAGAACATTCCATCCCAAAGCAACAGAATACACATTCTTCTCTAGTGCCCATGGAACAATCTCCAGAATAGATCACATCCTAGGTCACAAATCAGGTCTCAACTGGTACCAAAAGACTGGGATCATTCCCTGCATATTTTCAGACCACAATGCTTTGAAACTAGAACTCAATCACAAGAGGAAAGTCAGAAAGAACTCAAATACATGGAGGCTAAAGAGCATCCTACTAAAGAATGAATGAGTCAACCAGGAAATTAAAGAGGAATTTAAAAAATTCATGGAAAAAATGAAAATGAAAACACAACTGTGCACAATCTTTGGGATACAGCAAAGGCAGTCCTAAGAGGAAAGTATATAGCAATATAAGCCTTTCCCAAGAAACAAGAAAGGTCTCAAATACACAACCTAACCCTACACCTAAAGGAGCTGGAGAAAGAACAGCAAATAAAGCCTAAACCCAGCAGGAGAAGAGAAATAATAAGGATCAGAGCACAAATCAATGAAATAGAAACCAAAAGAACAGTAGAACAGATCAATGAAACTAGGAGCTGGTTCTTTGAAAGAATTAATAAGATTGATAACCCCCTGGCCAGACATATCAAAAAGAAAAGAGAAATGACCCAAATAAATAAAATCATGAATGAAAGAGGAGAGATCACAACCAACACCAAAGAAATACAAACAATTATAAGAACATATTATGAGCAACTATATGCCAGCAAATTAGGTAATCTGGAAGAGATGGATGCATTCCTAGAGATGTATCAACTACCAAAACTGAACCAGGAAGAAATAGAAAACCTGAACAGACCTATAACCACTAAGGAAATTGAAGCAGTCATCAAAAATCTCCCAACAAACAAAAGCCCAGGGCCAGATGCCTTCCCAGGGGAATTCTACCAAACATTTAAAGAAGAATTAATACCTATTCTTCTGAAACTGTTCCAAAAAATAGAAATGGAAGGAAAACTTCCAAACTCGTTTTATGAGGCCACCATTACCTTGATCCCAAAACCAGGCAAAGACCCCATCAAAAAGGAGAATTACAGACCAATATCCCTGATGAACATGGATGCAAAAATTCTCATCAAAATCGTAGCCAATAGGATCCAACAGTACATTAAAAGGATTATTCACCATGACCAAGTGGGATTTATTCCTGGGCTGCAAGGTTGGTTCAACATCCGCAAATCAATGTGATACAATACATTAATAAAAGAAAGAACAAGAACCACATGATCCTCTCAATAGATGCAGAAAAAGCATTTGACAAAGTACAGCACCCTTTCTTGATCAAAACTCTTCAGAGTATAGGGATAGAGCGTACATACCTCAATATCATAAAAGCCATCTATGAAAAACCTACAGCGAATATCATTCTCAATGGGGAAAAACTGAGAGCTTTCCCCCTAAGGTCAGGAACGCGGCAGGGATGTCCACTATCACCACTGCTATTCAACATAGTATTAGAAGTCCTAGCCACAGCAATCAGACAACAAAAAGAAATCAAAGGCACCCAAATCGGCAAAGAAGAAGTCAAACTCTCACTCTTTGCAGATGATATGATACTTTATGTGGAAAACCCAAAAGACTCCACCTCAAAACTGCTAGAACTCATACAGGAATTCAGTCAAGTGGCAGCATATAAAATCAATGCACAGAAATCAGTGGCATTCCTATACACCAACAACAAGACAGAAGAAAGAGAAATTAAGGACTCGATCCCATTTACAATTGCACCCAAAACCATAAGATCCCTAGAAATAAATCTAACCAAAGAGGCAAAGAATCTATACTCAGAAAACTATAAAATACTCATGAAAGAAATTGAGGAAGACACAAAAAAATGGAAAAACGTTTCATGCTCATGGATTGGAAGAACAAATATTGTGAAGATGTCAATGCTACCTCAAGCAATCTACACATTCAATGCAATCCCTATCAAAATACCATCCACTTTTTTCAAAGAAATGGAACAAATAATCCTAAAATTTGTATGGAACCAGAAAAGACCCGAATAGCCAAAGGAATGTTGAAAAAGAAAAGCAAAGCTGGTGGCATCACAATTCCGGACTTCAAGCTCTATTACAAAGCTGTCATCATCAAGACAGTATGGTACTGGCACAAAAACAGACACAGAGATCAATGGAACAGAATAGAGAGCCCAGAAATGGACCCTCAACTCTATGGTCAACTCATCTTCGACAAAGCAGGAAAGAATGTCCAATGGCAAAAAGACAGTCTCTTCAACAAACGGTGTTGGGAAAATTGGACAGCCACATGCAGAAGAATGAAACTGGATCATTTTCTTACACCACACACAAAAATAGACTCCAAATGGTTGAAAGACCTCAATGTGAGACAGGAGTCCATCAAAATCCTAAAGGAGAACACAGGCAGCAACCTCTTCGACCTCAGCCGCAGCAACTTCTTCCTAGAAACATCGCCAAAGGCAAGGGAAGCAAGGGCAAAATGAACTAGTGGGACTTCATCCAGATAAAAAGCTTTTGCACAGCAAAAGAAACAGTCAACAAAACCAAAAGACAACCGACAGAATGGAAGAAGATACTTGCAAATGACATATCAGATAAAGGGCTAGTATCCAAAATCTATAAAGAACTTAATCAAACTCAACACCCAGAGAACAAATAATCCAATCAAGAAATGGGCAGAAGGCATGAACAGATATTTTTCCAAAGAAGACATCCAAATGGCCAACAGACACATGAAAAAGTGCTCAACATCGCTCGGCATCAGGGAAATCTAAATCAAAACTTCAGTGAGATACCACCTCACACCAGTCAGAATGGCTAAAATGAACAAGTCAGGAAACAACAGATGTTGGCGGGGATGCGGAGAAAGGGGAACCCTCCTACACCGTTGGTGGGAATGCAAGCTGGTGCAGCCACTCTGGAATACAGTATGGAGGTTCCTCAAAAAGTTGAAAATAGAACTACTATACGAACCAGCAATTGCACTACTGGGTATTTACCCCAAAGATACAAATGTAGGGATCTGAATGGGTACATGCACCCCGATGTTTATAGCAGCAATGTCCACAATAGCCAAACTGTGGAAAGAGCCAAGATGTCCACCAACAGATGAACAGATAAAGAAGATGTGGTATATATATACAATGGAATATTATGCAGCCATCAAAAGAAATGAAATCTTGCCATTTGCAATGACGTGGATGGAACTGGAGGGTATTACGCTGAGCGAAATAAGTTAATCAGAGAAAAACATGTATCATATGATCTCACTGATATGAGGAATTCTTATTCTCAGTAAACAAATAGGGTTGCTGGAGTGTTGGGGGGTGGGAGGAATAGGGTGGTTGGGTGATAGACATTGGGGAGGGTATGTGCTATGGTGAGCGCTGTGAATTGTGTAAGACTGTTGAATCACAGACCTGTACCTCTGAAACAAATAATACATTATATGTTAAAAAAAGAAAGAAGATAGTAGCAAGGGTAAAATGAAGGGGGGGGGAATCGGAGGAGGAGACAAACCATGAGAGACTATGGGCTCTGAGAAACAAATTGAGGGTTCTAGAGAGAGGGGGGTGGGGATATGGTTAGCCTGGTGATGGGTATTAAAGAGGGCATGTATTGAATGTTATACGCAAACAATGAATCATGGAACACTACTTCAAAAACTAATGATGTAATGTATGGTGATTAACATAACATAATAAAATTTAAAAAATATATATTTAAAGAAAAAAAATGAGAATTTGGATAAAACAAAACAAAACAAAAAAAGGAACAGTAAATTCTCAGCTCCTAAGGCACAGAAGCCTCTGAAGTTGGAATAAAGTTAGCAAGAGGAGAAGTAGAGTATAGGGCCTTATAATTTGATATTTATTATGAATGAGATGGGGAGCCACTGGAGTGCTTTGAACAGAAGAGTGACATGATGTGACTTACCTTTTAGCAGGATCTCTCTAGCTGCTGTGTTGAGAACAGGCTGCGGGAGGGGAAAATACAGAAACAGGGAGACTAGATGTGAGGCAGTTATGAGTGACAATGGTAAGGAGTGGTCAATTCTAGAAATATTTTGAAGGAAGTGCCAACCATATTTGCTAGTAGATTAGATGTGAGTAAAAGAGAAGAATCAAGATTTTATTTTATTTTTATTTTTATTTTTTTTTAATTTTTATTTATTTTTTGTCAGAGAGAGACAGCGAGAGAGGGAACACAAGCAGGGGGAGTGGGAGAGGGAGAAGCAGGCTTCCCTGCTGAGCAAGGAGCCCGATGCGGGGCTCGATCCCAGGACCCTGGGATCATGACCTGAGCTGAAGGCAGACGCTGAACGGCTGAGCCACCCAGGTGCCCCAAGAATCAAGATTTTAGACATAAGCAACTGACAAAATGAATTGCAACTCACAGGATGTAAGGTGAGAGGAGCAGATGTAAAGTAGGAGGGCTATCAGGAGCTCGGTTTCAGATGTTAAGATTGAAATGCTTATGATATATCCAAGTAGAGATGACACAAAGGAAATTAAATCCATGAATCCATAGTTCAGGAGAGAGTCTTGAGCTGGTGATATTCAGAAGAAATCAGCTACAAGTGGTGTGAGGTTGCATGTCGCCACCAAGGTGATGTGACTGAGAATAAAGACCAAGGATTACACCAAGTCCACCATCAACAATAATGTGCTCCTTCTATTCACATCTCCATGTCTTCTGAGTTCTCCCTTCTTTCACTTTCCTGGCTCCCAAGATACTGCCCTGTACTCCTCAAATAAACCAGGAATCATCTTTCCCAATCTACTCTCTTATTAAACTGGCCTCCACACTTAACTCTTTCAATTCCTTGAATGATTTGGTTTCTCTAGCTGTTCTCTTTATCCACTGACAATTAATAGGAGAAGTGATTATCAATCCCCACTTACATTCCCACTACAGTTCAACTAATGTGTCTGAATTCTTCCTTTCCTTCTCACACTTTGAGTTCTGCGCTTCTCTTTTGGGGCCATACCACTCCTCATAACAAAAACATCAAAGAGCTTGCAGGAAGGCTCTTTCTAATGGACATTAAAAACATCCTATGACAGCAGATGCTGACCATTCAGTCTTCTCTCGTGGATGCCACCCACAAACGGCATTCACAGCCATACCAACTCTCAAACCAATCTTTTTATCTCTCATCTTATTGGTGATTGCCACTCACCCTTCCTCTGAACTCACCTCTTTGAACTCTGTAAATTTCATTCTCAATGTAGTGTCTTCTCCAACTGTTAGTTGCTAGAGTCATCATCTATTAGCACATCAACACGGTGTTTCTTAAGCTTAACCAACTCTGCCACATCTTCTGCACCAAATCCAATTGAGTGGAGAACTTTTAATTCTAGTTAAAATGACTTTTAAAACAGGTACATGCATAATGCTTCTCTCCTTAAAAAAATTATTCATGAGCTTGTGAAGGCCTCATTTCAGACACTTTAAAACAGGCGATATTTTGTTTTCCTTTTGAAAATGATAATGAAGAAATGATGAAAGTATAGTTGAACAAGATTAAGTGACTTCTCTAAAACCATGATTCATAGTTAGGACTCCTGGTTTAGTAACCTGTTAACAGGGACTGCCAGCCCAAACCAAAATTCCAGGAAGGTCATAAGAATGCAGAGTTCAAATTGTAGCTCTACTCCTGTAATTTGTCCTTCCCTGCTGTCACTCTCATTATGGTTCAATTAACAGTGGAAGCCGGGAGCGACTTGATGAACATCTGTCGCGTCCACCTGGAAATAATTCAATGAGGGTGCACCATGGGAAAATATGATGGGATGTCAGCCTGTTTCCCCCCCCCCATTTTGACACTGGGTGGCAAGAGAAATTCAGATAATGAAAGAAAGAAGGGTACTTCATCACCCAGAAATATTAGGTCAATTTCCAAGTGTAGCATTCCAACACATATTTGAAAGGAATATAAAAGTAATAACAAAAATAGACTGGACTCATGAAGCTGCATGATCACAATGGCACCACTGTTTTAGATCATATAAATAAAATACAGTGTTGGCAGAAGCTGCTATCAAGCAAAGTATCACTATCTAGATTGTGTGTTTGGTATAAAAGAATATATTTTTGATATACTACTTAAGCATTTCATGGGATGCCCAAGGATGATCTGAAAAGGAACAAAAACATGAAGGACCATTAGCCTTATATAGTGTAGAACAAATGGAGAATGGCAATTGCAATTTAAGATAAGAGTGGCATGAGCCACATTTCCACATGTCTAAAATTCCCAAATTAGACCCAGTTATCATTGGATAGACCTATAGATTCATTTTAAATGATCATTATTTGTTGATTTCTTCAAACTAGATATTTTCAATCCCCAAAAGAAAAGAATCCAAAAACAGTTGAAAATTTGCTACCCAAGCCTACGTAACCATTTGCTTAATAATCAACACTTTAAAATTGCTTTAATTAGCATATCTAAATATTCATCTAAATCGTTAATTATTTTCTCAAATGCTGTGCTCAATTATGTTTTTAAGACATCTGTTTGTAATGCTACTCCCATCTAGAATAAAAAGTTGAGATATTAGGCTTAAGAAAAAAGGCTATAGGAACCAAAAACATTTCAGAATAAAAAAGAAGACAGCCCGTGAATAAACACAATTGCCTTCAAGCAATACAAAGGGTAGTAGACAGACAAGGGAGGCAAACTGCTATTCTCCACAGATGCTAGCACAGGCTTAAACTGCAGGTGAGGAGACAGGACTCAGTTTGGATGGAGGAAAGATGATCTATCAATGTTCAACAATGGAGAACCATTATAATAAAGGACATGACTCCATTCTTTTCCTCAAATTGTGTAAAACTATTTGATTTTTGTGTGAAATTTTGTTGGAGTCATCTTGTGTGAATTTAGCAACCTGTATCTGGTGGACCCTCAGATCACACCTCCAGATATATGATTCTGTCTCTATGTGACAATTATGCCAGCAAATTTCACACAGCCCTAGAAACATTTCCTAGACACTGAATAGGATAGATCCGAGTGAAAAATTAAACAAGGCAGGGGAAGAAATAGGATGCCTAGAAAAACTTGAAAAAGCAACATCTGCTTTAATACTTTCAGGTGTAAGGGAGAGAACAGCACAAGTTGCTGCTGCTTTCAGCTGCCTATTGCTACATCTAATGGAAATGTAGCACATGGCCTGCCACGGGAGAATGGACCCTGTGGGATTAGAGCACTCCCACCTCATAGCCTGAGCCCACGGTGGACATATCTTATCACATGGAGAGCCTGACTCCAGCAACTTAAGAACTTGTCATTTTGTTTGTTGCTAAACATTTGAGCTTGGTCACATAATTTCATGAACTCACATTTTCAAATTGGTGACAATTTAAAATCAATATAGTCAATTTAATGCTTATACATCAAATGATTTTTCATAGAGGACAAGCCACATTTCTGGTGACTGTTGAAATGAATCAGCTCAAAACAGAGTAACATCCCATCAAAAAACCAATCTAGGTCTCTATTCTAAAAGAATGACAATTAAGGCTAACAGAAAAGTAGTAACTGAAATCTTGGGCTCTCCACCCCTCCCTCCCTCCTTCCTTTCTTCCTTCTCTCTCTCTCTCCCCTCCCCCCTTCCCTCCCTCCCTTCCTCCTTCCCTATCTGTCTGTCTCTTTCATCCTCTCTGTCTGTCTCTGACTAGGAGAAAATATTAAAATGAAGATTGAAGGAAAACAATTAACAGGAATTCTGGGCACACTCAAATATGGAACTCATTATAATTGAGTGACCTATCTCTTCAAGAGCCACGTAAATTGACCTAAGTTCAAGAGAGGATTTAGCACTGACATTAAAAGTCATTTTCAAGAAAATCTGGAAAAGAATCATCACACTGAATGGAATAATAAGAGCTTTTAAGTGAAAGGTAACAAGTTAGAGCTGGCATCAACCTGTAAAAAAGGTAATTGGGGTGTGCTTTAGAAGATCCCTCAATCGCTCCCTATATTTAAACTCTACCAATTCCCTAAATGCCCAGATGCACCTGGTTTCCTCTTAGCAATGTAGGCACAGTTCATTTTTTCATTCAAAAAGCAGTTACTAAGAGTCTACAATATGCCAGTGACTGTGGCAAGAATAGTAGTGCCCTGCCCTCCCCTGACACTGAGGAAATTAAGAAGTAAACAAAGACTTGTGCAAAATTCTTTCTGACAGTGATAAGTGCTATGAAGAAAATAAAACAGGGTGGCATGATAGAAAGTGCTGATGGGAGTAATGACTGGGTGGTACACAGAAAAACCTTCCTTGAGAAAGTGACATTTGAGTTGACACTTGAATGGTGAGAAGAAACCAGTCATGGTTCTGGGAAAGGGGAAAGTAGCAATGTAGGCAGAGGGAGAGTTATTACACAACCACAGGGAGGGGGTGAGGTTGATATATTTGAGGGCCAAAAGGTGTTCACTGAGGTTGGGTCATAATGAATGAAGGGAGACAGTGATGGGAGAAGAGCTGGGGAAAGAGGCGGGTGCCAGATCATACGGGGCTTGTTAAGTCCTGATAAGTAGTTTGGCTTTATTCTAAGATAATAGCGAGCCAGTGTAAGGGTTTAAAGCACTGGGTGGGTGGGTGATAGATCTGATGTATATTGGAAAAAAGATGCTCAAATTTTACTCAAGATGTACCCACTCTTCACTATATACATAGAAATAAAACCAAACAGGTTAAGAAATACATACATAAACATACAAAAAATCAAAGAGATATATCTCTACAGGTAAGCAGTAAGTAAAGCTAAAACTATAAAGTGCTGACCTCCATGTTTAGAAGTAGCAGAAGTGGCCAAACTTTCATCTCCTGATGCAGAAAGGAAACTAAAAATGCTTTATTCAGTATAACAGAGCAATGTGAAGCTAATTACTTAAAGCCAGTACCTGGGATAGCATTTTCCATATTTAGAAGAGGCTAAAACAATAAAAACCCTTGCTGACCATCACCTGGGCTATGGCTTCTAGAAAATCTTGGTTAGAGGGATGAAACAGATACTAGCAATCAGGAATTGAACCAAGGTGCCCACCACTTCCATGGTTGGATCTCCCACATTCCCAATATCAGTCCGAGTCAGGAGCACAAGATGCCACCACAAAACTCTCAGCAGAGATGGATAAGTAAAGAGAGAGAAAGAAATTATTGAACTACGTCTCATTAAAAATGACCCAGCTGCCTTGCTTTTCGTATCTTCACTTCCAAATTTCCCTTTTCATCTTTCCTTCCTTTCCCCTCCCAGGCTTGACAAAAAGAGCATCATGGAAGCTTGTGGAAGCTGGGCAATGAGGAAAAATGAATGCTGCACTGAGATCGTGGTGATGTGAAGACAGAAAATGGGACAAAGCAGAGGAGGACATCAACAGAGTTAGGCAGGTGGTGAAAGAAGCAGTGTGAGACCAGGAAGTGGATTATTGAGCAAATATGTTAACTGAGTGAGCAAAGAAGCAAGTATATCAAAGATAATGGGAGCCACTTCTTACTAAGAAGAGACTTACAAACATGGAAAGAGAGAAGACGAAGAAGAACCAACAGTGTTCAACTGGAATGGACAGTGTTGGTATGAACTCATGGGATTTAAATAAATAAACACTTAAGTAAATATACATGAATACAGATATGTGATTCTACACACACACACACACACATACATACATATATATTTATTATGTATTTGGGTTTTTTCCCTAGCTCTGTCAACAAATAGGAAATGACATGCTTCTTAAGAGCAATGATATCCAGTCATCCTAAGAGCAATGACTTTCCAGTGGCAGTGAGCACAGTGAGTATCCTGATCTGGCCTAGAAATATCATCCTCCAGGAAAAATAGCTGATTACCAGCTGGGTCAGGAAAAGTACAAGATGACAAGATGAGCCTAGAACATCCTGATATGCCAGAAAATAAGGAAGTACTCAAAGAATGAGAGGGATCTGTCAAAAGGATACAAACGAGCTTAAAAAGCTACATAAGCCAAATCTAGGACAATCTGAGAAAATAAATAAATAGTGCGAGTATAGAATTACACTCCATTGAATAAAATAGGAATTCATGAGTTCTTGCTGATATAATTAAAACAAGTGAATAAACACATAAATGGAAGAGAAGGAAAAATTCTTTCTCACAGCAAAAGCTGATCTACAAATATGAAAAGGATGATGGAACTAGATAGATAGTCATCACTTGGCAATCATGACAGTGGTAGTTAATATAAGCAGGAGTATCAACAAAAGCTAAGCCTGATCAGGGGAGATTTGGCATCATATAAGACTGTCTCCCCACAAAATGCTAATCAAACACAAAGGGAAAATGGTTTTAAAAGTAAGAAACCAAGCAGACACCATCTTAATCAGATCATCAAAACTACTATCATCAGTGATTTGGTGGGTCAACATTATTTATTCTTTATTGTATGCACTGAAAAGAACATAGGATCATTTCTATGGCATCCTGCCAAGAATGCATGGCCTGGTTTGGTCATGGGACAACACTGGATGGATCCATGGTAAGGATCAACCTACAAAATGAATGTCTGTACTCTTTAAGCCTCTCAAGGATATGAGAGACAGAAAAAAGACGGCAAACAAGTTCCAGATTGAAGGAGAATATTAATACCTGACAACTAAATGCACTACACAGTCCTAGACTGCATCCAGGCCACAGAGGAAAAAGAGATCTTGATGGGACAAATGGTGAAATTTGAGTGAAGACAGTAAGATGAATAACAATATTGTATCAGGGCTGATTTCCTGAGTAGGAGGGATGCACAGTGGTAATAAAGAAAATGTGCTTGTGGGGCGCCTGGGTGGCTCAGTCGTTAAGCGTCTGCCTTCGACTCAGGTCATGATCCCAGGGTCCTGGGATTGAGCCCCGCATTGGGCTCCCTGCTCTGAGGGAAGCCTGCTTCTCCCCCTCCCGCTCCCCCTGCTTGTGTTCCCTCTCTCGCTGTGTCTCTGTCAAATAAATATATAAAATCTTTTAAAAAAGAAAGAAAATGTGCTTGTTTGGGGGGAGGCACACACTTGAATATTTAGGGATGATGAGTATCATGTGAGAAAAAGACTATATACATACATATACAGATGGGGGGGCAGGAAAAATACAGCAAAATGTTAACAATTAAGAAAACTGAGTTAAGGGGCGCCTGGGTGGCTCAGTCAGTTAAGCGTCCAACTCTTGGTTTCAGCTCAGGTCATGATCTCAGGACTGATGTAGAGACCAAGCCTCTGTGCTCAGTGGGGAGTCGGCTTGAGATTCTCTTCCTCTGGCCCTCCCCTACTAGAGCTCACATTCTCTCTCTAAAATAAAAAAAAATTAATCTTAAAAAAAAGAAAGAAAAGATAACTGAGTTAAGGAGATGCAGGAGTTGTTTCATTATTCTTTTAATTTTTCTGTAGATTTGAAACAATGTCAATTTTTTAATTACATATTAAAATTTTCTAACCAAAATACCAGTAAACAGGAAGAAATTTCATGGTAAGAAAGACAAGCAAATATCTCAGCAAATAAAAGAATTCACTTTAAATAAAATTAGCTTTGTATAGAACTATAAAAATACCTAGGATGCTCTTTTATTATAAAATAAAAATAAATTTTAGTAAAAGGAACAAATAAATCATGAAACAAAGACAGGCATAAATTACATTAAAAGATATTATGGGAAAGGACAAAATCAAAACTGTTGAGATTGCTGCCGTAACAAGTTACCAGAAACCTAGCAGCTTAAAACACCCTCCATAATCATCTACCAGTTTCTTTGGGTCAGAAATCTGGGCATAGTATAGCTCAACTGGGTCCTTGGCTCCAAATCTCATACGACCAAAATCCAGGAGTCAACATGGCTGAGTTCCTTTCTGGAGGCTCTGGGAAAGTATCTACTCTAAGCTCATTGAGACTGTTCACAGAATTCAGTTCCTTGCATTAAGACTGAAGTCCCTGGGCGCCTGGGTGGCTCAGTTGGTTAAGTGACTGCCTTCGGCTCAGGTCATGATCCTGGAGTCCCGGGATCGAGTCCCGCATCGGGCTCCCTGCTCGGCAGGGAGTCTGCTTCTCCCTCTCCCACTCCCCCCTCTTGTGCTCTCTCTCTCTCTCACTCTCTCTCTCAAATAAATAAAAAAAAAAAAAAAAAAAAAGACTGAAGTCCCTTTTCCTTGTCGGCTATCATCTCAGGGCCACACTTAGCTCTGACAGGCTCCCTCTCTATTCTGAGTCTATGTGCCCATGCACCTCAGAACCCTTCTAAAACTTGGACTCTGACTGTCCCATCTCTTACATCTCTTGTGTCTTCCACTTCTGTCACATCACTGTGTTTAATAAGGGCTCATGTGATTCTATTGGGTCCCTTGGATAATGCAGCGTCATCTCCCTATTTTAAGGACTGGACTCTATTAAATCTACAAAATCCCCTTTTGCCATAAAACATATCCCTAGGGATTAGGATGTGAGACTCTTTTAGGGGCTATTATTCTGTTATAACAGAAATAAAAAATATATATATAGTCATCATGGATTGCATTATTGGACTCAATTATTCATCTTTCCCTGGGGTTATATCCTTTGCCATTTTCTTTGGAATTCCTCCCATAAAACCAGAATATATCTCCACATCCCTTGACTTTAGGCTCAGCCAGTATGAATCACTTTGTCCAACAGAAAGAAGTAGAAATGATGCAAGACTGAGCCTTAAAACATTTTGACTGTTTCCATTTGCCCTCTGATATCTCTACAATCACCAGGAGAAGAACATCTCTCTCTAGGCCTCTGGTTCAAGGAAGATGAGAGACACATGCTAAACAGCCACCCCAGCTGAGTCCAGCCAAGATCAGCTGATTTCCTGCTGACCCACAGACAGGTAAACAATAATAAGAGAGTTGTTTTAAGTCACTGAATTAGAAGATGATTTGGAGGAACAATAGCTAACAATATGATGAGATAAGTGGAGGCCTACACATAATCAAAGAAAAAAATTAAATAATCAGAAAGTATTATAAGAAATCCATCAAAGACAAAGGAGACAATGAATCATGGAACACTACATCAAAAGCTAATGATGTAATGTATGGTGATTAACATAACATAATAAAATTAAATTAAAAAAAAAGACAGGAGAAAATAGCAGTAAGGTGCAGTTCAGAGACATGGAGGGTAGACTGAAGGGCTATATAACATGCAATATAGAGTAGTTACAGAAAAAAGAATATAGGGAATAATG
The DNA here is from genome assembly GCF_004348235.1 of Phoca vitulina. Lineage (NCBI taxonomy): Eukaryota > Metazoa > Chordata > Mammalia > Carnivora > Phocidae > Phoca > Phoca vitulina. The sequence continues at coordinate 90,999,214 of NW_022589704.1, forward strand.
GACAAGAATACTCACAAAATAACAGATGAGAATTTGACATAATTTAGGAAAGGCATGAACCCTAGAATTAAAAGGATATGTTGATATGGTTTCACTTATTTGTGGAACATAAGGAATAACATGGAGGACATTAGGAGAAGGAAGGAAAAAATGGCGGGGGGAATTGGAGGGAGAGATGAACCATGAGAGACTATGGACTCTGAGAAACAAACAGGGTTTTAGAGGGGAGGAGGGAGGGGGGACTGGTTAGCCCGGTGATGGGTATTAAGGAGGGCACGTACTGCATGGACCACTGGGTGTTATACGAAAACAATGGATCGTGGATCACTACATCAAAAACTAATGATGTATTGTATGGTGACTAACATAACATAATAAAATTAAAAAAAAAAAAAAGGATATGTTGAGTATCAAGCAAGAAATTTAAAGATAAATTTATATCTAGTTATATCATAGAAAAGCTATAGAACATAACAAACAGAGAAAAAACACTATGTATTTTCAGAATGAAAAGATAGATGATCTCTAACCAAACAATTATTCTGACAACAGAGTTCTCAACAGCAACAACAACAACAACAAAAAGTAGCAGTATTTTTAAATAGCTGAGAAAAAATAAATTTATATCTCCAATCTACAACCAGATAAATTATCACTCTTGACTGAGTTCAATATATTTAGACATACAAATACAGGGAAATTTAACAAAACTACTAAAGAATACACTTTAGAAAGAAAAAAATTGAAAATAAAGGAATAGGATATAAGAAGTGATGGCACAAAATATTGATGAAAATGAATCAGTAAATTAAAATATAATAAAACACTAGCTATAACATTTATTTTTATGCCTAAAAAGAGATAAAACCACCCTTTATTCATTGCCAAACAACATATGAAAAAATGTTCAACATCAATAATTAGGGAAATGAAAATTAAACCCACATTAACACACCAATTTTATACTTCTCAGACTGAAAGAGTTTTAATTATCTGATATTATAGTCTTACAATAAAGAATTCTTATAAACTACTAGCGGTAGTGTCCACTGGTACAACCCTTTTAGAAAACAGGCGTCATCCAGGAAAATCGAAAATGCACAATACCCTTTATCCTTGCAATTTCACTTCTCAGTATCTTATATTATTTGCTTTACCTTTCTTTTAGGCATATATTAGAGAAATCTTTCAAATGTACTCATGGTGAAAGATACACAAAAATGATCACTATATCACTGTTTTTAATAGCAAAATATGGAAGCAACCTAAATGGCCATTCACAAGAAAATGGATAAATCATCTTTAGTGTAGTCATACAACACAGCATTATATGGCTGTGAAAATCAATGAACTAAAATTACATTTATCAACATAGATAAATCTCAAAAAAATATGAGGTTGAGTGAAAAAGCAAATTGTAGAATGATGCACAAAGTATGAAACCATTTATGTAAATTTTAAAAACATCAAACAGTATAACATATTTCTCTAAATATGCAGCAGTAGTATAAAAATACTTATTGGAATTACAAACAGCAAATAAAGGCTAGTGTTTAACTCGGCAAGGGGTAAAGAAAAATGGGTTTGAAACAAAGAATGTAAGAGGTTTCCGATGTAAAAAAAAAAAAAAGTGTTACAGTATTAAAAAAAAGAACTGAAATAAATACATTTGCTAAAGCTTGGTGGTATATACACAATGTTATATTATTTCTTTTACCTTTCTGTATTTCTCTAATATTCTGTAACAAAAATATCTGAACATTTTTTCTAAAGAAAGGCCATTTGGCTTATTTCAGTAGAGAATGAAATGCAATCTCAGAGGGCATTTTAGTGCATTAGTCCTCCCAAGGATGGAGACATTTGCAGAAGACAACTGCAGAGAGCAAAGATGCAGTTATAGTTCTAGAACACTAATGGATAACTAACAAGCTCTCTAGTCCCTGCACAATTTACTAGGAAGGCAGGGTGGGGACAGGACTTACCCATATACCACAAATCTCTCTAGCAGAACGATTTCCTGTTCCACCCATGGTTAAGTCTGACCATGGCTAGGTGAACTAACCACAACAGTTATCAACTTTAATACCAATTATAAGACCATTTCGAGGCTAGTGAAGCACTGTGATTGATGTCTTAAGAAAAGTACCTGTTTAGGAGCTAGAAAGACTCAGGTTCAAATGCTGCTCCCCATATTATTTATGTAGCTCCCTTACTCTTTCTCAAAGCTCGAGAATTCTCATCCTCAAAATGAGGTTGACACATTACTCTACTTACAGGATACAGTGAGGAGTAAATAAAATCACATATACAAAATGGATGGCGTCTAGAAGGCACTCAGTACATCTTAAACTTTCTTCAACTAACATTGATGTAAACAAACCCAAAATGCTTCAGAAACCAGATATAGCCATTTGTGGGGGGAAATATGTTTTTTAATGAAGAAGATGCAACACGACCTAAGGCATCAAACTGCATATGTCATATGATGATTTTGAGTATCAATGTCCTCATATGGGCAGCATTATAAAAAGAAAATAACTTACAGAGTTATTGGGAGACTCAGAGACCCCCAAACATTAAAGTGTTGGGCATAGAAATGCATTCACTCAATAAATAGTAGCTGCTATTGCTGTTGTTGTTGTTAATATTATTCTCTAAAAACTGAGAGAGAAGAGAAGAGAGGAAGAAATTGGGAATTTGTGATCGGAGTGAGAAATTAATTATGAATTTTGAAACCACTAAAAGTCTTGTTCAATCTAATGTGTCTCTGCACAAACTTTCAAGAGAATAAGAACATTTTATCCTCAACAAAACTTTTGCATAACTAAAACCCCTACAGCTTTCTCAAAATGATTGGCAGACTTACTTCTTGGCAAAAAGTGAATAGAAAGATATAATAAATGCTTAGGTCTTAAGTCTTCATTGCTCTCAACAAATACATTCAAAGGAGTATAATAAAATCCAAATAAGGTTTAAAAATGAGAAGCATTCTTGAAAAAGTTATTAGAATTTACAGTGTATACCTAATTTAACATCTGTTTTTTAAATTACATGTTCTTTTGTTAATTTTCAAATCTCAAGAACCACCAAAAACTATAGGTTATGTTTTTGTTCTCAAAATATGGTGTCTGGACATACAGCACCTGGAAATAAGTTACAAATGCAAGTTCTAGGGCCCCGTCCTCAACACACTGAACCAAAAACTTCAAGGATGAGCCCAGCAATCTGTTTTTCACAAGCCTTCTAGATGATTCTAATGTGGGCTCAAGTTGAGAAGCACTGGGTTGAATAATAGGAGATCCCTAGTGTCCAAATCTCAAGGACAGCTGGTGTTACTTGCACTGCCCTAACTACAAGGGCCAGAGGTATACTATGCAAAGAGTTTCACTCTGGCCTCAGCCTGGATTAGAAGACCTCTGAGGGCCCTTACGTCTTTGATGTTCTCAATAATGGAGTCTGTACTCAAAGAAAGTTCTTCAAAGCGCAGAGAAGGAGGTTCTACATGATGATCTTTCCACCCCAAAAGTTTCATGACAAACAACCCAGATGGCATGAAAATATTCAGATGCGCACTGTAGTCTTGGCAAATGTTTTCCTATAAGAATTGATGGATAAGGCCAAGTTGGGCTGCATGGTTTTAGAATTCCACATCATGTTCACTTCTAACATATTCATTCAAACTAAATAAAAGCCTGAAGCAGAGAAGACCCTCCCAGTGTCTAAGGTAAAAATCAAGACACACATGAGAATCTCAAAAGCTAATGATCTGCTTATATGCTCTTTGATATGGTTTTGACAGGTGGGACTTGGGTAGACAGCCTCACATGGACACTGACGAAGAGACCCAATCAAGCTCAGGGATTCCATGCCCCTTCTGAGAATCAATGGACAATCATATCCATACATCTCTTATTCAGGTTTACTACAGAGAAACCTCATAAAGGAATATTAATATACTGTATATGAAAACCTGCATATTTTACCATTTCAAAGTTAACACTAACTCCAGACATACATTCACTTGTTTCTAAACTGGCCACTAAAGACTTTCTCTGAAAGGCATGGTGCCCCTCCCAGGAATACGCATCCCCTTTGCTCCAGGAGACAGAGACATCTCCAAAGCCCCCCAGATATCCTTTCCCCTTTCAGCCTATAGTCCGTACCTAACAGAAAGAGGTTTCCTAACTCCAAAGATTGCCTTCCAGAGAGTTCTAGATGGAGCTAAGGTAAAGCAACCCTCAATGCATACTCATTTCCGTCATGGAAAGCCCACCCTCAGATTCTTTGGCCAAATGTGATTTTCATTCTTGCTTCTCTGTGACTTTATTAGCATAGTGGCACCTTGGCCAGCAGCAGTCTTTTTCTCAATAGGGCAGCAGGCTTCCTTGCCAGAAGGTTGATTCTATATCAAAGTGATTCCATTTATTTCCATCCAAACTAACATGTGTTCACAAAACATCTTCATTTCCACCTTTAATTCAGGGGAAAAAGAAAAAAAAAGTCTTCCTTGTGTGTGCACGGAGGGGAGGACTATTATAGGAAAATTGTCAGACGAAAGCTTTTCACATGTATCTCCTGGGACCACAGCTAAGCTTTACATAAATTCTAAATAAGCTATATGGTTACATATAGATCCAGCAGGATGTATAAAAATTGAAATCTCAACTTTCCACCATTATTTTTGATATTTATTGCACATCAATAGAGTCCTAAGGAAAGAGAGTTGCTGGTAAATTCTAATGTTGTCCTGAAGTTAATATGGGAAGCTGTGTATCATAAAACCCATGCAGAGCTTCAGCATGTGATTTTCTTCTCCACATACCAAGCTCTGATCATATTCTTGCTGAATTCTACATCATATGAATAAAAAAGTTATATCCCAGTAGGACAATTTTCAATGTATAATTATGACGATGTCTTTGTCGCTTGCACTCTGTATGAATTACTAAGTAAGGTTAAAATGGAATCATGGAGTGCTTTTTAATAAAACAAGGGCATCTATAAATGATTCTCATGTTGATTATTTAGCATCAGCTTCATAACTAAAGAAAATCAGGCAGGTACTGGGATGTTGCTCCTGCTTTGTGTAATATATCAATTTCATTATCAAATTACTGCAGCAGAAAGTGTATTCATTTCTTTAATGAACAAAATGATTGCATTTCCTGGTTATGGCTCCTTTCCTACATGATATTAAGCATAAAAGAATCCTCAGAGTAGCTTTCAGATATTTGTCTCAGTACTTGGTATCTCCTTTGTCACCACGCTTAGATTCCTATCAGAAGAGGCAACAGCTTGGGGAGCTCACTGTCTCAATCCCAAATCACTGTAAATGTGAGTACTTATGGCAACGAAGGCCTCATTTTATTGGGATGGCTCTATACTCTTGATTTGACCCCTGGTGATAAGCATCCATCATTAATAAAATCTCTAACTGGTCTCAGGAATCCAATGAGTCTTCCCAGGGCCAGATAAGGGACAGGATAGGAAGACATCTGACTACTTGCTGCACTCACCACAGCTCCGTCCTCAGGCTATCACACCATGGCCAGTATCAGGGATAGTCCAAATACTCTTTTTGTGTGTGTGTGTGTGTGTATATATATATATATAATTTTAAGTTCCCAAATGTTCAGGAATGATATATAATTTTTGATGACACCTTTCTCTTCCGTAACATAGCCGTAAGATAATATTTGCATTTTTAGCATAGTTACCTTCTTTAGAAGCATGATAAATTCATGCTCACAGACTACCCAAATCTACTCTGGAAGAAACAAAAAAGCACATCTTGCCTTTGTGTACTACTGTGCGACTCCTTTCCTGAATCAAAGTTTATAATTGGTTAGCACACCATTCCATTATGTAATTGCTTATAATAGTGCCATTCTGATTTTCTTCCTTTCTAATATGAAATCCCAGGAAATAAAAAGAATTTTTATCTAAACAAAGACTTTTCTATCTGGCTCAATTATGCTTTTGTGATTAAAGGTTTCATGGGGCAAAAACCAAAAATGAACAAGTATACAAAATCTTGTTAAAAAGCTTATTTAAAATCTGCACACCTCTTCCTGCCACGCTGTGAAATGTTTCCCCCAGATGCTGCAAAGTTTGAAAGAAAAACCTTTCTCTTATCATGGTTTTTTAGTCCTTCCCTAGGGCAGAATTTAGGACCTGGCATTGGTCCTAAATTCTTGTTCTACCTCTTGCACTGAGCATAATAATTCCCACTGTTACACCTTCGAATGAGCTCTTCAGTTATTCCAGAATCTCCTCTTCACTGCTACCCTCCCATTCAAATCTCCTAATCCTTTCACTTCCTCCATGATGGCGTGCCCAAGTTTTCTAATGCTCAAGGGACTCTCCCTTTTCTGGTGCTTCTCTAATCTGTATGATGTTGTTTCCCCCCTCAGATCCAAAACGTCTTCTTTCCTCCCCCTGCCCTAGACCCCATCTGAGGTTTGAGTTGATAAGTACATCCACATTCAAGTTCAAGTGATCTAAAAGCAGATACTGAAATGGAGTTGAGGCACAAGGGATATACTAGGTATCCCACCTGTGAAAGGAAGAAGGAAAAAGCAGAAGTGGTCAGAGGGAGAAGTCAAACTGCAATTCATGCTTGACAATGCCTTGGCCACCCATCTTGGAGCTTTAGAGAGAATACCACTGGTAGAGTTGTAGCACCTGGAGACCTGATGACCCGGCCATCATATGTTCATTCTCCTAGCTCAGGCACCAGATGACCTCAGGCGGGCAGGATCCCTGTAGATGAGACAAACTGAAGGACCTGGCAGTCAGAGGCTATCTGCCAACCACAATTCCTGCAGCAGGTGCCTAATGGAGGTGTCACATCCATGTCTGCCTCCTAGGCCATCACCGGTTTGATCTCAGATGCGATCTTGACCCTTCTCCTATGAACTACCTTCTCTAAGTTCCCAGTTCTCTTACTAGGTTACAATAGGAAGCAACTGGAGAGCAGCAGAAAAGGAGAAGCCAAGATATTCCTTCCCCTGTCTCTCTGATGGGTGGGCTCTCTGATGGCTCCCTGGTTCCAGCCCCTGCTGGAAAATCCTGCCCTCTGTAGCAACCAATAGGCAGGCCAGCCACAACTGCAGCCTCCACCAAGTGCCCCCAGCTCCTGGGCTTTGGCTACACCTCTCCTTCCCCTTGTTTCTCCAGACTGAGGAAAGGCAATAGCTTCCAGATGTCACCTCATGGCTACCACACTGTCCATTGTTTGGCTTCTCCAGCTCTTCCATCACCTATGTTACCAAATCCCTATGTTAAATTTTCTGTGCTTAAAATATCTAGAATCATTTTTGTTCCCATGACTGGACCCTAACACAATTTTCTCAGAAATAAAACTAAATGTAGAAGCTCCACATCTAAAAAAGATCGAAGTCATGGAACTCTGGCCAAAGGGGGTTGGAAACACTGTGCTTGCTCTCTGTCCCATAAAGGCCTCTGGGCTCTCAGAACACTGTGTGCAATTCACAATGGATCTTCCTCAATTACTACTTTACACATTGCCCCCACAGCTGGGTTGTTGGATCACAGAATCATGCCAACTGGAGTAAAGCCCCAGAGCTCAAAGGGCACCCAGTGCTCCTAGGGGAACAAAAGGAGTACTTCAGAACCCAACCATATGACAATTCAGCACATAGGCAGCCACCTCAAAACTGTCGGGGTGCCCTTGTTTGCATACCTCCTAACACGCCCACTACAGAGAAACAGCCTTACTGACACGTGCAGCTTTTATCTGTGATCCAGGTGGTGAGTTACTGCACGTGGACCATCTTTAGGTATCTATAATAATAAGTGCAACGCCTCCATTATAGCACTGTCTTTGCTATTGGTTCTTCCTGTATCTGTCTCTTCCATTGGAGTATGGCAAGAATTCTGTCTTACTTATCAAATTCCACCCATAAGAAAGTGTATGGCATACAGTCAATTCTCATTAATTTTCCACTGAACATTAAAAAAATTATTTAACTTTTTTTCCATTTTTATGGTTTACCTATGCATGTGGGATGGTTATGAGGCAGGAGAAAAGAACAATGGGACATTCATGAGTATGATTCCATTATGAGGGATAAGCATATAAATATAAGTATCATCAAAGAGAACTTTAGATGAAGCTAGGATTCCTCTTGGGAAATGTAAGAAATGTAATCTTCAAACAGACTTGCTAAAATTCTAACATCCCCCCAACAGGCATCAATAACTGTAACAATGGGACATTGCCTTACTCCAAATGAATGATTACCCTTGGCAATAGAAGTATAAACAGTGCTTTTAAATATGTTAAGTTAAATGAAAGAAAAGAAAGCACTGTCTTAGTAGGAAGCAAAAGAAAAAGCAGAAAGAAAGAAACCACTTGGAATGAGTGAACAGTTATTTTGCTCAGCTTCAAAATCATAATAACAGTGGGGTTTTTTTGTTTTGTTTTGTTTTGGTTTTTTGAAAAGGGAGACCATGTCAGTATGTACCTGATTAGAGTCCATTATTAAAGAGGGGAAAATAAAAGTTATTGAACAATTACAGTACATGAAGGACTGTGCCTGATACTTTCACATATATTTTCTTGTTCAATCCTTAAAATAAGTCTGTGAAATACATTATTGCTCCACTTCATGGAGAAAGAATCAGACACTTGTGAAGATTAAATTACTTGCCCAAAGTCAAATAGTGAAGTGATAGGGTGGGGATTCAAAGACAAAGCAATCTGATGTAAATCCCCATATTTCTTCTTCCCCAATGTTCTATGATTTGGGTGAAATTATTGCTCCCTTAGTGAAAACATTTTGTTTATTATTTTTGGAAATATTTTCCCATAGAGAAGAGAAATTTACTTTGCTCTCTACTCTTAAATGTTATTTTTAGGAACACAGCTCAGTTTTTATTCTCCTGATAATCCTGAGGTAGATATTGGGGGTTTCACTTACGGCATTTCCCCCTGAATCACCTCACTAAATAATTTTTCTAATTATTGCTTTCTTGATAAGATAATATCTGTTAAATGCATGCCTATTTGTGAACTGATATTCATCCACTTATTAGAATTAACCTATCTTTGACCCTCATAATGGGGCCAGATTGATATAGTTGAGATTAATGAGTCAATTATTTTTGGACAAGGTATGAGGAACACAAACTGTTTCACATGGTTAGTACCTCGTGGTGTTCTTCAGTTCCTGTGTAGCTTTTGACACCCATAAAATAACCCTGTGCAGTTTTTTTTCCCCAACTTAACAATGATGAATACTGATATTTTCCCAAGAACACAGAAATCATTTGGATGAAAAAGTAAGTGATAATGCAAGAGTGCAAGCTATTCTTTAAAAACAATTGTCTTTAAATCCTTTTATTTGACAAATTCATGCTTCCACAGACTTAGCTGCCTCAGAGTGTCATTTTTATAGTTCAATTAACATGCTAGGAGGACTTAGGTCCCATTATTGGTGAAACAGGAAATACTGACAAATTTGCGACAGACTAACATGGGAAAAATCTAGAAATTTCCAGAATCGTTGAGAAAAGCTTGATCATGATAGAAAGTATGAGATTCCATAAAAATCTGCTTACATGAACTGATCTTTTCATTTCTTCAAACAAAATTTAAATGTATTTATTTGTTTGCTTATTTTTTGTGGAGGGTCAGGGTCCATACAGTTGCAAGAGTTAAGAAAGGGCTGATGTTTAACATATTTTCTCCATTTTTATGGTTTACCTACTTCCTGTCCACTGATGATTTCCAAATCTCCTTCTCTAGCTGATTGCTAGTCTAATATCCATATTCATACACTCAACCACCTACACGATATCTTGGAGGTATAACCTGTAGACATCTCAAATTTCCCTCCTCACGTGAAAATTCACCCAGAACAATAGAGCCAAGATTTCGCTTTTTGTGTGGCAAGACCCTGAATATTTTTCCTGTTCTTACTTTTAGGTATTTTCTCATTTATATAATGAATGCTCATTATCTTTAAAGGAGAATGATATTAAACATTAAATATATAAATTTAAAATATTTTTAAAGCAAATTATGGAGTCATTTAGATTGGATGCAAATCCTAGCTCTGACACTTCTATTTGTGTGACTTTGCCAACGCATCTAACCCCTTGGAGCTCAAAAAGTTAGGAACAGTAATGATCCTTCTCTCTTAGTGCTGTTGGAAGAATTAACTAAGAGTAAAAAATGCAAAAGGCATGACACATAGCACATGCTCAGTAAATGCCTGCTGCCCTAATGATAATATAGGAAGTTCTTTTTGCTACTTCCCTCTTCTTCAGTAACACCACCTACCATCCAATCAGACAAACCCAAAACTCTGAAGTCATTCCATAGTTTCCATCTCATTTCCCACAGCCCTAATCTCCTATATGGTCACTTTACTTACTGCACACCTCTTGACTCTCTACTTTTCCCCTATCATCTTTTTGCCTTGTCCTATCTGGTTTCCTAGCAGGCTCATTCCCTTACAGCTGATTTTCCACACAATACCCAGAGCAAGTTTCCTGGAATGCAAGTCAGACCATACACTTTCTGTGTTAAAATCCTGCAATGCCCCCCATTTTTAGGATAAAGTCCAAACTCTTTTGCAAGACAACCTAGCATGTTAATTTGAACTGTGTCCACTGACAACCTCATTTCTTGCCAATCCCTCAAAATTCCTATATTCCAACCACTAAAAATTTACTTAGAGTCCCCAAAACTCTAAACTCACCATGTTTGCCTCAATGCCTTTGTTTGCACAACTCCCCTTCTGCCTGCTTGCCAAGCTGTTCTTCAACCTCCAACTCAGTGTTAACCACCACAAAGAGCCTTCCCTCACCTGACCTGCAACTACCTAATAGAACTGGCAATTCCTTATTCCATACTCTGTATGTCTTCTTACTCACACTTCTGCAGTTGTATGCTATCAATCTGCCTTGTACTTATTCTTTTATCTGTCTGTTTCCTTTACTAAACTGGGTTTTCCTTATAGCTAAAACCTATGTCTTTTCAATTTATAGCCCCAGATTGTAAAACAATATCAGGCACATAGCATTCCATAAATGCTTAAAATAGTCTTGAAATAAGACATGTGTATAAGACATATATATAAGAGAAGTCATTTTAAAGCTCATTGACTCCAGTCAAGTAGATGCATTTGTCCAGATCTGCTTGATTGATTTGATGGATATCATGAGATTAGCAGGGCATCATAAACAGGTGACACCTAGATGCTCATCAGGCCCCACAGAACCAGGAGAAAATGGGGATTACAAAACACTGTAATGCCATAATATTATCAACACATTAAAGAGAAGTACTGATCATTCCTTTGAAAGTCTTTTCCCTCTACACCGTCCACTTTGAAGGTCAAGTATCTCCTGAAAAGAGGAGGGAGGGTTCTGTCTAGAGGAAGAAGGTCAATGGTATACACTAAGTCTCAAGCTTAAATTAATGAGTCCTTGGTGAGATAATAATTCTGAAAGTCAAGGTCTATAGCAAAATTAAAAGTTTGGGTTTTCTTTAGTATTATTATAAATTCCCCCATTTATGTATCAAAAGTAAACATGCTGAACTCAAATCACAGAGCTTTACTATAAGCCATAGGGTATTGGGGATGGAGGATACGATACTGGGGAAGCTCCCACCTGACAGGAAGCAGGAAGAATAATTCTTCCTCTGATTCTGAAGAGTAGGAACTAGTGAAACAAAGAGAGAAGCAAGAGGTGGAAAGGGTATCTTCTCAGCCAGAAATAAACCTTAGGCAGTGGAGAGGAGGGAAGTGTGGTAGAAATCCTCAAGTTTATGAGGAAGCTCCAGTGTAAGATCTGCTTGGCCTCTGCTCTTCAGAGCATAGTCTAGGAAAATCTGCAAACTCCTCTGTCAATGCGTTTTGTTCAATATGGCATGGGAGCAACATGACAATACCCCAAAAGTAGTTCAGAAATGGATGGCAAAGGTTTCTGGGTTTCTAGGGCCAAAGTGTTCTCTTACTGGGCTCTGGAAGTCCAGCATGGTGAGTGAAGCCAGGCAGCTGAGAGATCCTGATATCTTTCCCATGGTCCAGGGCTTTCCAGGTGTTGAGAGAATGAAGGAACCTGAAGAAACATGTCCTTATAGAACAAGGCTGGTGGAGACCTCAGGCAGGAAACTGAGATTTTATAATAAAAAAAATTTCAGCAATGAGTGCTAGTAGAGTACCTAAAAAATGCAGGTAGGGCCTGTCTCACCTCTGCAGGCACAACACCAGATGCCCAGGGCCTGAGCAAAACAGGCCACAGCCCAGCAGACTCCAACAAAGTCACAGAAGTCAGTGTGCCAACCTCACAAGCCTCTCTTGCCACATGAGCTGAATCTTGGGAAGGAAAACAGGGAAAGGAGAGAAACTCAGGAAAACTGGATATTTACCCACAAAAAAATTAAATGACCAAAATATGAGCCCCCTTTTTTTAAAATGAGAAGAGACTAGTATACCTTTAATTAGCAAGTTTATGTTACCCCAATCTCTGATACCTGATGGAGGGAGGCTAACAAGCAAGATGAGATCAATTATAGAAAATGCATAAGTTATATTTATTGCAAGCTTCATCTGTATTACTTTAAATATCAACTCTACTGCATATGTAAATTATAAAAGGGGAACTGCCCACACTTCTATCTGAGCCCAAACTTCCCATTTACAAGTGGTCAAGCAACCTGCCCACCCTCCTTCCCTCTTCCAAAAATGCAGATCCTAAAAAAACCCAGAATCACATCCAGATTATCAAATAAACAGAAAAAAAAAACACTGACAAATGTCATTATTTGGATCAATGATTTGATCAGCAAAAAAATTGTTTACACATTCTTTAGCACCAAAGGTAATAAGAGCAGGTTGAGCATTAACTCTACACTAGGAGTTCTACATACATGATTTTATTCTTTACAACAAACAAATGAATGTGGTGTCATTACCCTGAGTTTACAAATGAGGAATGAGGTCAAGGGAAGTGAATCAAACTGTCTAAAAATCATAAAGTCAGTAATTAGACATTAAACTCACAGCTGTTTCTTTCCAAGTCCTGAGTCTGGACCCACTATGCTCTTTCAACTGCCTCTTAAATCAGACGCTCCTCTATTCTAAAGAGACCAGAACATTGCTGAGTATTCAAGCAACATAGGAGGGATATAAAGAGACAGTTTAAATTATCACAAGATAAAAGCTAGAGAATGGGTAAGGATATCAGGAAGAAAAATGAACTTAAATGTATCATGTATTCATTCCCTCATCACATGCCAGATACTATTGCTGGAGACACAGCAGCCAGATACCATTGTGGAGACACAAACAAAGCCCCATCCAAATGGAGCTTCCACACTTTCTGGGGAGACAGACAATGAGCAAATAAGTGAAATAACCAATATCTTTTCAGGTAATGAGAAATGCTATAAAATATTAAGCAACAGTAGAGAGTGACAAGATTGTTATTTTAACTAGAGTAGTCAAAGAACAACATTCTGAATGAGATGAGAAAGGAAAGCCTGCAGGTAACTAGGGGGAAGAGAAAGGAATTCTAAATGAGAGGAGGGAATAAGCCATGCATATATCTGGGGGAAGCACACTGCCAGCAGAGGGAACAAAAGCCCTAGGTGGAGAGCCGGTGGGCCAGAAGGGTGGCCAGTATAGCTAAAACAGAATGAATGAGGTGGGGACAGAAGAAAAATGGTGTAAAATGAATAAAGAGTGATAGACAATGGCCAAACCATGGCAGACCTTGCAGGCCATGGAAAGAACTTGAGATTTCATTCCCAGTAGGACAAAAAGTCTCCCTTTAGAAGACAAGGAGTGATAGGATTAATTTTATATTTTTGATGACTCCCTCTGAATACAGAATGTGGAATAGTGACCACCATCAAGTTAAGAGTGAACACAGATCTTTGGGAAAATGAAGCCAGTCCAATGTAAGAAGATAACAGTTGAACAGCTGTGATTTATTTTGGAACATATGTGTTACGTATCTTAAAAGCATAGCTACAGGACCTGCTAATGGACTGAATGTAAAATGGATGAGAAGAGAAAGTTCAAAGCTAATCCCTAGGTATTTGCACCTGGGCAACTGGGTAAATGGTAATGCCATTCACTGAGGTGAGGAAGACAGGAGAGGAGCAAGCTGGGGAGGGGTGGGGGGGGCAGGAATCAGTATTTAGCATTTCAGGCACACCAAGTTTGAGATGACTTCAGACACCCAAGGAGAGATATACAGCAGACAATGAACACAAAAGTCTGAAACTCAGGAGCTACTGGGGCTAGAAATAAAAATATGGACACCTTCAGCATATAGATGGCATTTAAAGCCAGGGACTTGGATGAAATCATCTAAAGAATGACTGTAGTTAGAATAAAGAGTGGTCCAGGGGTGCCTGGGTGGCTCAGTCGTCAAGCGTCTGCCTTCGGCTCAGGTCAAGATCCCTGGTCCTGGGATCCAGTCCCGCATCAGGCTCCCTGCTCAGTAGGAGGCCTGCTTCTCCCTCTCCCACTCCCCCTGCTTGTGTTCCCTCTCTCACTGTGTCTCTCTCTGTCAAATAAATAAATAAAATCTTAAAAAAAAAATAAATAAAGAGTGGTCCAGTAACTGAGCCTTGGAGTTCTCCAATACTCAGAGGCCAACAAAGGATGGGTATCTAGGAAAAGTGATGGGAAAGGACAGAAAGCAAAGTGCTAAACTCTCTCATAGGATGCCAGGTTGCAAGATGGTTTCACCCACCAATTTTTACAATATATATAAAACAGGAATGCACATAAACTAATGAGTCTCCTCCCTACTAACCACATTAGTAGACAATATGAGGTTAAAATATTGTATGCACACACACACATACACACACACGTACACACACGCACACACACACCTCCTGACAATAAAGACAGAGAAGGGTTTCTCAATTCTCTCAACTCTGACAGAATTTGAGTTATGTACCAACTCAAAAAAGGAGATCAAATCAATACCTTTGCCCAACTTGTAGCCAGAGCTCAGCATCAGTGAAGTTTTCATTTGTGATTACACCCATAGCATATTTGTACAGCAGCACACATATGCATTTTTGAATAGATATGTTTTAAATAATGTAATAACATTTCCCAAATGGCCTACACTGTTTTGACTAGCGGTTTCTTCAGCTCTGAAATTAACTTCAAATTCTTTAATTTCATATTTGAAAACATACACCAGCTGAATGTTCTTCCCACATGCAATGATCTTTTTAATAATGCAGTCTACTGTTTTCTGAAACAAAGATTAAAGAGTACAGTCAGAAACTTCCTAAATATCTTTGATGAGATTAGTTTAATTTCTTCCCTGAAAGCAAAGATAAACAGACATTAATTCTCATTTTCTCTGTCCTTATGCATCTCAAGCTTCTGTGTTCTTTTATCAATATCAGGGATAGATCTAGTCCTTTATCTAACATCCCAAACGTGTGCCAGTCTCTCTTCTCAGAGTGTAGAACATTCAAGTATAGCATGTTTTTCAGAATGGAAAAATGTATGAAAGTCTTTTATTTCTCCATTGTCTGTAGGGAAACTAAAAGTCTAAGAGATACTATTTTAGATATTCTTCATGCCTAAGCATAAAAATGCTAAAAGAAATTATTGATAATAGGGTTAATTCCCCAAGAACACCAGATATAATTCAAAAGGTGATCCACAGAGTGAAGAGGGAGAAGGGTACACAGTCAACTTGCCAAAGGGCCTAAAGCACCACTGACATCAATGAAGGGACAGAGGTTACAGCCACAGTTTTCTCTCAGCTGCAAAACTTAACGAATTTATGTTCCACATCATGATAATTCACATCATCAATATTCCTAATTTAAAAGTTACTCTACACTCAATAATATCTCCTATGAGAGAAGATAGCATTAATAATCCTATCTCAATAACTTAAAAAAAGATATGGCTTAGCAATCTCCAGAGAATTATGCCTGGACTCAATCAAAAAGTTCAAAATATTAACCTACTCCCCTCTCATTCCATGAGTGATGCAGATTCAACAATAAATATGGCATTCATTTTTCACATTTAGTGCTTTTCTTTCATTGTGTTTTGTTTCATGACCTGGAAATTTCCCCTAACTTTCCAGGTATCTTATTTGAAATATCATATGGTTATAGGACCCTGATAATTCGGGGAAGTCCTAGTATCTGAGTGGCAGGAGCAGTTTCAAGTGGGCTCTGGAGTTAGATCTGAAGTCTTTACTTTAGCTCCACCATTCAAAAGCATCTGGCTTCCATCAAGTCATGTAATCTCTATAAAAAAAAACAGGCAGCAGCAGCTTCTTGCTAATTTCATAAGAATAGAATGAGACAGTGGGTACATTTGAATATTTATTTAGATCTAGCCTTGTTTCATTAATGATTTAAGACATTTTACTGCTGTACAAAATACAGAAAGTAACGTATTTTTGTCAGATGCCACCAATTTGGTCTTCTTTTAATAAATCCTGGAGTCAAAGCATTTCAGCAACCTGTACAATGTATTTGTGCTTACACTCACAGCTAACAAACCTATAATCCCTAATCCTAAACACCTCTAGCATAAAACTCTGAGAACTCCACAAATATTTCACATAGTCAACCTACATACATTCCTTTGGGAAATAATGCTAGCAACAAGACAAAAAAATAAAAACAAGCATTATTCCATTCACTTTTGCTGAGATATATTTAGCTTTTTAGCATGATACCACTTAGAAGACTCCATTATTGATTTTAAATTGGAACAATGTGAAAGAACATTCAAAAGCCACCTCTCAGTTTGGCAAGAGTAGGGAAGAGCTTTGCACTGAGCTACACATCTTTGCATGTTATGGCAGAAAGACTGCAAAAGAACAACCAAATATGATATTTAAAACACAGTCGCCAATAGGATGGATGCTGGCCATAAGCAGGGTCCTCGGTGGCCTCTAATGTACTAGGTATTAACCCTCAGCTCTTGGATTATGAAAAGTTTCATCAAGTAGGGGCAGTGACTTTTACCAACCAACAGGAAAATATTTCAATATTTTGATAAGCAATGTGGTCATATTGCTGTGTACTGTCTACATCTTAGTCATGGAAACAACTCCTCAGCAAGAAAAAGTTCTGATATGAGTTCTGCCCACACTTTTGAGCTCCAAACTTTCAGGAATAAATCTCAGGAAGATCTATGTGGATTTGGAGGCTATGCCACACATTTTAGACAAGGAATCAAAATTACAATGAATATTTTATTGTTTTTATTTTAGTGAATTTTATAACTTCTTATGAATTAAAACTTGTCCCAACAAACTTTCCTTTTATCTCATCTCCAACCCCTTTCATTTCCGTGACCTCATCAAAGGTTGAACAAGTGCACCTAGAACACATGAAAAGAAAAAAGCTCTTAACGATGTCCTAAATTATTCTACTTTACTTCTTACACTTTGCCTGAGTGAAAAACACTCCCTTTTATGAACCAGGCTCTAAATCAGCAATTTTTAGAAATGTGACTTTGAATAAACAAAAGTAACATGACAGAGGCGCCTGGGTGGCTCAGTCGTTAAGCATCTGCCTTCAGCTCAGGTCATGATCCCCAGGTCCTGGGCTCGAGCCCTGCGTCGGGCTCCCTGCTCAGTGGGAAGCCTGCTTCTCCCTCTCGCACTCCCCCTGCTTGTGTTCCCTCTCCCACTGTGTCTCCCTCTGTCAAATAAATAATAAAATCTTAAAAAAAAAAAAAAAGTAACATCACAAAGTGGGATATTTCTAACAATATTCATTATAAAGTCCTTTAAATTATGAGACCCAAATTTGACCCTTCATAGTTATCCAGCCAAGATTAGCTCTAATTATTGTCTTAAATCTAAAAAGGAAAAAGATGAGTCATTAAAAGATTAAAAGTACCAAACAGCTAACTGTAAAATAATAATAAGGAAGTTCCTAAAAACTAATCAAGATCTATACACCAATTGCCCTATGTTTTCAAACTTAGAGGAATATTTCTACCAGTATGATAATCACTCATCACAGAATCCATTCAGAGATTATTAAAATGATGATGGTTTTATGTGGAAAATTGACAGATTCTTATCTAGCTACTAATATTCCCAGACAGAAGGCAAAGACAAAAGCCAAATTAAAGTTATATCTAGAGAATGGACACTGAGCAGGCTTCAAAAGACAGTCTGTTGGAAGCAAGAGTACATCCCAAGTCTGCTACTTACTGGGTAACCCTGGGCAAGTTTCTCGACTTTCTGAGCTGCAGTGTCTCAACTAAAAAATGGGAAATCAACACCATAAGGATCTAGCATCGTACGTGCTATTTACTAGATGCAACACAAATGACTGCTTGTATTTGTAAAAGGTTATATGAATGATTGGAGACGAGCATGACCAGTGACAGAGTGGTTGGATCACTGGGGACAGTAGTACCCCATCCACTGTTGTCCAAGTGTTAACAGAAAGAAGTTTAAGCATAGTTCCATCCTCAAGAAACCTCAAATCCAGTTGAAGAAGCAAAGCATTTACAAGGAAATTAAGCTAACATTTACTAAGTGCTAAGTGAGTAGTGCGGACAATTATTGTACGAGTGTCCCAAAAGAAAGACATCCTACTGTCCCAGGAAACATGGAGAAGGCCCACAAAGAAGAGTTATGCTGGACTTTAAGGAAGAAAAAGGTTTTATTTAAGTAGGCTAGGGCAGAAAAGGAAATGGAATATCAAGGATCATGTACCAAGACTAGGGAGTATACTCCCACAGGGTAATGCTGGGTATAGCCTCAAATTCTCCTAAAGCCTACCAAACCATTTGATTCTAACTACTGACCTCTTCTCTCTGGTACATGAACCTTTGGCAAATCTACCAACAGCTGATGTCCATGGATTAATGATCAAGTCTGCGCTACTAGGCAAAATATTATAACCATAGAGAAACACCTTTATCATGTTCTTTGGAGAACAGTTCTTTATACAGAACTTAAAGCATGCCAGTTACAGGCCACTTACAGGCCAACTCTTCTACCAAAGGCATAGTGGAAATGCACAGAGGAAAGCCCAAAGCTCCTGCAGACAAATGACTGGGTTGGAGCTCAAGCTCTGCTATCCAACAGGCTGTATAGCTGTTGTCTGATCATTTAACACTTCAGTTTCTTCATTCATAAACAGAATATAAATATCTGCCTACCTACAGGATTAGGTTGTTTGTTGCAAGGGTCAAATAAAAAGATAAATGAAAATTTTATAAAAATATTAGTTACTAAATAGGCATATCATTTTTAATCTTTAGTTATGATCCTTATTTCTTCTTAATGTAAAGATACTGTTAGGAAATAGCATTTCAAGTAGCCTCTGATGAAAAGAATTTTAAAAATTCATTGGCATAAAGAACATAACTAAACAAGATTCTTCTGCAGGCCTAGAAGTCCAGAGCAACACCCAAATAAGGCAAACGAGGCAACAGGGGCACAGTTCCAAAAGACTGTAAGAAGAAAGGCCAAATAGTTTTATTGATAGCAATTACCAGTGATGATTGTTTTATGTATTTATAATTGGTCCACATATGTCATTTTCTGCTAAGCAATGTGACTCCTTCCTTTTTTAAAAACAATCTAAACAGAATCAATGGGTATTTATATATCACTTACCACAAGATCTAACTCCTAATTTCAAGAGATCTACAATAAAGGTGGAGTAAAAAATTATTAAACATTAAACAAGGAGCAATTCTGGACCGGGTGTAAGTCAGTGACAAATTGTGTATTGAACTAAAGTCAATGACCATGATATAGCCAATGAAACGTATTTTTAAAATAAGCCACGGTCTATTTAAAACATCTAGGTACAAGTGGTGAGAGGGGAAAACAGGTTTTAGAAACTGGAAGAAAATGAGTAACTCTGAAAAATCTGAAAGGGCAAAGAGAAGGAAAAAAATGCATTTATGGTATAATTTGACATGGGAGAAAGAAAACATTATAGTATCTTATCGAAACTCTTTTCCAAATACTTTAAGGCTAGAGAAACTCAAAGCACCTTAACACACTATCTGTGTAAGTTGAATAATAAAGGCAGAAGGAAAGAACCCCCAAGAGGAAATAAAAATGAAATCTGAGTACTTGGAAAAACATATTCAGAAGATCACTGAGGGCCTAACTTATTTGTTTGGTTAAGTTTCCCATTTAATTTCTTTCAATGGAAAGAAATGTTCATTACAGTATGCAGCTAATTTTCCATCTTTTAGCTTAGTGTACTAAAAGAGTTTTACATAAAAAATTTCATTTGTCAAATGCCAAACATCTACACCCTGATTACAGCCCTGCTATTGAGACTCCGGTTTTTCAGGTACCATATGTCACAGCATTTCACTTCGGTTCAATCTTTGTTTATGCACATTCAGGTGTGTGTATGTGGGGCAGGGGGTGGGGGGGGTGGCGAGATGGGTGTGTGCATGTGAACGGGTGCATCAACTCACGGGTGCACAAAAAAGAAAATGACATCTGGTACCCAGGAAAAGAAAGAAGTAAAAGGATTGTGAGGAAATGCAACAAGATTTGTGTGTGAACATAAACTAAGCTACACACACAAACATTCGCAGATTACAGACTATGAGACCCTGTGGGGTCACAAGTTACTGCTTTTATATATAAATATATAAAAAAGTTATAAAAGGAGGCAGGAGAGAAAAGGAGATTTTTTAAAAGGATGTTTTAATGGATAACTTATTCTATAAGTAAAAATCAAAGTAGGAAAGCATAAGGGAAGTAGATACAATGTATATAAATCAAACAAGTAAATTCTAAAAAATTGTTTTTGCAGAATATATAACCCATCCCTCCTTCACCTGGCTTCACCTACACACCCATATTTTCTCCCAGGATCTTTCTGGCTTTCCCTTTCCCTATTAATTGCAATTCCCAGCATGTGTGCCTCATACTATTAATGAAAGCTTAATCTTTCTTCTCTAAATTTAAATGAGACAACCTAGCAAAGAACAATGAGCCTGGAGTCAGGGGACCCAAGTTATGGCCACAACTTTTCTTCTAATTAGTTATGCAACCTGGTCCAATTTACTGCACACCTGTCTTGTGTAAGACAAGAGCTTCTCCTCTCCACATCTCAGGTACCTGATCTGAAAGGTGAAGAGCTGAAGCCTGCTCTCTAGGTTCCATTAAGCATCCACAGAGAAAGGGGTGCCAGTCATTTGTTCTACCCCCTCTCTCTTCCATCCCCATGAGACCCATATCTAAGGGAGGTACAGGACGTAGCCAAGAAAAGAGGCACCATGTGAAGATAATGGCTGAATCTCCACAAACACATGAACAAAGGTAAATTAATCCCCAGGTCTCAGTTCAAATCTGCGTTGTACTCAGAACTCTTTGAAGCACTCTGAAGAACTTTTTTTTTTTTTTTAAGATTTTATTTATTTATTTGAGAGAGAGAGAACACACACGCCGCCATGCACGCACAAGCAGGGGGAGGGGCAGAGGGAGAAGCAGACTCTCCACTGAGTGCTGAGCCCAGCTGGGGGCTGGATCCCAGGACTCTGAAATCCTGACCTGAGCTGAAATCAGAGGCTTAACTGACTGAGCCACCCAGGCGCCCCCTGACGAATTCTTTTAAGCAAATGTTCCCTGTCCTCAGAGAATTTACAAGTCCTTTTAGAACTTACTATCTAATTAGAAGAAAATTCAAATGTACATTAAAGGAGAGAACAGGGAAACTGACACTTAAGTGATGAACACCAGAGTAACCTTGAAAAGGGAGAACTTCATGGCATGAATAGCTAATGAAGACTTCATAGAAGAAGTAAGATTCCACTCATTTAACAAATATTTACTGAGTGCACACTCTTGTGTCAGGTGCTAAAACAGGCATGGTTTCTACTCTCATGGAGTTTACAGTCTAGTAGGACACCATCAATAATAGAGGAGTCTCATGCTGCCATGTGACAGACAAAAGAGAGAAGGGACCTAGTAAGGAAACTCAGAAGCCTCTCCCCATCTCCCCTTCTCCCCCTCCCCTTCTCCCCTCCCCATCTCCCCCTCTCTACCTCTCTCACTCTTTTCAGTGTAACTATTTCTAGCTATATCTTCCTATTGACAACAAATGCCTACACTTAAGTATCAACTCAAGAAATCTGCCTGTATCTTCCGCTAAAGAAAGTGGTCTATGACACATTCTGAGCACTGGGAGAGCTTCTGCTTGGATTTCAATCCAGTGTATGGGGCTAAGAGGTCCTTTCTGGCACTCATCACCCTACCGTCAACCTCTGCTAAACTGTCGCAACACACTAGCAACAGAGTCTGGCCACGTAAAGGACATTCTTTCCTCAAACAAGACTTCACTTTTGGGGCACCTGGGTGGCTCAGATGGCTAAGTGTCTGCCTTCAGCTCAGGTCAGGATCCCAGGGTTCTGCGATCTAGTCCTTCTTCGGGCTCCCACTCAGCAGGGAGCCTGCTTCTCCCTCTGTCCCCCCTCAATGCTCATGCGTTTTCTCACTCTCTGTCTCTCAAATAAATAAAATCTTAAAAGAATTATTTAAAAAAAAGACTTCACTTTCACTCTCTAGTGTAGACACGAATCAGTGCCATTTGCCCTTACCTGAATAACCACACTTAAGTTTCTCTCTCCTCGCTGCTTAAGGCCACACATGAGTCTTTTTCTGTTTGTCCCCAACATTTTAGAAATATACATTCATCTTTCTTTTCAGGATGTTGACCCACATAGGCCCGGACACCAGAGTACCATTAATACGGGTTTTCTAGATATCTTGGATACTGTAGCACTCTTTATTGTGTTGTATTGGAACATGTTGTATGTTCCAAGTCATGACAGACCCCACCAAAAAACGAGTCAGAAATCCTGGGGAAGTCTGGAGCTGACCTAGCATTGCCAGAGGGATTGGTGACTTCTCATGATTCTCTCTGCTGTGGTTACTATAAGGTCCAATCGGCTTGTTAATCACAGAAACTATATTAACTACATGTTTGCATATTTTCTTTTCCTGCACTTGTTCTGGTTTTCTAATTCTAGGTTTCTATTTATCAGTATACCCTGTGTTAAGAAAAGCCAGAAACTCTACCCTCAAAGTGACAGGGTTATAAATATATAAGTTAACCAACAAATCGGTATCTACCCAGAGTTAGATACTACGCTCAAGGCTATTACTAAAATATATCATCCCTTTTCCATCACTGAACATGTAGCAATGGAGACATCTTCCAGTGCAGAGAAAATAGGGAGCATAGTGTGATTGGGGACCACCAGGAAAGCCTTATCGCGAAGAAATTCCTCTTCCATTTCTTGGATGCATCTGAGGTTCCATGACCTCTCCTGGGTAGTTTTCATGAGTATTATGATGCAAACACATTCTACCAGGCATTGTGAGTAAAGAATTTAACAGCAGGTTTTGCTAGAACAAAAGGCTCCCATATCTTCCAGAGGAGGTGAAATGGGACAATGTGACATGGAACAGAAGAGAGGGAAAAAGAGGCCGAAATCAGAAAACACAATCTGAGCCTTGTGCAATGTTCCTTTGGCCAGCCTGATCGGAGTTATTTAGTAATTGAACAGCTTATTAACAGCAATCAACAAATGAACAAGAAACCGTGGGCTCAGCACTGAGCATGACCTTTTGGGGAAGAAGAGATGAGTCAGATTTACCTCCTTCAGTTTATTTGGGAGCTACCACAAATGCACAAAATGATTTCAAACCACAGAAAACAATAACAAACTCTCTCTAATCCTAGAGAACTGGCCTCTTAACCTGAGGAAATATAGTAAATAAGAGCCTCACTATTTCATATCTGCCATTTCCTGAAATCTGTTTTATCAGAGTACATTTAAATAATTATGAACTACTTTATATTTCAGAAAGTCTACTTCAGAGACTACAATTCCATAACTAATAGGATGAGACTAGAGCATATAAAGAGCTATTTTTCAATCCATGTCATGACATCTAGGAACCTGTGGTAGGCAGAATAATGACCCTGCTAAAGGAGTTCACATCCTTATCTCCAGAATCTTCAAATACGTTACCTTACATCACAAAAAGGGCACTGCAGAGGTCATTAAGGGTCAGGGTCTTGAGATGGGGAGATTATCCTGGGTTATCAAGCTGGGCCCAACTAATCAGATGAGTCCTAAAAACCAGAGGGATGGGTGCTGGATGCGTTAAAGAGACAAGAGGGAAGAAGAAGAAAAAGAAGGAGAGACTGGAAGAATTTGAGGGGCTGGACTGTTGTTGCTGGATCCAAGGGAGGGGGAATGAGCCAAGG
This sequence comes from Phoca vitulina, assembly GCF_004348235.1. Classification (NCBI taxonomy): domain Eukaryota; kingdom Metazoa; phylum Chordata; class Mammalia; order Carnivora; family Phocidae; genus Phoca; species Phoca vitulina. The sequence continues at coordinate 91,023,479 of NW_022589704.1, forward strand.
AATGCAGGCAGCCTCCTGCATTCCTGGAGCCTCCAGAAAGTAGCAGAGCCCTGCCGACACCTTGATTTTAGCCTAATGAGACCCAAGTCAGAGTATGATCTCAAGTTCAGTAAGATAATAAATTTGGCCATTTAAGACATTAAGTTTGTGATAATTTGTTGTAGCAGCAATAGAAAACTAACTTGTTTTCCTTTTAGACGTTATTATCTGCAAAAATGGGGCAACTGTCTTTTCATTTCTCTTTTAAATTGTTGCAAAAATTAAAAGGCAAATACTTTTAAAAAGCTGAGCAGGAAGAAATAGTTTTTTAACATTTTCTTCAATGCACCTCCTTTTCTTAAATTTTACAGAATTCAGTCAATCAGAAAATAAACCAGAAACCTAATATATGTTAACAGTTTCATGGTGTCCCCAGGTAATCAGAGGCAATCTTTCATATTGATCATAATATAAAACTAGTTGAGTTATAGAGACACATATCTTGTCAGTTCTTTGGCAAATGTAAAGCCTCCCTTAGAAAAATACAGTAATGAGATATTCTCAAAGTCAGTATGCAGATCTCCAACTGCTAGGCAAGTTAATGAGATGCATAGCTAGGGACTTAGCATGCATCTCAAGCACTGGTTCTGCATAAGAAACACAGTTGATTCTGATCTCATCACCTTATCCATTTTTTACAGAAACATCTATCAGCAAGAGAAGACACTCCATGTATTAAAAGTTTCCACACCCACCCTTAACTATCCGAAACATGACAGCAGACCATGTATTAGAGTTTGCAAACCTAATAAAATATTTTGTAAGTAACATATTTAATCAGTCAAACACTGATTATATTTGGTACACTCAAAATACTGAAGCCCAGCCACACAAAATGATTTGTCAACACTCCAGGAATAGCCCTCTAAAAGAAATAACTTTGGGGTTTATATTTTAGATGGGTCCAAAGAAATGAACTTCCAAGCTCACATAACAAAAAATCATTATCTAGATATGAACAAAAAAGAGATCTAGCCTTATATAATATTAAGTAGAGATACTTATATATAACAAAAGAGTGCAAATTCCAAAATTAATATGTTTATAGTCTTTAAAAAAAAAAAAAAAAGGCAGAGAAGAATAGAACATGTCCAGAGCAACTATTTACATTCAAATCTCGGCTGTACCACCTACTGCTTTGTATCTCTGGGAAAGTTTCTTAATTCCTTTTCACATAACTTTCCTCATAGGTAGTAGCATTTAAAACTTTTGCATTTAAAATAGCATTTAAGGGGTGCCTGGGTGGCTCAGTTAAGCTTCTGCCTTCAGCTCAGGTCATGATCCCAGGGTCCTAGGATCAAGCCCCCTGGCTTTGGGCTCCCTGCTCAGCAGGGAGTCTGCTTCTCCCTCTGCCCCTCCCCCCGCTCACGCTCTTGCACTCTCTCTGGCTCTCTCTCTCCTTCTCAAATAAATACAATCTTTAAAAATAAAAAAGTAAAATAGCATTTAAAATTTGGGGCCGGCTCCCCGCTCTTCTCCTCCCTCTATTTCTCCTCCTCCCACCAGAGGCCTGGCCCTTTTGTCCTCAACAGCCCAGCTGCAGTGTCTCTGTGTGAGGCCTCCTTTACACTGGGGCATCAACATCCAGGAAGGATGGACTGATTGCACTCTGATTAACAGCACAGCACAATGACTAAAATCTATGTTCCTATCTTCCCTAACACGCTGGTGCAGGGGCAGGGTGGATGGGTGTCTCAATGGGTAGGGTAACCCCATGAAACAATCCCTCTGACATTCTCAGGCCCTGAGAAACCACCGATTCTGGGCTGTTCCCTCGGAGGAGGTTCCACTTTCAAATCACCCCAACCCCACCAGTGTCCTCATTCCCAGTAAAACAGCATCATTTCCTTCTCTAAACAGAAGGGGTTAGAAAGGGACTGAACTCAGCACACTGTTACGAAGATTAAAGGAGATAATAGTGGCAAAATGTTCAGTACAATGTCTGAGCCACAGTAGGTACTGAGTACATATTAAGAATTTCTTTCATCAATGACGATCATCATCATGGCAGGAACAACTTACCACAAAATCTGCTAAAGAACCCTTTCAATGAATCAGCGTTCATGAGATCCATTTTTTCCATGTCTTGGCCAAGCTTCTAATACCAGTAAGGAACAATTCAAAGGAAGAGACTTACCTGGATGTTCTTTGTCAATTAAGTATAAATTTCTTAAGAGTATAAATTTCTTAAGGGTATAAATTTCTTAAGGGTATAAATGTTAAAGCGACTACACAAACCCTGAGAAAAGGAGGAGGAAAGTCAGGAAGACAATAAAAATGAACTTTAGAAAAGAAAATTTTGGCTAAAATGAGATCTTTTTGGAGAATAAAGAGCAAATGGGAATGTCATAAAAAGCAAAAGTTAAGCCAGGTTTTATGTATAAAAAAGTAAAATGTGTGAAGATACAAGTTTAAAAAATGTAAAAAAAAAAAAAAGTTACTGGCAAAAGACAGAGAGGACTTTATGAAGCAAAAGAGAGAGAAAGGAGGAAAGGTTAACTGATAATTGTAAGGATAACTTAAGAAGAAGTATCATCTGCTTTCTCCTAACCAAAGCGAGTACCGTCTGTCACAAGAAAAAGAAAATGAAACCAAAATTGAGAGAGAACATACTATAATGTCTGCTAGCAGCTGGATATCTTCAAATCAGCGAGTCTTAATGGCCCATGCTGGAGGAGAGTTGAGGAATTTCCAAATGTTATTACTGACAGCCCCATTCTCCTTGGTTATGCATTATCTCTGCCTTTGTCTTTGAAAAACCATCTCGTAGTAGGCTATGCTACATGGTAATGCACCTCTTCCAGATGATACACATCTCTTCCACATTAACGAACCAACCAATTAACAGAAAGCATGTACTGTGCCAATCAATGTGCTAAGTATTACCCAAGTCCTAAAAGAAGGTGCTTAATTGACAAAACTGCCTTGCAATTAGAGCCCAAACTTCTTCAAGGAAAGGTCCCCAACAGTATACCATGAAATAAATTAGAAGCCACATGTTTACTTAGAATAAACAGTTTAATTAATATACACAGTTAAATCTAGCAAATTTAGGACAGTTAGAACATCAAAATCACCTGGGGTGCTCCTACAACTATCGGACACCCCACTCCATCCACTGAGTCATGATGTCTGGAGATAGGCATCTCCCTTTTAAACCTGCTCCATGGTGATATTCAGCACACTAAAGCATGTGCCCTGGGCCTTCAACACTAGCTCCTTCCATGGGATGCTTCCTCTCTTCTTTTATTGGACATTATTATGCATATTTTAAGACAAGCTTCAAGAGCAACAGGCTTCAAATCAATCAGAACTAGAGTCAAAACCTTGCTGTACAATGTAATCGCCACGTGACTTCCCTTAGACTCAGTTTCTTCATCTGTAAAATGGCAACAATAAGGCCTATCTCATAAATTTGCTCTTTGATCTGAGGACTAAGTGACTCCAAGTATTTAAGGTGCTTAAAGGAGTGCTTGATATCATTTATCCCTCAGTAACGGACCATTAGCGGTGCCCAACGTGGCAGCAGCCCCTGGAGCACCAATAGGAGTCCATCTCAGGGGAGGCCTGTGATGACGCCTAAGATGATAGGTGCCCCTTGGCTTTTGTATTTCAGTACACATACCTACAACGGAAGGGAGTCCTGGCTGGAATTAAATCATCCTAAAGTGGGTTTGGTGGAAGCATGTCTGGATGGATGGTCTCAGCACGACAGTCCTCATAACTCTGAACAATCAACTCCCCAAGAATGGCAGTGCGCTGGTCTCTACATCATTTACAGAAATCCAAGAGGGAAGAGGATCGAACTTCCTCTTTACAACTGCCAACTCGCCTTCCAGTTATACCCTAGTGGCTCTGTCCTATCTGGTGTGAATGTGGCTCACTCTCCCTCTTCAGAGAAGCTTGAATTAAATGAGCCAGGATCCAAGGCCAAGCCATCTCTTATGTCGCTGGTCATCCACATCCTAATATAGTTCGTTGTGTTCTCTCTAGACAGCACACGTTTGCAAAACTCTTACCAAGTCCTGTGAACACTGCAAAGCAGTACCCTGCTAAGGTTTTCAGGAGAGCATGGAGATTCATAGGCAAAGGCGGGTTGAGGCAAGTATCCCGGTAAAAGGTTATAAAAAAAAAACATGTGAAGGCACCGCTTGAGCTCAGTGAGTTTGGAATCAAGACAGGGCACACAAATTCCGTGTGTGCTGAGAACACCAAGGCAAGAGAAACTCACAGGAGACCACGGCCAAAGACAGCAAGGAGACCTTACAGAAGTTTGGGCCATGCACCTCCAGCAACAGCCAGGGAGGCAAGAGAGAACAGAAAATGAAGCTCTTTCACCCCTCCAGCCACTGTGCTTGTCAGTCACCCAAGAAGACTCTCCCCTCCCCACTGCCGCTACTCCTACTGTCACCCGGCCACCACTGCATAGGAGCACGACTGAGGGGTGGGGGGAGAATGAACCCCCTCTGAACCGGTCTCAGGAGATACATTCTTGAGGAGCCAGGACCAAGGAGCTCTGAATGACCGACCACACAGGATGAAGTTTAGAGTTTTAAACTGATTATAAATAAACATCAAGTACGACAAAATTATCATCAGTAGAGGCTGAGAAATCATGAATTGGCAACTTTACATTTTCTTTCTTTCCCTCAGCAAATACACAGAATATGAGACCTTAAAAAGTTGAGCTGATATAAATTATTGGGGGAAAAAATGATCCATGTTATCCAGTAAAGATTGCCCAGTCATACCTACCACATTTGCTTCCTTTCTAAAAATTTTTCTTTAAAAAAACCAAACTCACAGAGAAGTTGCAAGAGTATTAGGTAAACTACGTGAAGTTGGCATTTTTATGTCAAAAATGGCCGATTATTGGTAATTTCACAAGGCTCCACCTAATGTTATTCTTGTAATTTAGAGGTAAGTCAGTTTTTTTAATACAATGACTTTTCATTTACACTTCATCTAAATTCTTTAATTGCTAACATTTTATAGCACTTACTTTTTTGATAAATAGTTATAGATAGGGATATGTAAATATAAATATACAGATACAGATAGTGCTGAAATTTTTTGAAAGTTGCAAACACCATGATGCTTCACCTTAAATACTTCTGTGTGTATTACATAAGAACAAGGACAATCCCTTATATAACCACAGTATCATTATCGAATTCAAGAATCTGACATCGGTACACTACTGTTCTCTAATGTACAGTCCATGTTCACATTCTTCCAATTTTCCAATAACCACCTTCATGTTACTTTTTCTGATCCAGGATCACACATTGAATTTGGTCACCATGTCTCTTTAGTTTCCTTTAATATAGAAAGTTTCCCAGCTTTTTTTTTTTCATTTATAATATTGGTATTTTTAAAGAATAGAAACAAGCTATTTTGTAGAATGCTTCTCATGTTGGATTTATCCGATATTTTTATGTTTCCTTTCATCTGTGGCAAGTTGTCACAGACCTCAGTGTATCAGTTTAGGAGGCATGTAACACTGACTTGTCCCATTACTGGTGATGTTGACTTTAACATGGTGTCCACCAGGTTATTCTACTGTGTAACCACTTCCCCTTTGTAATTAATAAGTAATCTCTGGAGGAATTAGCTACCATTTTTATACAGTTCAACAAACATTTCCTGAGCAGCCACCCTATCTAGCACTTCAAATGCTAGGGATACTACAGAAAATAAAGCAAACACAAATCTCCTCCTTCAAGGATCTCATATTACAGTAGATGTGGGACAATTCTGATGATTTATAAATAATCAGGGATTTAGGGCGCCTGGATGGCTCAGTCGTTAAGCATCTGCCTCCAGCTCAGGTCATGATCCCAGGGTCCTGGGATCGAGCCCCGCATCGGGCTCCCTGTTCCACGGGAAGCCTGCTTCTCCCTCTCCCACTCTCCCTGCTTGTGTTCCCTCTCTCACTGTCTCTCTCCCTGTTAAAAAATAAATGAAATCTTTGAAAAAAATAATAATAATTAGGGATTTAGCATACTAGGAAGCAGTTAGAAGGGGGTTATGGAGGGATGTACATGCTTCCATTTTAAATAAGAATTCAGGAAGGGCCTCCCTAAAGAGGTGACCCCTGAGCACAGAGGTGAACGGTAAGGACCACAGCCATGGGGAAGGGAAGAGTTTTCCAGACAGAAGGACCAGAAAATGCAAATGGCCTGAGGTGCCCGACATGTTTTGGGGGCAGCAAAGCACCAGTGTGGCTGAAGCAGAATAAGCTGAGTGAGGAGAACAATAGATTTCTCAGGATTCTTTCCTTTACAGATGACCAAAATATCCCCAACACTCCTACAATGAATTAAAAGGAAGGAAAATGTATTGGTGGATATAATTTTTAACATCCATGGTAGAGCTCATTTTAGCCACAGCTGGGGGACAGGGGAGGGGAGTGGCTCTAAAGCAATTACCTCAGGAGCCTGTATCTCTCTAGGTCTTGTCTCTGATTTCTTCTCCCCAAGTAGTGGCTCAGATAGCCAACCCACGTCCAGCCTTTCATCAGCTCATTTAGTCCTCCCAGGGGGAAGTGAGTACCTCCCTCCAGGCGACCGAGGACACTGCCTGAGAATAATGTGAGCTGGCCTTGCTTGGCTCCGGTCCCACTCCTGAGTAAACCCCTAAGATTTGGGGGTCGAGAAACAGAGCAGGGGAGGAGGTTTGGATTGACAAAGTCAGGATCCCAAACCCAACACAGAGAGCCCAAGGGTGAGGTCAATTCCACCCTAGGACACAGTGAGAGAATGAATGAGTGGTGATTCTCTCCAAAGGTAGATTAAGGTCCTAATTCTGAAGAAAGGAAGAAGGTGTACTGAGCAGGAAAAACAGCAGATGTGCTCTATTAGTGCATTTACATAATTACACCTTGTATCCTTAAAAAAATAATAATGATCTTGACTTTCAAAGCCCCTGATAAATGACAATTTGAGATATTCTACCCATTATATTTTTTTTCAAGGACACTAGGTTGGATCCTTTTGTTCCCAGTGTTGACATTGGAGGATTGAGGAGAAATAAGCAAAACAAGGTATGAAGCACACAGCTTCTCAGTGGTTTTCATGTTCATTAAATCTGCTTTCACCCATGCATCAATACCTAATTCTCCACTGAGATGCCAAGGTATCAAGAGTATAAAAGTCTGATAGCTCCTAAAATGACAATTCTCCTTTATAACAGCATCATTTTATTAGAGCTATAAGCAGCCAAATCTAGTGCCCTAAAAACTGACTTATTTGAAAGCCAATGGACATTGCTAAATGAAAAAAATTAGAAATGAAGAATCAGTGACATTTTATTATACCATTGGCCTTAACACTCATGTTAAACAATTTCACATAAAGGCTGAAAAACTAAATTAAAACATAAATTCTGTTTTAAGTTAAAAGAAGCAAGGGACTGTAGTCATTTTGTAACCCATTCCAGGTTCTTTATAATGCTGAACACAATTCAACCCTTTTCTTAGAAAAATCATATTCTCTCTTTTTTTAAAAAAAAAAACAAATATGACAAGCAATACCAAACAAGACCTTAGTATTTCTAAAAGTTCTACTCTTAAAGGACAGCATTGAAAATTGCAGATTAATCCAGTTGTATTCACCCAAATTAGATCCTAGCAGCATTTTACTTACTAGCATTGTTGTTTGACTTAGATAAGAACGTACCAACAATGGAGGCTTTTATGTATATTTGCACATACAGTGAGGAAAACAGAAGATTTTTATCCCTAGGATCTATTCTCACCTCTCTGTTGTCCAAATGCAAACTGACTGAATCCACTCAAATACTTTTAGAATGAACAGAATTCAGTAATATGACCACATACAAAATATCCAAAAATAATTGTTTCCTTAACACACCAGCAAAAAGTCAATAGAAAATAATGGGATAAAGAGTCTTACTCATCATACTAACAGATAAATAAATATTCAGGTATAGTATTCATGAGAAATGTGCCAGTCCATAAAAAGTCATGAAACTTTTCTCATATATACAAATATAGATATAAAAATAAATAAACAGGGCATTTCATGTACATTCCCAATGGAAACGTAATCTTTACAACCTTTCTGGTGGGCAACTTGCCATTATCTGTGTAGAAATCTATCCTCAGGAAATTATCAGAAGTGTAACCAAAGATGACAGTTGTTTATCTCACAGTTATTTATAACAGCAAAACAAAACATCCAAAATTTTAGGAAGAGAGAACTAAACTATGTTTCATTCATGCAAGAGAACCCTATGCAGCTAATAAAATCCTTTTTTTCAAGACTATAAAAGAGCCTCAAACAATAGACTTATTAAAGCAGGATACCAAGTTGAAGAGGCAGAATATTCTCCATTTCAGAATTTGTATGCATGTAATAGTAGACACTTCACATTCTCAAGGTACTTTTCAAGCTTCTTAAATCCCTAAATCTGAAAGCATCAATAAAACAAATAATCTCTCCCCTAAGATGTAATCAGATATAATGAAATAATGTCAAGGGCCTCTAAACTCAAAACTTAAAGAAACTCTAAAAATCATGGGGCACAGAAATGCTTTCTTCATGTTCCAAATAATCACAGGCTGAATTCTGATGTCCCTCCCCTCATCCTTGCTCCCCATTCAAAGAACCTCGCTTTCAGCTGGGCATTCCCTCATCCCATCCATCCAGTCAAAATTTACCTCTCTATGTGTCCTGACGTGCCCTGGATCTTACAACTAAACTCATAAGCTAATCATTTTCATCTTTTCTAAAGTAGTGTTTTACAAACTTGGGCCATTTGTTTACAAAGTTCACAACATTTACCAAACTTGCTTATTATCAATTACTCTCTACTTCTTCTTTATATCAGCTCATGCTTTTATGTAAATATTTTAGTCTCATATCACCCAAGAAATCAAAAGTTTGATGTTATAATTATTTTCTCTAATATATTTTAAGTCAAATATCTTCATCAAAGGAAAAAAAAAGCATCTCATAAACTCACCTCATACACTAAGATCACTGCTATCAATTCCAACAGGAAACACACGGGAAACACGAACTTAGTGGATGCTGACAGGTAATCTGGGTATCGTTTAACAGGGTTTATCAGAAGAAACAGTGTCTTACTCCAAATCAATGCCTCTAGTACCAAGTCAGGAGTGATGGAAGGCTGGCAGGGGATATCTTATCGAACAGGCCAAAAGTTTAATATCCTTCTGCCTGGCTGGCCTACTCAAGTCATTCTTGCCCTAGCTCAGTGAATCCAAAATCAAAGAGGCAATACCATCTATTTAGGAAATAAAAGATATATTTAAATACTGATATACTTTTCTATAATTTTCCTTAGGTCAAGAGTTGGCAGACTTTTGCGGACAGAACTAGATAATCAATATTTTTGAGTTTGCAGACCAAACAGACTGTCACAACTACTCACCTCTGTTACTATAATGCAAAAGTAGAAAGAGATGGTACATAAATGAATGAGCTGACCACGGCTGTGCTCCTCTAAAACTTTATTCATAGATACTAAAAGTAGAATATGATATAATTTCGCATGTCATGAAGTATTTTTCTTCTTTTGATTTATTTTCAACCATCGAGAAGTATAAAAAAAATTTTCATAGCTTGAGAGCCATTCAAAAACAGGTAATAGGCCATAGTTCACCAACCCCTGCTTTAGACCAAAGGGGCTGGAAATCTTATTACTCATATAAGCTGATGAAAGAAAAATCCAAGTGTTTATAACAATTTTTCCTTAAGATTTATTTGCATATACAAAATATTATGTATCAAGGCAATAAGAACATGTATTTTGGGGCGCCTGGGTGGCTTAGTCAGTTAAGTGTCTGCCTTCGGCTCAGGTCAGGATCCCAGGGTCCTGGGATCGAGCCCCGCATTGGGCTCCCTGCTCAGTGAGGAGCCTGCTTCTCCCTCTCCCTCTGCCTACTTGTGCTCTCTCTCTGTGTCTCTATCAAATAAATAAATAAAATCTTTAAGAAAAAAAAGAACGTGTATTTTATTTTAAAATATATCTTTTAAAAAGACTTTTCAGAAGAACTGTAATTGGTACCATTTAATTATGCATTAATAATTACCAGTAAGTCCATTCTGAGACTAATCTAAGTGAATGCACATTAAGAATACAGCTTTAACTTTTCTACTTCCTTTTTAAGGCCTGTTTTCATTTTAGATGGGAAATTTAGACATCCTCATCCAGGAACAAAGCAATATATGCAGTTCATATAATTCTTACTCCATAATTACTCTAAGGAAATTCTGACCCAATTCAAAGATCAAAGAAAAACAGAAGTGCAGGTTCCTGACTGGCAGGTCTGGAGAGTGTGTATAACAGAACACTGGGAGATACTGAGAACTGTGAGAGCTTGCAATAGCCCAAGTCAGAAAACCCAAGGTCACCAGTCCTTCTGTTGCCACATACCAAGCTCAGAGAACAAGTCACAGTGTCACTCTGCTGAGTCACAGATCTTCATTTGTAAAATGAGGATCACTTAATTCACAAAACTCTTCCAAGAATCGCAGGAGAAAATCCTTCAGCGAACGGAGGAAGATAATGCAAAAATTAATGAAATCTAAAAGAAAATTTGGTAGAGTCATGAGAACAGAAATAAGCTGATCGTGCTCAGTAAGTAACATAACAACCTCACTTGGAAGAACATGGCTATCATTTCACCCTACGTTTCTGAAAACAACAAAAAAACCACTCTGCAGAGCTCACTATAAATAAATAAATACATACATACACACATACATACATACATACATACATAAATAGAATAGAATAGAACTTGAATTGAATCACGGCATTTTCATAAATATTATTCTCAATTTTGTAGTTGACATTCAAAGTTGTGTGAATTCAAATCTGGAATCAGGAATTAGACACCTTCAGCTGCCTCCAAACTAAAACCAATGTTAATTCAGTCAAGCCGTTTGTCAATTCTCTAAGTCACCTCAAAGAGAGGAGTTCCATTTTTCCTTCACTTGGGAAATAAGAAGTATCCATCATTAACTTTCCAGCCAACATGAGCTTTGTAGTCATACTGTGGGGCTAATCTAAAGGGTCTGAATGCACAATGAACTCCAGTTAACTCACAGCAGGTCTGAGGGCAGGTTAAATGGCTTTAATAAAGAGTAATAATAAAAAAGAAAGATCATTTGACACATAGGTCAATAGTTTTGCTTCAAACCCTGTGTAGGCATACTGGGGAAAAATCATTGCATATTCATCAAAATGAAGCAAGTATGAGGTCTCAGAAAGGATATTAATTAGAGAGAGGAAAAGTAATTAAACAGAAGAAAAATGTGGTACATAAGACACACTTTTACCCAATTATATTATTATTTTATCTTGTAAATCCACTGATTTAATAATAGCTGGGGAATTTAACTTACTGCTGGCTGAATACCAACGGATACTGCTCGTTTGCACCATCAGAAATTTGTGAACAGATTCCTATTCACCCAACAAAAAATGGCTCGTGTGAACTATCAAAAATAATTTTCTCTTAAAACAAAACTTATTGTAGTCTAAAAAGCAATGGTTTCCTGAATTAGACACTGTCATTTATTAATAGAATAACCTAGAAAGTTCATGGTGGTGACATTTGAGGGAACAGGCCTGAGGCTGAATTCCACTGTGCTGCCTATTTGTGTGTGACCTACAACAAACTGCTTCAAGTTTCCAAACCGTGGTCTCTTCATCTCAGAAATGAAGATATTGGTGCTTACTTTTTTAAGTTGAGCTGATGAGTATATAGGATAATGTCTGTAAAGTATTTAGCACTGTGCCTGGCACATAGAAACTTCTTAATAAATAGTAGCTATCATTGCTATTATATTTACCATCATCATCATCATCATGATTATTTTGCTCAGCTTCTGTTTTAGCTCACAGCTACTTTCCCAACACCTTATCAGAATCATGTAAGTTACAGCATGAAAACATGGTTTTTGTATTACAAAGAACCAAACAAATACAAATATTAGTGTCAACCACCGAGCTTTGGGTCAACTTCATGCTATAAATTTTTATATTCTTTCCAGATAATTAACTGCAAATGCCATTAAAATTTTCCATGACAATCATTAGGCAAATAACATAGGAAAGTATTGGCCAATTAAACAAGAAAAAGAAATCCCCATATCTAGGCTGCAATAACCATGTGTGCAAAGTACAGCATCCTTTCTTGATCAAAACTCTTCAGAGTATAGGGATAGAGGGTACATACCTCAATATCATAAAAGCCATCTATGAAAAACTCACAGCGAATATCATTCTCAATGGGGAAAAATTGAGAGTTTTCCCCCTAAGGTCAGGAACACAGCAGGGATGTCCACTATCACCACTGCTTTTCAACATAGGTCTAGAAGTCCTAGCCACAGCAATCAGACAACAAAAAGAAATCAAAGCCATCCAAATCGGCAAAGAAGAAGTCAAACTCTCACTCTTTGCAGATGATATGATACTTTATGTGGAAAACCCAAAAGACTCCACCCTAAAACTGCTAGAACTCATACAGGAATTCAGTCAAGTGGCAGCATATAAAATCAATGCACAGAAATCAGTGGCATTCCTATACACCAACAACAAGACAGAAGAAAGAGAAATTAAGGACTCGATCCCATTTACAATTGCACCCAAAACCATAAGATACCTAGGAATAAATCTAACCAAAGAGGCAAAGAATCTGTACTCAGAAAACTATAAAGTACTCATGAAAGAAATGGAGTAAGACACAAAGAAATAGAAAAACGTTCCATGTTCATGGATTGGAAGAACAAATATTGTGATGATGTCGATGCTACCTAGAGCAATCTACACATTCAATGCAATCCCTATCAAAATACCATCCACTTTTTTCAAAGAAATGGAACAAATAATCCTAAAATTTGTATGGAACCAGAAAAGACCCCGAATAGCCAGAGGAATGTTGAAAAAGAAAAGCAAAGCCGGCGGCATCACAATTCCGGACTTCAAGCTCTATTACAAAGCTGTCATCATCAAGACAGTATGGTACTGGCATAAAAACAGACACAGAGATCAATGGGACAGAATAGAGAGCCCAGAAATGGACCCTCAACTCTATGGTCAACTCATCTTTGACAAAGCAGGAAAGAATGTCCAATGGAAAAAAGACAGTCTCTTCAACAAATGGTGTTGGGAAAATTGGACAGCCACATGCAGAAGAATGAAACTGGCTCATTTTCTTACACCACACACAAAAATAGACTCCAAATGGTTGAAACCTCAATGTGAGACAGGAGTCCATCAAAATCCTAAAGGAGAACACAGGCAGCAACCTCTTCGACCTCAGCCACAGCAACTTCTTCCTAGAAACATAGCCAACAGCAAGGGAAGCAAGGGCAAAAATGAACTATTGGGACTTCATCAAGATAAAAAGCTTCTGCACAGCAAAAGAAACCGTCAACAAAACCAAAAGACAACTGACAGAATAGGAGAAGATATTTGCAAATGACATATCAGATAAAGGGCTAGTATCCAAAATCTATAAAGAACTTATCAAACTCAACACCCAAAGAACAAATGATCCAATCAAGAAATGGGCAGAAGACATGAACAGACATTTTTCCAAAGAAGACATCCAAATGGCCAACAGACACATGAAAAAGTGCTCAACATCACTCGGCATCAGGGAAATCCAAATCAAAACCTCAATGAGATACCACCTCACACCAGTCAGAATGGCTAAAATTAACAAGTCAGGAAACGACAGATGTTGGCGGGGATGCGGAGAAAGGGGAACCCTCCTACACTGTTGGTGGGAATGCAAGCTGGTGCAGCCACTCTGGAAAACAGTATGGAGGTTCCTCAAAAAGTTGAAAATAGAGCTACCATACGATCCAGCAATTGCACTACTGGGTATTTACACAAAAGATACAAATGTAGGGATCCGAAGGGGTACGTGCACCCCGATGTTTATAGCAGCAATGTCCACAATAGCCAAACTATGGAAAGAGCCAAGATGTCCATCAACAGATGAATGGATAAAGAAGATGTGGTGTATATATACAATGGAATATTATGTAGCCATCAAAAGGAATGAAATCTTGCCATTTGCAATGACATGGATGGAACTGGAGGGTATTATGCTGAGCGAAATAAGTCAATCAGAGAAAGACATGTATCATATGACCTCACTGATATGAGGAATTCTTAATCTCAGGAAATAAACTGAGGGTTGCTGGAGTGGTGGGGGGGTGAGAGGGATGGGGTGGTTGGGTGATAGACACTGGGGAGGGTATGTGCTATGGTGAGTGCTGTGAATTGTGTAAGACTGTTGAATCACAGACCTGTACCTCTGAAACAAATAACACATTATATGTTAAAAAGAGAAAAAAAAAAAAGAACAAGATAGCAGGAGGGGAAGAATGAGGAGGGGGGAAATCGGAGGGGGAGATGAACCATGAGAGACTATGGACTCTCAGAAACAAACTGAGGGTTCTAGAGGGGAGGGGGGTGGGAGGATGGGTTAGCCTGGTGATGGGTATTAAAGAGGGCATGTTCTGCATGGAGCACTGGGTGTTATACACAAACAATGAATCATGGAACACTACATCAAAAACTAATGATGTAATGTATGGTGATTAACAGAACATAATAAAAACAAAACAAAAAAACAAACAAAAAAAACTATGTGTGCTCAGAGTGCTCTGGCAATTTCAAAAGGACTCCAGAATGAGTTTTCAAATTTTTGATATTTAAACAGCCAAGCTATACTTTATTTAGCATTAATCACTTATATGTGATTCATAAGATCATAAAATGTTTGAAACCCAATGCTCTAATCAAGTAATTTGCTTTATATTGCACTTAATAATTCATTTTATGTTAGTTTAGGTAGGAGTTGAAACTAAATTCTCAAATGCAAAGCACAGTCTTGGTTCTGCACAGAAGGGGAATCATCTCACCACGTTTCCCACTACCAGACACCCCGGATATGGCCTGAACTCTGTCCAGCCCCCATTGGACTAGACATCCATCTTCTTTTGGCTGAGAGTTCGGATTTTATTTTAGAAACTCATGAAGTAGAAGTAGAAAGTAGTTCTTTTGCTATGTGAGACCCTCAGGCCTTCTAATAAATGTCCAGTACATGGCAGGCAAAAAAAAAAAAATGCCAAGTGAAATAGTCAAGGGATGAAGATGAGGATTCGCGCCTGTCTTACTTGGAAGCTTTGCCCTCTGCCTTCTTGGGATAGTTTATTATCTAGATCACAGAATGCTCAGCAATTATCACTGGGTTAGTTTTTTTAGATTCTATATATTAATTTCAGGGTTCACAGGACATATTTTTTGTGAAAATTTCTTTTCCTCAGCTCTTTTTTGGCTCATTAGCTCACCACTGTTAACACATTTTATTTTGAAAAAGGCAGGCTATTCATACACTAGGGTGGAGCTTAATTAAGAATAAGCATTTCAGTGGCTGAATCTAGCCTTTAGACATAGTTTGTCTGGTCTGAACTAGACTTAGAATCTTTTTGAATTACTTTCCACCATTTAAAAATCAGGAGATTTTACATAAGACTTGTGACTTCTGGGCTTCTGTTGAAATGTCTCCATATGGCAGCTACACTTACAAATAGTGACCACAACAGCTGCTCAGCAGTGGCTCTCCTCTTTCGAAGGCTGTGTGCCCATAGTCCTCTCTACTCCTTGACATCACATGCCTGATCTCAGTAGGTTCTGTATTTGGGGTCCGCTGCTCTGGAGGATAAATTCCTCCAAGACTGTGTTTTATACTTGAGAGTTTAGTTCCAACCCCTACCTAAATGAACATAAAATGAATTATGGAGAGACCCTGCTGACAGGCCAGCATAACACATTAACCTGCCCTCAAGACATCGTTTTAGAAAGAAGTCAATGGATAGAAACCACCTCAACAGAAGGGAACTGAGGAGTAAAGGAGTCTCCCCAGGACCCTCTGCACCTCCAACTTCTGTCAAGGTGGCTCCTAACACCTCATATTTAGCATAGGAGCATAAATCAAGCATGATACCCCCATAGAGAAACTCAAACAATTCCTGCTGGGAGCAGTGCCAGCCCAAGGGTTACAACACTATCATCACTTGTTATTTCTTTACCTTTCACACAGGTTTGGCACAGTGCCGATGCATCATCTACAAAGAACATGCCTCATGGATCAGACCATGTTTATCTAAGTAAAAATGGCACGCAAACTAACTAAAGTGTATAGTCTAAAGGACTCAACAGCTAAACATCCACGGGCAGTGCCCAGCGCACCGCCAGAAAACGCTTAAGGATGAAGTGACCTTTCATAAAGGAACCCAATGTAAGCACTATTCAACAAGCAGCTTGATTAAGACATTCCCAGAGAAACCACACTGTTTTCAGCAGCTACAGAAAACATGATGGATCTCTTATGGTTTCATTTTTGGACAAGACATAACTTCAGACCGCTTTTGCAGTGAGGAGTGGGAGATGAACTACCAGATGCAGCCTGGAAAGTGGCAGAGGTATCTATGGCTCTCTCCTTTTATACTTAGCGACCGCTTTTACAGTCGCATAGAGACATTTTTAAAGAGGTATCACTTCTGTCTGCTCACGGAGAGAAGCCTGAAACAAATGACTTGGGTCTGTTTTGCTTCTCCTCTGGCAGGAGCAATTTCTTTGAAAGACTACTCTCTGGAAAATTCAAAGTTCAGCTTAGCTCCTCTGTGGCTACTCTGCTTTCCAGGAAAAGCTTTCATGGGCCATGAACTCAAGCAGCAACACATGACAGCAGAAGTGAAAAGTAAAAGACCAAGGCTCTTATTACACTCCTCTCCTCCACATGTTAACTACCCAGAGTCTCCTAAACTAAATCCAGCCACTTCTTACACCGAGCACAGGTAACACACACCTTCCCTTTGCATGAATTATAAGAAGGCACCCATGTCCTTCTGAGGAGGAGGAATTGTAAAAGATGTCTCCCTCTCAGCTGATGAATCACAAAATAAAAAGCTTGGCAAACGGAATGTAGCTGGATTGCCAGCTCAATATCCCCACTCTGTTAGTATCTCGGGCAGTGCACAAACTACACAACTGTGCTGGCTGGCCTTTTCCCCATTACTGCCATCACCACCACCCCAAGACCAAGCATCAGAATCTTTCACCCTGACTAGAGCCGCAGCCTCCTGGCTGGTCTCTGGGTTTTCTCCTTGACTTCCTCATAGGATTCTCCACAAAATGGGATGAGGAGACTTCAAAATTATCAATCAAGTTACATCATTCCTGTGCTGAGAATCCTCCTCAGACTTTTAGTTTTACTCATAATAAAACCATGACAAGAGTTTCCCACTTTGCTGTTCATATTACAGTCCATTGAACCAGCAGCAGTGCATTCACCAAGAAGCTTATGAGAAATGAATAATCCTAGGTCCCACCCCAGACCTATGGAATCAGAATTTGCATTTCAACAAGATTCCCAGGTGATGCCTGGGCACATGGAATTTTAAGAAGCAATGGTCTCTGATTGACTTATTTCGCTTAGCATACAGAGAAAGACAATTGTCATATGATCTCACTCATATGTGGAATTTAAGAAACAAAACAGAGGATCATAGGGGAAGAGAGGAAAAAAGTAAAACAAGACAAAACCAGAGAAGGAGACAAACCGTAAAAGCCTCTTAACTATAGGAAACAAACTGAGGGCTGCTGGAGGGGAGGAGGTGGGGGAGATGGGGTGACAGGGTGATGGACATTAAGGAGGGCACATGATGTGATGAGCACTGGGTGTTATATAAGACTGATGAATCACTGAATCTATCTCTGAAACTAATAATACATTATATGTTAATTAACTGAACTTAAATTAAAAAAAAAAAACTTAAAAATTAGAAATAAAAAAAAAAGAAGCAATGGTCTCCCAAATCCAACAAGACCCAGTCTCTACGCTCTCTCCAACTTCATATCCTACCACTCTTGCTTACTCAGCACTGCACACCTCACTGCTACTCAAAAATGGCAAGCACACTACCACTTCAGGGCATCTGCTGGAATGTTCATTCCTCTGGACACCCACCTGGTTCATTTCCTCACTACTTTCAGAGACCTGCTCACTAACCTCTTCTCAGGGAGCCTTTTCCTGACCACCCCCACTTTCCCCTGAAAACTCCTGTGTTCTCTAAAATCCTAGACCCTACTTTAGTTTGGTCATGACATTTATCACTACCTTATATTGTATTCTCCCACAGAGTCTATCATATGTATTATAGATGAAAAGTTGCTCTTCCCCACACATGCAAGCTCTGTAACTACAAGAACCTTGTCACTTTTTTCTCACTGCTCTATCCCCAAGGTTCAACATATAGTGGGCATTCAATAAATACTTGATAAACAAGTGAATATATAAAACTAGTGTTTCTAATGAACAGTGGCTTAGGCAAGTATCCAACAATGGAAAGATACTTTAGGCACTTCAGACTTCTGAAAGAAAATTAACCCTAGTTGACAACATGGTCAAAGCTCCAGCACAAGGACACAGATCTAAAAGAAGACCAAATGACCCTTAGTAGCTTTAACTATGGCCAGATGCTATAGAATAGTTCCAAAATAGGAAATACATGTGTTTAAATGTGGGTATTTCTAGGGATGGGAAGAACTGGTATACCAGCACTAATGAGGATGTGGAAGAACAGGAACACTTATTCACTGCTGGAGGGAATGCAAAATGGTACAGTCACTCTAAAAGTCCCACACCTAGGTATTTACCCAACTGATCTGAAAACATGTATCCATACAAAAACCTGCACACAAAACTTTATAGTGGCTTTCTTTGTGATTATCAAAACCTAGAAGAAATCACATTGTCTTTCAATAGGTGAATGGATATACAAATTGCTGTATAATCATACTACGCATGATACTACACAGTGATGAAAAGGAACAGGCTATTAATCCACATAACAACATGGATAAATCTTACATGCATACTGCTAAATGAAAAAAGCTAGGCTGGGGAAGCTCTCTATTGTAGGATTTCATTTATATGATATTCTAGAGAAAGCAAAACTATAGACAGAATAATAGATCTGTGATTGCCAGGTATTTGTGGGGAAGAGACAAAGACTCAAATAAGGGAAACACAGGGGATATTTTTTTAGGGCAGTGAAGCTATTCTATGGAATACTGTCATGGTGGATATGTGACACCACGTATTTTCCAAAACCCATAGGACTTCATACAGCACAAGGAAGGAAGCTCAGTGCATATAAAATAAGAAAAAAAAAATCGATCAGGAAAAGGGGTTATCCCAGGACAGAATGCAGACTGTAACAAGAGACTCAAGCTTGATTCCAAATGTATGACAGAACCTCACTGAAGGAAGTGGGAAAAAAGTGGTGCTGACCTACATAACTTTAGAAATGACTGGAAACTTTTAAGACTATAGACAGAAGGAACTGTCCATAATACTCTAATTGATAACGTTGTTTCTCAAGAGGAGACAAGCTGACAATTCTGAAAGCACTGTAAATGGATACCTGGAATGTGTGACTGATGCTGGGAGCCAGATTTCTCACTATTAAAGTAGATTACAGAAAAGCAAGCGGAGAAGAGTAGAATAAACATGTGGTAACAGATTAGAATTGGCGATATGAGTAGGAAGTCATGTTTAGCTTAATGTAGACATTCTATACATACAGATACATCTCGCTTTTTTGTGCTTCACTTTATTGCACTTGGCAGATAACTGAATTTTCTTCTTTTTTTTTCTTTTTTTTTTCTTTTTTTTTTTTACAAATTGAAGGTATGTGGCAACACTGGGTCAAACAAGTCTATTGGTGCCATTTTTTCCAACAGCATTTGCTCACTTTGTGTCTCTGTGTCACATTTTGGTAATTCTTGAAATATTGCAAAGTATTTTATTATTATTAGATTTGTTGTGGTAATCTGTGATCAGTGATCTTTGATGTTACTATTACAGTCATGCCACAAACCATGCCTACATAAGACAGCGAACTTAATTCACAAATGTGTGTGTTCTGACTACTCCACTGGACCTGCCAGCCATCCCCACCCCCCAACCCGCCAGAATCTGTCCCTCTCCTCAGGCTTCCCTATTCCCTGAGACACAACAATATGGAAATTGGGTCAATTCATAACCCTACAATGGCCTCTAAGTGTTCAAGTAAGAGTAAGTGTCACTCACTTCTCACTTCTCAAATCAAAAGCTAGAAATTATTAAGCTTAGTGAGGAAGGCATGTTGAAAAAGCTGAAACAGGCCAAAAGCTAGGCCTCTTGCACCAAACAGCTTACCAAGTTGTGAATGCAAAGGAAACATTCTTGAAGGAATTAAAAGTGCTATTCCAATGAACACACATGATAAAGTGAAATGGGGCGCTGGGTGGCTCAGTCGGTTAAGTGTCTGCCTTTGGCTCAGGTCATGATCTCTTGGGTCCTGGGATCAAGCCCCACATCAGGCTCTCTGCTCAGCAGGGATTCTACTTCTTCCTCTCACTCTCCCTCTGTGCTCTCTCTCTCAAATAAATAAATAAAATATTTTTTTAAAAAAAGTGAAACAGCCTTATTGCTAATGTGGAGACACTTTTGGTGGTTTGGATAGAAGATCAAACCAGCCACACCATTCCTTTAAGCCCAAGCCTAATCCAGAGCAAGGCCTCTTCAATTCTATGAAAGTTGAGAGAGGTGAGCCAGCTAAAGAGGCAAAGTTTGAAGCCAGAAGAGGTTGGTTCATGAGGTTTAAGGAAAGAAGCCATCTCCATAAATCAAAGTGTGAGCTGAAACCACAAGTGCTGATGGAGAAGCTGCAGCAAGTTCTCCAGAAGATCTAGCTAAGATAATTAATGAAGGGGACTACTCTCAACAACAGACCTTCAATGTAGATGAAACAGCCTTCTATTGGAAGCAGGTGGCATCTAGGACTTCATAGCTAGAGAGGAAAAGTCAATGCCTGGCTTCAAAGTTTCCAAGCACAGGCTGACTCTCTTGTTAGGGGCAAATGCAGCTGGTGACTTGAAGTTGAAGCCAATGTTTATTTACCATTCTGAAAATCCTAGGGCACTTAAGAACTCTGCTAAATCTATTCTGCCTGTGCTCTATAAATGGAACAACAAAGTCTGGATGACAGCACATCTGTTTGCCACGTGGTTTACTGATTATTTTATGCCCAGGGTTGAGACATCCTGCTCAGGAAAAAAAAAAAAAAAAAAAGATCCAATTCAAGAAAAAAGAAAAAAACAGATTCCATTTAAAATATTACTGCTCATTGATTGACAATGCACCTGGTTACCCAAGAGCTCTGATGGAGATGTACAACAAGATTAATATTGCTTTAATTAATAATGCCTGCTAACACAATATCCATGCTGCAGCCCATGGATCAAGGAGCAACTTTGTATTTCAAGTCTTATTATGTAAGAAATACATTTTGTAAGGCTACAGCTGCCACAGACAGTGTCTCTGATAGACAAAGTACATTAAAAACCTTCTGGAAAGGATTCCCTACTCTAGATTCCATGAAGAATATTCATGATTCAAGGAAAGAGGTCAAAACATCAACATTCACAGGAGTTTGGAAGAAGTTGATTCCAACCCTTCTGGATGACTCCGAGGGGTTCAAGACTTCAGTGGAGGAAGTAACTGCACATGTGGTGGAAACAGCAAGAGAACTAGAATTAGAAGTAGAGCCTGAAGATGTGACTGAATTGCTACCATCTCATGAGAAAACTTGAATGGATGAGGAGTTGCCTCTTATGAATGAACAAAGAAAATGGTTTCTTGAGATGGAATCTACTCTTGAATATGCTGTAAAGAGTGTTGAAATGACAACAAAGGACTCAGAATGTTACATAAACTTAGCTGATAAAGAAGTGGCAGGATTTGAGAAGCCTGATACCAACTTTGTAAGAAGTTCTATTGTGAGGTAAAATGCTATCAAACAGTGTCACATGCTATAGAGAACTCATTCATGAAAGCAAAAGTCAAAAGATGCAGCAAACTGCAATGTTTTCTTACTGTACGAAATGACCAGCTTTCAACGGCCATCACCCTGACCAGTCAGCAGCCATCAACATCAAGGCAAGACCCTCCACCAGCAAAAAGATTAGGATGATTAGGATTCTCTGAAAGCTCAGATGATGGTCAGCATTTTTTAGCAATAAAGTATTTTTAAATTAAGGTATGTACGTTGCTTTTTAGGTATAATGAGACTACACACTTAATAGTCTATGCTAAAGTATAAACATAAACTTTATATGCAGTGGGAAGCAAAAACTCTTTTGGCATGCTTTTTTGCAATATTCAGGTTGTTGCAATGATCTGGAACCAAACCTGCAATATCTCTGAACGATGTACATATATTTCCTAGCTCTATGTGCTGAGAGTGTCTAGAAGCAATGACACCACAATAGCAAAGAACACACCCAGTGCCCAGATCTTAATTTCTAATATCATTCTTTAATAAAAAGAACAAAGGTTTCTTGGAAAAATGGCTAGTTCTAAGATGAAGTAAGAAATATACAAGATGAGCCAGAAACATCTCATAGTGCCAGAAAGTAAAGATGTGCTCAAAAACAAAATGATGGAGTATATCAAAGGGACATAAGAGCCAACTGAAAGAATACTTGATAGCCAAAATCAGAATGTGAGCAACAAAATAAATAGTGTAGTATTGCATTACAAGCCAAAGTATAAGATAATCATGAATTCATGCTGATATAAACTGGATAAGTAAATAAAGGGAGAGGAGGAGAATAAATGTCCTGCACAAAAACATTCCAAGTAATTTATGTAAATATTCCCCCCTTCCAAGAGGTAGAGCACAACTTCCCCATCCTTTAGGTTTGGGTTATTCTTAGTGACTTGCTTCCAAAGAGCAAAGCATGGAAAAAAAGTAACCTGATAAACACAGCTGATCAAGGTTAAAGGTTAACCCAACAGTGATGAGTCATATTAATAGTGTGTACCCTTGACATGTACCTTTGACATGGGGAGAACACTTCACCTATGTGTCCTGCCTCCCAAAAATCCATAGTCCCAATCTAATTATGAGAAAACTATTAGGCAATCCAAAATAAAAGAACATTCTAAAAATTTCCTGACCATTACTCCTCAAAACTGTCAAGTTCATTAAAACCCAGGAAAATGTGAGGAACTATCATAGTTCAAAGGAGCCTGAGGAGACATGATGACTAGACATGATGTAGTATCCTGAATGGGATCCTGGAAGAGAAAAAAGAAATCAGAGAACCAATAAAATTAGAATAAAGTATGGAATTTAGTTAATCATAATAGATCAGTAGGTGTTCATCAGTTGTGAGAAATGTACCATGATGACATAAAATGTTACAATAGGGGAAATTGGATGCTAGGGATACAGGAACCCTCTGTACTACCTTTATATCTTTTCTTTAAATCTAAAACTATTCCAAACGTTAAAGGCATTCAAGAAAAGGCATTCAAGACTGGATATAACATATTTCTGTGTTCTCTTGCTAAGCTATGTCATCCTTATTAAGTCTCCCATGTATACACACACCATACTTAATAGTTGACATACATCATCTTACTTAATAGTCTCATAACAACCATAGGAGCCAAGTATTATTCTCACATTTCATAGATGGAGAAACTAAAATTATATAAAGCACCTAGGGGCCATGCAGCTAGGAAGTGGGAGAGGTGAAATTCACACCCATGTTATCCCGATTCCAGAGCCCATACACTATTCTGACTCCACAATACAATTTCAAAAAATTCTAAAATATCATGGGCAGAAAAAGGCAAAAAAAAATAATTTTTTGACGCTACAATCCTCAAGAAGTAGCATCAATATTATGACCTGCAAGAGAAAAAGACATGACTTTGGCAATGCATTAGCCAAGTTATATTTGGCTATATTTACCAGAAGCTGGAATCAGCCCTGGCCTGAATCTCCCTGCAGCTCCCACCCTCTATGTGGACACCAACATTAAAGGACAACAGCAATCCCAGACCCTGGAAGACACAGATGGCACTCTCGGATTGGGTAATATGGGGAGAGTTCAATAAAGGAATTATTTACATAAGTGTTGGCTGGATGTGGAGAAGCCATGAGGAACAATGGGATACCCCAGAGCCAGCAACAGCAGAGCTGCTACCAGCCCCCAGCCTGAAGCGACTAGAGGATACATCAGTTACCAGAGCCTGAGACAAACAGCCAGGTGAAGAAGGCCACCTGACAGGAGCTATAGACCTCACAGGGAGGGAGCCAGGGGAATAAGGACTCTAACATTATTTCTCTCCCACCCTAGGTTCTCCGCATCAGCCAAACCCAGTCAGAAGCCAATAGCAAATGAGACTGAAGATGGAGCCAATATGGTTCTGCCTGCTGGAGCTCACTGAAGGACAAACAAAGGGGAAGAATGGATCTGGAGGGGCAAACAACAGCTCTTCAACACACCAGGGAAACTGGTTACCTTTTCTACCTCCACACGGCTCCAAAGACTCTGACCATGCTCAACTTACCAAGGTCCACTCTCACTGCTTCCATTTTAGAGTTCAAGGCTATCTCTATTCAGACTCACAAAACAGATCACCTCTCTCATCCCCCTGGTGGGGACACAAAAATGCTGTTTTAAGTGTACAATATTTTCTCCCCTCTGTTTTGAATTCAAGCAAACTTAAAAAGACTGACGTTTGATCACTCAATGGTTTAACATACACAGGAGTCTCTTCCAGCAGAAGGCTTAGCATGGAAGGGAGCTGGTAAGAGACAGTGCTGCTTATCTGATTAATTCCCAAGAGCAACAACAATAATAATTGTATGGAATCATTTGTACTTTCAGTATTTTTGTAGGGAGAAGGAAGAGCAGTCATGCCCCAAGTCCTTGAAGGTTTTGCTCAGTTTACCAGTCTGCTGTGCAGACTTCATGCAATACTAACTTAAGTTTGTTTAGCCACCAGCCTGGAAACATCCCTGCTTGCCTAACCCCTTCACTGTCATTCCCATAATGACTGCAGAGGGCACCACTTCCCTAGAACAAAAAGTGAACTAAAGTGAACCTGGAGTGGTCCAGAGTGGTGGCCCCGACCCCAAGGAAGTCATACTTACCAGTCTCTGGAAGCAGCATTACCCCTCAGTCTTAATAATTAAGCAAGTGTTCTTTTAAAGTTACTTAAAAGAAAGTGCCCAAACAGAAGTTACTTTAAAGGCATTCCATTTAAATAAGTACCCAAACAGAAAAAGGGACTTCAAGAAAAGAATGCAAATAACTAAGTAGCTCCAGGTTGTCTGTAAAAAGGATGATCCATAGCCTCTTCTTCAATACAATCGAAAGCTTTCAAAGAATAATGCCCAAGACCTTAATACTCTGGCAGACAACCCTACAATACACCGTAACATTTTTGAAACACCCCAAGCTAAACTTTGATATTCCTATTGATCATCATGGCTTTAAATTTAATAAAGAATCAGATCTATTTTCCCCAGCATGAATATATTTAAGGATGAATCTCAAATGAAAAAGATGTGTCTGCTGTGGTACAACCATTTATAACACTGGGCTAAGAGACAAAGGAAGGAACTGACATTGAGCTTCAGTCTCTATATTAAGACGTTAATCCATTATATCTTTTCAATAACTCTATAAGGAAGATCTTTGCAGATGAGGAAACTGAGCATTGAAAGCCTAACTAAATTGCTGAGGATCACACAGATATAAATGGACAAACTAGTATTCACACGGCAAGCTTTTCCCAACACACCACATTGCCTTCAGAGGCCATATCGTACCAAGGTTTGTATGGGAGCATGTGATCTCATTTTTTATTCTATATTAAATAAGCAGGTAAAAAAATTACATTTGCATTTTCTATCAAACAGCCACTGTTTACCTTTAACTTTCATAATACCCAAAGCCTTCTACACATGGTCCTATATAAAATATTTCTTTCAGATTTTTGTGTTGACAGATGTTTATCTGTAAAAATTGACACGTCCCCCCCTTTCTGATAACAAGAATTTTGCAACCCATCATAGTGCACCTCCCAGCCTTGACTGCCAGCCTCAAAATTAAGACTCTGTCACAATAGCTCGATTAGGTTTTTGGTAGAGAATTTGCTTTTTCCTTCTTTTTAGAGTCTTGAGTGTCCATTATATGAATGTATTGTGTGCTTAATGAAAATTCAGGCAGAACAAATCAACACATCTTTTTTATATATGCATTATAATCTAGGAAATATGATCTCATCCATGATATATCTAAATCCATGAAAGACGAATCCATAATATCAAGGACGTTCCTAGATAGTGGATCAAGTGTTGTTGTTTTTTTTTTTTAATAAGCATCTTTTTCTTAAGCTGAGCTATGACTCATAATTTTTATGAGCTTAGATTTACTCTCTGAAAAACAATAGCACTGAATCTATTGTTAGATATTAGCTCTATTTGTTGCAGGAGAAATATTTCCTAGCATGCCCATCATTAGGTGATAATAAAGATCTAAATAATAATAATAATGGCATTAATAATTTATTTGGTTATACAGCAAGTGTCCCTCTAAGTGAAGAGAAAGGTCTCAAGTTTCTAAACCACTCCGTTGCAGTTCAGCAGGTGAATTAAATATTTAGCGGGCTAGTTAATATTTCATTGTAGACAAATCATAGTGGGTTTTACCCAATCAGGTAAAAAGCGGTGATCAAATACCACAGGTATATATAAATTTAATTCATAAATCATTTCTAAAGGCATTATAGTCAGTAGTACACATGTAGGGATGCTTGAAGGACCGTAACACTGGGTCCTCATAGAGCAATTACAGCATTTTGTTTGTGGACTCTTTTGTAATCCTCTCAGGAGAAGCGACCTGAGGACGGGGAGACTTCGCTCCTGCTCTGTACATTTCTGAAATCAAGAGAAACTATGTTCACTGCTCCTGTTAGAAAGGAAGTCAGTACTTCAGCCAAAATATTCTGGCTCCCTCGCTACTGAATAGCTTTCCCCTTTGCCTTCACTGAACATATATTGCTAAAATCTGTTTGGAAATGAAAGAAAGATAATTCTCCAAGGATCCATGGGATTATATTGCCTCTGGCTCTTCTCACTTCCTTTCCCACATTGTACATTTCTGTCAGCTCTGAATCTCTCTCGTGATAGTAATTGGCAGTTTACGCCATTAATGTTTCCCTTATATTCAAAGTGTTTCCCTCATTACCAGCTATTTCTTATTCTGTCCCTAATAATGGGGAAGAATAATCCATCTCTACTGGAGTTAACAGTGACTCAGGGAGGTTTACAAGGAATTGCTTATTAAACAATTATTAACTGTTCGGAAACCACACATGCATTTGTGTTATTGTAACAGCCACTCATTTCGATACAAGCAGCTCACTAAATATGCATAAGCCATTTCGCTACAATAACAGTTTAACCACCGAGTCTACATTATGCAATCAAAATGAAATAATGCTCTGGTTTAAGATACTATCATTTCCTTCTCTGAAGTCTCTTCTTAGTGCTAGCCCTCCAGATCACAGCATGTGCTGAAAATTACTGCCTTCGTTTAGCCATTCAAAGCTGCACAATCACATCCCAGCCCTCAGACACAACTCCACTCACTGCCTTGCCAATTGCATTACAATACGATTCAAACCAACCTCCCGCTTTCAAAATGCTCTCTTACACTTGTTAGAGCCCTTTAACTGGCCCTTCTTCTGCTTTGCTGCCATTTCTCTTCTACTAAAGTAGATGTTAACCAGAGAATATTGCAACAGGGAACAGAAGGAGGAAGAACAAACTGTGTGAGCCTTTCTGAACAGGTGATCTTCACTACCTCCAGCAGAGATCAAAATAAATCTTTCTATGGAGCTCGGACAAAACAAACTAGCCCTACCATCACTCTTTCTTAAAATGGGTTATATCTCGGAAGTGTCCTTCCAACACTATCTCAAATGATTCTGGAGACAATCAGGTCCACAGAATGGAAATTACACTTGGGGGAGTCCTCAGTTTTTCTCATCTCTAAAATGAGAAATCTGAACAGAAAAACATCTTCAAGGTTTAATTCTAAAGTTATTTGTCTGTTTCTCAGTGATCATGGCAGATTGAGCTACAAGTTACATCATTTGGCAGAATAAATATCTCTGCCTTCCAAGTCATAAACTATATTGGGGGCAGAGATATATAAACCACCAAGATTTAGGACTATTCCTAAAATGGACATAGAGAGAAAGGATAAGGGAAAACCAGAAGAAAACACTGCAGGTCTACCTGGGAAAGTCAGGAAAAGCTTCATGAATGAGGTGGCTCTGGATGTGTTTGAGAGGATGAGTAGGAGATCATCTAGTAGACAAACAGAGTGAGCTCACGATAAGGCCAGGGAACTGCATAGGCCATAATCTGAAAGTCTTCAAGATCCTAGGGTATTCTGGGCACTACAAAAGTTTTGTACTATCTGAGAAGCAAGAAAATTCAGAAGAAAATGTGAAAAGTTGCGCATGCTCTCTCTCTCTCTCTCTCTCTCAATATCCCCCTCTCAGTATCTTCCTTTCCCTCTCTCCCTCTCTCTGTCTTCTTTCTCTCACATAGCTCCTAAAGAGTCTTAGTGCACTATCCAAACTTTAAGACAGAAAACATGAGAAAACTATGGAAACCTATACAAATCTACCTCTACTTGAAAACAGCTCATCTCACAAACATTTTACTTCCAAAATACAATTTCAGCAGGTTCAATACAAATTGCACAGTCTACTACTCTAAAGAGATTCACTTAGCTGTGTGATTAACAGATGAAAACACCCATTTCCCCCTTGATTACACTTTTGCAGTGTTCTATTCTGATCTGGCAGTAACAAGCCCTACAATATTACATCCCACTTTGTGGAGAAGATCCCACAAAAAAAATCACCTACTGATAGATATTGAATATAAGCCACAAAGAAGTGAAATAAGCCATGAAGTGGTGGAAATAGATTTCAAAGCCAAGCAGTCTCAACCAAGACCTTATGTTTCTTAATATGTTTACCTCGCAAAAGAAGGAGGTAGTCACACACACACACACACACACATTTATTTTATATTTGAACAGATGCAAATATGATGGCTGGGTAAATTTTGGTGGCCCAAGAGTTGAAAACATTTCTAAGTATATACTACATAAAAGATTATAGCACATAATCTATTACGAGAAATAATGTGGGAGCTTAGATACAAACAGGTCAGGGTTTCCTTAAATCATGAAATATAAAATTGTTTTTTCTTTTTTTTATTCTTATGTTCAATTAGCCAGCACCATATAGTACATCATTAGTTTTTGATGTAGTGTTCAACGATTCCTTAGTTGCATATAACACCCAGACCCCATCACCACATGTGCCCTCCTTAATGCTCATCACCCAGTTACCCCATCCCCCAACCCCCTTCCTTCTGTAACCCTCAGTTTGGTTCCTGGAGTCCAGAGTCTCATGGTTTGTCTCCCTCTCTGATTTCTTCCCATTCAGTTTTCCCTCCCTTCTCCTGTGGTCCTCTGCACTATTCCTTATGTTCCACATATGAGTGAAACAATATGATAATTGTCTTTCTCAGCTTGATTTATTTCACTTAGCATAATCCCCTCCAGTTCCATCCATGTTGATGCAAATGGTGGGTATTCATTCTTTCTGATGGCTGAGTAATATTCCATTGTAAATATGAACCACATCTTTTTTATCCATTCATCTTTTGAAGGGCATCTTGGCTTCTTCCACAGTTTAGCTATTGTGGACTTTGCAGCCATGAACATTGGGGTACATGTGCCCCTTCTTTTCACTACATCTGTATCCTTGGGGTAAATACCTAGTAGTGCAATTGCTGGGTCATAGGGTAGCTCTTGTCTTTTCAAATAAAATCAAATTTCCATAAACCACCACTCACCAGAATGTTTTTCATTCCACCTAGAGTGAACACATATCTAAAAGGAAATGCCATATGTTTTAAAAGGCTTTCTTCTTTCAAACACTATTTTAAAGTAGTATTTACATAGTTATTTTATTTGCACAATGATTCAAACATGTCCATGTTATTGAGAGCAAAAGTAAAACGAAAATGACCCACCTTGGCCTCTAAAACCGTGGAGACACCCTTGTATGTATAGAGATACACTAAACAGCAATGAGCCTTTAAGAACAACTTACCTGGGGAGGGTAATAAAAACTTATGTTGATCCCATTGAAAAGGCAATATTCCAATCTCTGGAAGTTCTATATTTCTTTCAAAGTAACACTAATCCAGGAGAGGTACTCCACAGTAACAAAGAGAGTATGTGTAATACATAAATAAAGATGTGCCTGGATATCTCTATCTATGTGGGGTGTGTGTGTGTGCATGCACGCTCATGTATAGTCACACTCTTAGCAATTAAAAAGTGACTTTGAACTCTGAAAAATCAAATGCTGATTGGCTGCAAAGGAGGTAATGACTTACAATATATCTGAACTGACCTGAATTAAATTATAGACTTGCTTGAAACACAGGTCAGTGAATTTGAAGGTGAAATCGGGTTGCAAAAAAAGCAATCTATGGAAACTATTGATTAACAAGTAAGGGATTCTTTTTTTTTGCCACTGAAATAGAATAAACAGGCTCTAGTTAATGGTTCCAACTGTTCAAAAGAAACATTTCTAACATTTTTGAAACTTAAATATTAAAATTGTTTTTTCAATCTTCTAAAACGCTTCCAAAAGGTATTCTGTACTATAAAATTGGACCATTACAGTGTAGGTCAGTAATGAGATTATAGTAAAATCCCAGAGCCAGCCAATGTCTCTTGCTATATGAAAATAAACCATTCTTCTTATTCAGCTAACAGATAACTGTTGAGCACTATACTACATAGTAAGTTTAGGTGGAACATATAGTTTTTGTTTATTTAAAGAAAAGTAGGAAAAGGAGTTCCTTCATCAAAAAAGATAGCATTAAGCTTTCAAAGATGGAATCTTTATACAAACCCAAAAACCTACAGATTCATACTGAAAACAGCTACATGAAAGTCTAATAGGATAGATGCTCCAAACTGACAAGTGAATCCCTAAATAAGGCCTACAGGAAGTTAGGAAATGAGTATAGACCACAAAACCAAGAAGAAAACATTACTAACTACTTCTGTTGTCTAGTTGGCCAATGTTTATGGGAATTTGAGTTTTCAAAGGAAATTGGCTAGGTAAACTGCAAACAAATGATTACTGCTTTTACATAAATCCACAGAGGTGGTCAAAGTCAGTGTGTCCTTGTCAGTGTTGATTTCACCAGAGTAAAACTGCACAGACCAGTTTGGTTTTGGTTTTGGTACAGTGTCGACATCATGTCAGTGGCTCTCTACCTGGTACAGTGCCACCTTCCCAGGGGCTCTTTTGGAAACGTGTGTAGACATTTTCGGTTGCCTGAAGGTAGCATGTAGAAGACAAGGAAGGGGGGAGGGATGCTAACTATCCTACCTCAACTGCTGTTAACAACCACAGTAAAGAATACTGGGGTATTTCCCTACCCACCAAATCTCCTTCCTTTGAAGGCCCATCTATGGGAGTCTAAACCAACCACTGTAATTTTGCAGCCTTGGAAAGAAACCCAAGAACTGAACACAAAGCTTTCAAGGAACTGTTCCCAACTGGTTATTACCAGTCAAGGCTAGTCTACAATCAAGAGCAACTCAGGCATATCTTAATGTGTAAACAGGGTTTACTAATAGGCAAGATTTGAGGAACCAGCCTCCGAATCCTGTTCTAATAAGGGAGGGAAGAGAGTCAAACTGAAGGAAGTGATATGGAGTCAACATTATTGTAGAGCTCAGTGCACTCTCACACAATAGGCATTCTTGAGTCTCAGGTAGGGGCCCAAGAAATGACATTCCAAATAGGAAATAGTCATAGAGGAGAGCACCAGAGAGAGAGAAAACAAATGTAACAGAACACATAATTCTGCCAGATTCTCCTCTTATAATTTTAGTAATGACAGCCCTTTAAGTTCACTGAAAATCATCCTACATACTAGTTTTTGCAAGGATGTGGCTCATCTTGTGTATAATCACCTTCACACAAAAGTCAGATATATTAAATGGCCAAACAGAAAATTCAGCAGTCCATTTGGTATAGGTATGCAAAATACCCCACATAAAATCTAGTTATAAATAACTGTAAGTGTTTGCCTATGGTAGAGAACACTTGGAAATGTCATTTGCTTTGTAAGAAGGTGCTACGCCTTTGAAACCAGCATCACTTGATATCAGGCTAAATGCCTTGTTTGAATGAAAAGACTGAAAGGAAGGATGACTGAAAAGCAAATATAAAATATCCCCCTAAAGGTTCAGAAAAATGGAAGTGCCAACACTCAATAAAAATGATTAAAATGTGTGCAGAACTGTATTGCTTTCCATCTGACCAGTCTCAAAAAGATCGTGAACAGTCATTATGTGTAATCAATGGCCTATCCATCTGCAACACATGAACAAGTCCATTTTAAATAAGCCCTACTCTATGGTCTTTACCCTGATGTTTCATCTGCGTTGTTGAGACATCACTGGGCAGATGTCTGCTGTGAGTTTGTTCATTCTGATGAAGTTGCCTACGGAAAGACTTATGTCCTCTCCAATTGTTTTTAAGTCCATTAATTCAAAATGCAGAGAGGCTATATAATTAATTTGTGTGTTTTAGTGACTCATGGCCTTGAGAGAGCTAGAGAAGTGGTCCTTTAAATCTTTCCCTTGACTTGGGGGTGAAAAGGAGTGATGAGTATCTAAACCACCTAGTGGAGACTGGAATAATTTCACAGAAAGAAAATGTCTCACCCTCACCCAATAACCTGTCCCAGGATCTGAAGGTTAGTGATACATAGGAGTACTACTCTCTTGTTCTTCAAGGCTCTTGAGTGAACAAAATTTGGCTTCTACAAAAGATGTCCTAGACACTTCACTTATTACTAATTATTCTTTCTTTCCTTTTTGACAAAAACAAATCTTCACTTCCCTTTTTTCACAGGTCAACAAATATGGTATTTTAATATTCTGGCTAGTAAAACTGACAATGTTATATTCTGCCAAACAGTTCCAAAATTTAACTAGGGCTTCTTCATAAATGTCCCAAATATAGAAACAGAGCAAACTCTGTTTATAATTATAAAAAGCCTAACATTAAAATTGGAAGCTCTTCAAAGAGAAAGACAAGGTCCTGACCTCAGTCTTGATAAAATTTATATTGTGACATGCCTATAACTTCATAAAGAGTCTCTTTCCAAACCTAAACAAATATTGATTTCAGAAGAACTCAAAAATCCCAGCACTGATTGGAAGCACAAAGGTTAAAATACTGGGGAATATTTCAATTTTATCATTTAGTAATTAATCACTGAAAATCTTGAAATAGAGTTTATAACTTAATGTCTTTCTCCTGCCACCTACAGGTAATACCCAACTCTTATAATCCATTCTTTTTTTGTTTGTTTGTTTTTGTTTTTGTTTTTGGTATAAGCATAACTTTATTTTTTTTCAGTGTTATATTAGCTTCAGGTGCACAATATAGTGATTCAGCACTTCTGTACATCGCCTAGTTACAATCCATTCTTAAAATATTTCAGTGGGCACTTGATAAGCTCAACTAGTTTCCAAGTAGTACCTCTGAGAGCTGTGTGAATTGGATAACCATCTAGTTTCCTGTTGAAATTTCACAGTTCCGAGCAGGAATTCGTGTCATGTCAAAATTTACAAACCTCCCTGGGAAGACACTACTAAGTCATGGGAAAACAAAAAAGTAAAAGTATCCTCAAACACCAGCTCATGCCACTTTTCAGGTCAAGCCAACATCTGTACCAGGTTCCCTAACAATCAGCCTGCCGTGTTCCACACAGCTCCTTTAACTTTGCTCCCTCACAGGGGCGCCTGGGTGGTTCAGTCAGTTGAGTGTCTGACTCTTGATTTCGGCTTAGGTTATGGTCTCAGGATCATGGGATCCAGGCCCTCGTTAGGCTCCAGCCTCAGCAGGGAGTCTGCTTGGGATTCTCTCTCTCCTTCTGGCCCTCTACCCCCTCCCCCACTCTCTCTCTCTCTCAAATAAATAAATCTTTAAAAAAAAACTTTTCTCTTTCATAAATGATACTTCCTGACTTATGCTTTTAGTATGGTTGGAGAGGTCATAGCCACCTATTAAGGTCCTGCTGCAACTACCAAAAAAAAAGAGGATGTATTTCAAAAATCGTATTTTAAAGGACATCAAAAAGATGTGGGAACAATGAAAGCTAAATGAACTAAAATCACACAGAAGGAAGAACACTTTCCATATGTGAAAAGGGTAAATGAGGGTAAGATATTATGTGCGTGTGTACTCAATATGCAAATGAGACTGATAATTAATAGGAAAATAAAAATAAAAGCAGATTTACATATATTCCAGCTATTACAGATAGCATACAAGAGCTTTAAAAATGTATGTTATAAAAAAATATTTCAAGATGGACTCTAATGTCTTGGATGCATATTGAAATCTCTAAGATAACCACTAAAAGTCATACAACTATACATAACTAAAAAGACTGGATGAGAAAAAAAACAGAATAAAATACTTGTTTAATCCACAAGAAGGCAGGAAAAAGAGGGCAACAAGTAGAAAATAAGAAGCAAAACGTTACGCATAAACTCACTTCAGCCATCAATTGTATTACATGTAAATGGATGAATAATCAAAAGACAAAAACTATCAATATTTATAAAAATAACAATTAACTGTATTTATAACCAGTATTATGCTGGTTGTTAAACAGGGTAACAGTTCCCACAGAGACGTCCCTGTCCTAGTCCCAGAACCTGTTAATACATTACCATACATGGCAAAGGGACTTTGCAGATATGATTAAATTAAGGATCTTAAAACAGGAAGATTATCTTGGATTGTCCAGGTAGCCCAATGTCATCATAAGTATCTTCATAAATGAAAGAAGGATTCAGAAGAGTCAGCATCGTGAGTCAGTAGCATGAGAAAGAATGGACTGGCAACTACTTGTCATGAATATGGAAAGGGATCATGAGCTAAGAAATGTGGACAGTCTCTAAATGCTGGAAGAGGCAGGGAAATGGATTCTCCCATAAAGACTCCAGTTGGAATGTAGGCCTGCCAACACTTTGATTTTATTTATTTATTTTTTAAAGATTTTATTTATTTGACAGAGAGAGACACAGCGAGAGAGGGAACACAAGCAGGGGAAGTGGGAGAGGGAGAAGCAGGCTTCCTGTGGAGCAGGGAGCCCGATGCAGGGCTCGATTCCAGGACCCTGGGATCATGACCTGAGCCAAAGGCAGACGCTTAATGACTGAGCCACCCAGGTGCCCCAACACTTTGATTTTAGACCAGTGAGACCATTTTGGTTATCTAACCTCACAGATATTTTACTGTTTTAAATCAACAAGTTAGGGTAACTTGTTACAGCAGCAACAGGAAACTAATGCAATTAGTTATAAGAGAAAAGATATATCAATAAAATAAAAACCAAAGAAAGTAAGTGTGGCAATATTAATACTATATATATATAATATATATATATATTATATATATATATAAATACACTTGTATACATAGATACATGTGTATATATGTGTTTATATGTTTAATATATATTTATGTTTAATATATATGTTTAATACATATTTATGTTTAATATATATTTGTTTTATATATACATATTCATGTTTAATATAGAAAGAAATGAGAAAGAAAGAAAGGGAAAGAGCCACAAATCCACCATCACCATTAGAGATTTTAACAACCTTCCCTTAAGAATTGAAAGAACGGCAGACAAAAAATTGGTAAGGGTATTATAAAGATATGAACAACAAAGTGAACTAAACTGATTCAATGAAAAGTACATTGAACAATTCCCAATAACCGGCAGAATAGACATTCTTTTGAGGTACAGACAGAACATTTGCAAAGTAGATCATATATTGGGTCATAAAGCAAAGCCCAACAAATCCCAAGGGACTAAATCATATAGACATATCTATATATAAAGGACTTCTACCCAGAATATATAGAGCCTCTGTAAATCAATAATAATAGAACAACTCATGTTTTTAAATGGGCCAAAGATTTGATCAAATGATTCACAAAGAAGATACACAAATGGAAAATAAGCACATGGAAAATGTTCAACATCATTAGTCATCAGGGAGATGTAAATAAAAACCAAATGAGATATCATCACAAACTCAAAAGAATGGCTAAAGTCAAAACAATGGACATTATCAAGTGTTGACAAGGATGTGGAGAAACTGGAAAACTCACACATTAGTGATGAGTCTAAAATGGTACTGCTACATTGGTAAAGTGTTAAGCAGTTTCTTATTATGCAGCCATCAAAAGGAATGAAATCTTGCCATCTGCAACGACGTGGATGGAACTGGAGAGTGTTATGCTGAGCGAAATAAGTCAATCAGAGAAAGACATGTATCATATGACCTCACTGATATGAGGAATCCTTAATCTCAGGAAACAAACTGAGGGTTGCTGGAGTGGTGGGGGGTGGGAGGGATGGGGCGGCTGGGTGATAGACATTGGGGAGGGTATGTGCTATGGTGAGCGCTGTGAAATGTGCAATATTGTTGAATCACAGATCTGTACCTCTGAAACAAATAATACATTATATGTTAAAAAAAAAAAAGAAGAAGAAGATAGCAGGAGGGAAAGAATGAAGAGGGGGAAATCGGAGGGGGAGATGAACCATGAGAGATGATGGACTCTGAAAAACAAACTGAGGGTTCTAGAGGGGAGGGGTGTGGGAGGATGGGTTAGACTGGGGATGGGTATTAAAGAGGGCACATTCTGCATGGAGCGCTGGGTGTTATACGCAAACAATGAATCATGGAACACTACATCAAAAACTAATGATGTTATGTATGGTGATTAACATAATAAAAAAATAAATAAAAGAAACTAGAAAAAAAATTAAACATACACTACCATACACTACAAGAATTCCATTTGTATTTATTAATTTAAGGAAATGAAAACATATGCCCACACAGAAAAGACTCGCACCCAATGTTCATAGTCGCAGTATTCATAATAGTCAAAACTGGAAATAATTCAAATGGCTTTAACATAGTAAAAAATAATAATAATAATCAAAATGTGATCTACCACTGAGGTGGAATACTACTCAAGAGTAAAAAGGCATTAACTACTGATACATGCAACAACATGAAAGAATTTCAAAAACATCCTGGTAAGAGAAAGAAGCCTAACACAAAAGATTATGCTTGCATGATTCTATATAAAATTTCTAAGAGAGGCAATATAACTATAAAAATAGAAAAAGATCAATGGTTTCTTGGGTTTGGAATGGGGATTTACTGAAAATTAACAGAGAGGAACATTTTTTTAAAAAAGATTTTCTTTTTTAAAGTAATTTTAGGTTTGTGGCCAATTTGAGAGGAAAGTACAAGACTTTTTTTTTTCCCATGTACTCCTTGCCTCTACACATGTACAGCCTCCCCATTATCAACATCCCACACCAGAGGAATACATTTGTTACGATGGATGAATACATTGACATGTCATTATCACTCAAAGTCCAGAGTTTATATTCGAGTTCACCCTTGGTGTTGTATACCCTATGGGCTTTGACAAATGTATGATGGCATGTATCCACCACTAGAGTATTATATACAATAATTTCCCCTGCCCTAAAAATCCTCTGTACTCTGCCTATTCAACTCTTTACCCTCCCAACCAATGATCTTTTGCCATCTCCATAGTTTTGCCTTTTCCAGAATGTCATAGACTTGGAATCATACAGTATCTAGCAGCCCTTACAGCTTGGCTTCTTTCACGTAGTGATAGGCATTTAGGGTTCCTCGCAGAAGAATTTTTGAGGGATGATGAAAGTATTCTTTTTTTTTGAGTTTCTTTTTTTATTTAAATTCAAGTAAGTTAGCATATTGGAGGATGAAAGTATTCCTAACCCTTGATTATGACATGGAAAGATGCTCAGCATCATTAGTTATCAGGAAAATGAAAATCCAAAACATGAGATACCACTTCATACCCTTTTGGATTAAAAAGAGATAATAACAAAGGTTGGCAAGAATATGGCAAGTTAAAACCCTGAGGCACTGCTGGTGGAAATGCAAAATGGTGCTTTGAAAAAGTCTAGCAGTTCATAAGGTTAAACATACAGGTATCCTATGGTCCAGCAATACCACTCCTAGGTATGTCCAAGAGAAATTAAAACAGTCCCAAAGACTTGTACAGGAATGTTCACAGCAATAGTACTCATAATAGCTAAAAAGTAGAAACACCTAAATGGACATTAACTGAGGAGTAAAATGTTGTATGTTCATCCAATGAGATATTACTAGATAATAAAAGCAAAGGAATACTGGTAGATATGGATGAACATGGGTGAACCTTGAAAACATGATGCTAAGTGAACGACACTAGTCACAACAGACCATATACTGTATGTTTCTATCTATGTGAAACTTCCAGAATAGGAAAACCGATAGAGAATAACATAAATTAGGGCTGTCAAGGGTCTGGAAGGAGAGGACTTGGAAGAAACTGGGATGCTGACTGTTAATGGGAATGGGGCTTCTCTTTGGGGTAATGACAGTGTTCTAAAATGTATTGTGGTAATGGTTACACAGCTCTGTGAACATACTAAAAACCACCGAATTGTACATTTTAAATGGGTGAATTGTGTGGTATATGAATTGCACCTCAAGAAAGTTGTTACATTAAAAAAAAGGAAAAAGAATAAACGTGCTGTTTTGATGCAGTTAAAACAACTAGCTTGTGGAGATGGTTGCATAACTGTGACCTTACCAGGTTTCTTTGTCCAAGAGCACTGTCTATCGGCATGAAGAGGTGCACTTTTCTGGGGGGATGGTGGCTAGGAGTAACCAGATCTTCTGATTTTGTGATTTTGTTTCTC
Source organism: Phoca vitulina (assembly GCF_004348235.1). Taxonomy (NCBI): domain Eukaryota; kingdom Metazoa; phylum Chordata; class Mammalia; order Carnivora; family Phocidae; genus Phoca; species Phoca vitulina. The sequence continues at coordinate 91,062,427 of NW_022589704.1, forward strand.
TAGGGCCCTTAAATTTTTCCCTTTCTTCTTTCTTTCGCATTACTACCAAGTCTCCAATGACTAGTCCCCATGTCAAGTCACCCCCTTATCCACTAGATGTAAAGCCTCCCTGAGAAAGCCATCTCTCTTCCCATATATATTAAAATTATTTCCTTTTAAGTCCCCACCAGTCATCACTCTGACCTGCCAAGTCTTAGGCCTCCCCCTAAAGTCCCCAGTGTAGGTGGTACTTGCCCTCCAGCTAGTGAATATTTTCCATGTTTCCATCAACCCTCCCGTTTCCCTTCTCCTCTCTTCTGATTTTCCTCTGCTAGACTTGGGTGTTTCTTTAACTTGAGGTAAGTTGAAGTCTGCAGTATCCTAGGTCTTCTAGTTATGCTGTGGTTGTATTTGCTCTTTGTTGATCTGTATTCTTTCTTTGGAAGATGTATGGGTAGATCTGGATGTAGATGGATGCCAATATGCAATGGGAACCGAGAAGCCCTATGTTGCATGTTTACAACTATCTCGGTGGAGATAATGTAAATTACAGTCCTTGGAATCTCCAAGGACTTTCATCTTTTTAGGGAGAAAATGTTTTAACATAGACAATAGGAGATGAGATACAAGGCAATTCAGAATTGACAGCTCCATTACATACAGAAATTGTAAATGTTACAGAAATTTCAAATAAAAGTGGAGATAGCTGTGACAAATTATTGGCAAAAGCTTCATAAAGAAGGCAGAATTTTATTTTAACTTTCATGAACAAATATAATTTGTTATAGAACTGAAACCTGGATATTGTAACAATATCTAGTTCAATAAAAGTAACCAGATATTATTTTAATATTTTGAGATATTAAATAGGTTTTATTTTCCTTCACATTTTTTTATATTATCTATGCTTTCCTCCATCTAATCAATGGGGTTTATTACCTGTGGGGAAACCTAATTTATCCAAAGTGAGGTGGGGGAGGCATTTTAACACATACACACACACACACACACACACACACACACACACACACACACAGCTTCTTGGGCACTAGAGAGCAACAGAGAGCTAGATAAGAAACACCCCTGAGCTAAGAATTTGGTAGGTCCTGAGAACAAAGCCCCTTCCCTTCCCTAGACCATGAAAGATCTCTAGATAGGTTTAGGAAATAAAAGAGCATAGGATACCTCTGCACAGGGCTCCATTCTTTCTGTCTCTTGAAACTAAAGAATCTTTTGCTTATACAATGTCACAAGCTGTAAAAACTAGGAATAGTTATATATTCATTATTCTCTAAACTATCCCCCAGACACTTTTTATATATTGTCCATCTTAACTCCACTGCTGTCTAGAGTGAGAAGTCAACTTTGAAAATAACATATTTTCAAAATGTTTTGTTCATCTTTCCCTATTTCCCCATAATGGAATTTCTCTCTCTTCTACAATATTCCCATCATGCCATGTATCAAGCTACACATTGCTTCTTTTTTATGTGTCTGTTTTCTTTCCTAGGTTGTAAGCCTTATGAGGGTAGGGAGCAAATCTCTTCACCTCTGTATCACCAATTTAGCATAGTGACCAACACTCAGGAGGTGTTTAGTGAACTAAACTTAGTCATTCAAATTAACAATAAGTAGCGATTATCAATTCTTTAAGATTGGGAAATGTGTATTCACCTTTTTCATGTCAAAAGGATCACTTTTTGCTGAGGACTGAAGTGTAGAAGGAAATGGCCTCGAAGCAACTTTAAAAACTATAAAAACTTTAAAAACCAAATTGCTATACTTTTAATTATTAAATCTTGGCAACAATATCCCTTTAAATAGTGATTTTCAATATCCTTACACCTCCAAGAACCTAATTTTGTCCTGAAAATGCAAATCTAGAGGTCATTTCATTTAATAAATACGTACTTCCTAATCAGCTGCATACTAATGAAGTTAATCTGAAGTATAAATTTCAGTTATGAATTGTAGACCCTCATCTCTGTTTCCTGATTCCCTGAATTACCTATATCTGAAAATTTCCAATACATAGCAAAATTATCTGCTGAGAACATCCTTTTGAACACCAACTTCATTCAGTCAGGTGAGGTGAAGTGATGTGTCTCTAATTCTTAATTTGTATGTGATTCTCCTTGTGCAAAATCATGATTTATAACCACCTAGTAGGTAGCTTGGCTAACTTAAGGCATGCTGCACAGGTTTGGATGCTTAAACTGAGCCATAAAACTTAAGATCCCTGAGGTTTGTAATTAAGGCACACACTTCAGCAGGAGTATTTATCCTGCTTCAGTTCTGAGAAATTAATTTCCATTGAGGAGAGAATGGTCTTTCCTCTCAATGCATAGCCCTCACACTTTATTCTGAGCATGTTTTCTCCTTAAAAAAAAATCAAATATAAAGGAATTTTTTTTCCTAAGCTGAGTAGAACATACATCAGCTGACATTTATACCTCAGTTGAAAATTAATTTGTGTGACTATAAAAGCAACAGATTGTGTTATTTCACAATGTGACACCGCAATTCAAATAACTATCTCAAATAGCATATCTGAAGGAAAAATAATTAAAAAGTTCCAGCTCACTTTCAGTTAATTGTTCCAACAAATCACTAGTGCTAACCTCAAAGAAGACTAATGCTCCAATTGGAGAAAGTTCTTTATCATTCTTGCAAGCAGTTGTGATTTGTGGTGTTATGCACGACTTTAGTAGCTTAACGTATCTCCCCATGGGCACTTTAACCCCGTTCTAGTTTGGCAGCTTACTTTATTGAATCACAGAGCTGAAAGGAAAATCCAGATGCCTTCAAGACAGGCATGCAGAGGATCACGGACTAAAATTCTCATCCATACCCTCTAGCTGGTATCAGTACAGTCCTCTGTTATATTCACACATCTCATGTCTCCTCTGTGGCAGTCAGTTTAGGCTAAGTGATGCTGCAATAAGAAACAAACCAAAATGGCATCCAACCACAAACAAGGTTCGTTTCTCGAATATGCTATACATTCATCACAGATCTAAGAGCCAGGTTAAAAGAGCAGCTACTGGGGCGCCTGGGTGGCTCAGTCAGTGAAACGTCTGCCTTCGGCTCAGGTCATGATCCCAGGGTCCTGGGATCGAGCCCCATGTCAGGCTCCCTGCTCAGCGGGGAGCCTGCTTCTCCCTCTGCCTCTCTCTCCCCCTGGCTTGTTCTCTCTCTTGCTCACTCTCTCTCTCTCAAAATAAATAAAATCTTAAAAAAAAAAAAAAAAAGGAAGAGCAGCTACTACCTGGGGCATGCCAGTCTCAGGGCAGAGGAAGAAAAGAGCATTGGTAGAACCACACCATGATTCCTAAAACTTTTGTTTGGAAATAGCGCTTATAATTTACTCTCACATTTCATTGACCAAAGCATGTCACATGGCCAAGCATCTAGTTGGCACCTGAGCAAGGGACAGCAATATGTTTCTAATAATACAATTAATAAGAAGGTAATAGTACAATATAATCTACCATACCTCTTAAAACCACCAATCTCTATATTTCCTAAAGAAAACTTCAAATTCTGTTCCAAGTCTTCAAAGGACTTTGAACCTTGTCACCCAAGGGGACAAATAGACTAGAAAAGTTGGTCCCTCTTCCAAACTTACACTCTGGGAACATTTTCCAAAGCAGCCTGTTTCTAAAAACTAGATCTTGAAGCCCTTGAAGAATCCAATACTATCTAATCCTCCTAGCAGCCTTAGAAGTAGTCAGTGTACCAGAGCACAGGGTAATTTACTCCTGGCAAACAGAAAGGAATAATTTACATCTGGAGAGCAGAAAAGAGAGGGCTTATGAAGAAATTGTCAGAGCTCATAAAATCTTGGTTCTTCATCAAAATATACTATACTGATAAAAAGGAAAAAGTATTCCAACTCGAGACTTCGCTTGAAAAAAAGAGTCATTCAACTTCAATTTTTGAAGTGCCTTAGATATCATTTTTAAAGTGCCTTAAATTTTTTGAATAACATTGGATTACAAATTCCATCATTTTTTAAACTTTCACCCTCCCTTTATACTCATACCAAACATAAATTCAAAATCATTCTTGGTTAAAGTCACCCTACGCTTTCTTCTGAATTTTAGTTTCATTGCTTGATATTTCTGGTAATCCTGTGTGTCTTGGCCAAAAAGATATGTCTTTGCCAATGACTACTAAGATCTGGCCTCCTTCCTAACTTGAACAGGGAGAAGCTGATATAGCTACTTTTTTAAAAATCCTCCATGCCAATCTCCATCTCTGTAACATACTGAGTCATTTCTTTTGAATTAAAATACCTTTATTCATTATAAGTGGTGCTAAAACCGTAAGGTGAATGGTAGATGAGGAATTAAACATTCATATAATGCCAAAATAACCCCATACACACTGCTTACTAGACAGAACAGGAAATATTTAACTGAACAATGGAAGTATCAGAAAGCTATCACCCTTAACACAACCATTAATTTCAGCACCACTAAGATTTTGTATTCTGATATGACACAATCTATAGCATCAATGATGAAGCAAAGTTAAATTACAGTGAAAACGTTTTAGACGAAATGTCTGGTTAACAAACAACAGAGTTGTTCGAACAAGCTAAACACCTTGAAGAAGAAATACGACAAACCCAGAAGATAGGACATTTCACAGGACAACTGGACAGGTCTCAACAAGTCAGTGACAGTAAAAATTACACCACTCTTACTTAAATAAGACGTAAGAGACAGAACAAACACAGGCGATCTGCACCCCTCTTTTGGATGTTTATTGGGATAACCAGCAGTGAATGACATTTCGGGGACAAGGAAAAAGAGAACATTCTTTGGCTCTAAATGAGATGAAAATTATGTTATAAATTTATATATGCATATATATGTATACAGAGAGAACCAGAGAGATCAAAGTGAATATACACTAAACTGTTAAAAGTAGTAATCTCTGCATGCAGGAATATGGTGACTTTTTTCTTGGCTTTGCTCTCCAGTGGTGCCTAATTTCCTACAGCACACATGTGCTGCTTCTGTAATAACACAAGACTTTTTCTAGGCTTCCCCTCACCAGAGTTACAGGAGTAACACTTGGAATTACAGCCTTGAGCCCACTTTCTGATTTTATTTGATATTGTATATCTACCTCAGTTAAACCTCTGTCTCTAAACTACGGGGGGAAGAGGAGAAGCGGAAGAGAAAGAACTAACATTTTTGACTAGTCAGTGACTATGGCAGCCGACCTAATCTATCACATTCATCTTTATGACAGCCACCTACACTGGGCAGTAGAATCCCTCTTTTACAGGTGAGGAAACAGGCCCCCAAGAGTTACATAACAGGCTTTAAGAAAGCTTATTGGGTGTTGTCTGAGGCTACCTCACCCCAGCTTGACTGAACTTCTTCACTGGGACCTTAGGCCTTTCCCCACAAGGACCTCTACTGAATTATTCATTGCCTAAAGGGCATGTGTGTAAGAGAATCAGGAAACAAAAAGCTCAAATTCTTAACTTTTCGGCTTAAAAATTGGCCTCGTAAAAACGTTTTTAAAAGAGCAGAAACATTCAAAGGGAAACAAAAGAGTTAAATATAGTTTGGGTTTCTAAGAAGGGGGGGCGGTGGGGAACAATCAAACCCCCCAGAGTCATGTCCTCCTTCCCTCCTGGAGCCTTGGGCAATGGTATGCGGCCCTCTACCACCCACGTCTTACTGTCCCCGCACTCCTGTGGCCCAAAATACTAGGTAAACCACCTCACCAAGCTCACTGCATGATGTGAGGAGCAGGCAAACATTACCCTCATCACCAAGAGGGACAAGCTTGCAACATGCAGGGCAAGAGAGCAGACCAGAAGGGCCTCCCCCAGTGATAGAGGACACTGTGGAGAGGGCAGGATGGACAGGCTGAAGGGAGCACAGGTGGGAACTGGGATATTCTGTAGAAGCCAGTATGAGGAAGGCTGGACAATGCCCAATGTCAAGGGTTTACATCTCAGAGAATGTCAGCTTGGACCATGGCAGACCCCCAGGAGCTAGATACCCCTCCCACAACAGGTTCCAGCCAGGGAAGAAAGGTGAGAGGAATATCTTGAATTGAATGAGAAAAAAAAAATAGATATGGTGAAGGCAGCCCATAACTAAGAAATTTACTTATTTGCACTCTTAAGTATGGGGCTTAAAATACTGTAGCTAGTATGATAACTTATCCCCGTTTACAGAGCCAGTGGATGCCAGTGTAACTTGCCTTGTAAATTACACTTTGCAGTGCTACTAACAGAGGAAAGGATAACAAATATTTCACCATGACCACAATTTTATAGACTCAAAATAAAAAAGTATCTTGCGTATAATGCCTTTGAAATTCAAAGCTAAATGTTAGTTCTGAAATAGCTACAGAATGCATAGAAATACAATTTTTTTAATTTAAGATACATTTATTAAAATTAAATTGCATTTTTTATTTTACTAATGCTTCCTCCTTGTAAGGGGGAATTACTCAATGGTTTTAAAAGTTTTTCATTCGTGCACTTGAAGTTTCTCTCATATATTTTATAAAAGAAAAAAAAAATGGAGTCTACAGAGAAGTACTGTATAGTCTTTTCACTGACCTGAGCCCTTTAATATCTTTCCAAAAAAATAATAACAATCTGTGCCTCGCCATTTCTGCAGTATATAGCATTGTCGTGCTAAATGATACAAGGAAGGAACCAAATAAAAAGGCAACCCAAATAGAAAGAATGTTCTCAGTCTCCAGGATAGTCTGCTCACAATCATTATCTGTAAAAGCTCCATTTTGATTACTTTTGTTTTGCTCTGGAGAATAATATTCAGGTGGGAATATAATTTCTAGGGGACAATATTGCTTATAACTACAAGGAAAATAAGACAGGGTAAAGGTGAGAAGCACCGCACTGCTCCTATTACCTGAAGCTAGAGAGAGACTTCCCTTTTTTAAAATATTTTGCATCACGACTCATTAGGAAAAAAGTTTCATCATGACGCATATTGCATCCCTCTGGTTAGCTAGATCTATGTGAAACACACTTGTAATGATAAATATTCCATTAACCAGTACGTTTTTTCATAAGGAAACTCTGAAGTCCTAACTGTTGTGTATTTTTCTTACAAATTGATGAAGAAGAATGTCACAAAATGACTCATAAGGCAGCACTGATACCATTGGTCCCTTCATTTGTTGAAAAGGATGCAATGAAACGGTGGAGCTGCACCAATATTTTGCCCCATTGCACTCTCCTTCCCCCTGCTCTGCCCTGTTGGATAGGGAGCTCATTCCTGCAACCCACACTCCCAAACTCCCTCACCAACTGGCTTCTAGTGAAGTTCTTAAATTGGGAAGCACTGGTCGGAGATTTGGGATGCAAGGACAGGAGAAACTGGGTGTTTTTTAGCCTCTCTCCCTCTCTCTCTCTCTCTCTTTCTCTCTCTCTCTCTCTCTCTCTCTTTGCTTAGACAGCATGAATGAATTCATCAATGGCGGTGACTCCCATTTTGTGGTGCTAGGTCCCTCTGGGTAGCGCTGGCCTTCAGCTCTGGTATGACTGCCTCCTTCATTGGTCTCACCAGTCCAGGGTGGGCAGCAGCTTCCTGCTATAGTCAACCCCTAACTGCCTTACCATGCCCTTTGGTTTTTCTTTTTAAATAAAAATTATACATATTTAAGGAATACAACATGATGATTTGATATATATCTACACAGTGAAATGATTACTGTAATCAAGCTAATTGGTGTATCTTGTCCTCAGTTACTGTGTGTGTGATGAGAGCACCTGAAATCTACTCCCTTAGCAAATTTCCAGTATTCAGTACAGCATTATTAACTATAGTCATCATGCTGTACATTAGATGTCTGGAGTTATTCACTGTATATAACAGCAATTTTGTATCTTTGGCCAGCTTCTCCCCATCTCCCCCACCCCTGGTAACTACCATTCTACTCTCTGCTTCTCTATATTTGACTTTTTTAGATTCCACATATAAGTGAGATCACCCAATCTTTTTTCTTTCTGTGTCTGGCTTATTTCCACTTAACATAATATCTTCCAGGTTCATCCATGTTGTTGCAAATGACAGAATCTCCTTTGTGTTAAGACTAAATAATATTCCATTGTGTATGCATGTATATATACAATTTCTTTACCCAATCATCCATCAACAGACACTTAGGTTATTTTTTTACCTCTGAAAAATACCTTTTGAATAAATACCCATTTTAAGTTCCCTCCATCAAACAAGTTGACATAAGTTCTGTTTTCCCACCTCAGTTCTGCCTGATATAGGGACCATGTGGATAATTAATGAAGAAACCATCATAAATGGTTAGCTCTCTAGATAAACACACACACACACATCAAACCCATAATCAGCCATAAACCTTTCACTCATAGGGTATCTAGCAGAAATAAGAGTCCTGAGAAAAATAGAACATGAAGGGAAACAGGACAGAGAGAGTCATTTATTTGTCAAGTGCCTACCACTAAGCAGACAATATGCCAGATGGTGAAGCCACAAAGATGACCAAAAACAAATACAGCCCTGCCTTTATGGTGTCTGGTCGAATGGGAGAATATGCGCAATAATGGAAAATCACACAAATACATGTAAGTTTACAACAGCATACACTCAGCTCTGCTAAAACCTGTTTTGAAACTGTGAAGTTGATATATTAGAGAACAGTTTGAACATAACGTGATTTTGTGTTTGCTTATGCAGCGATTTCATCTGTGAGGAACTCCAGATGGACGCGCACACATCTGCACCCAGCTGAACAGAGCCAGGTAGGAATACACAAACCGAACAGAAGCACAAACCTCTTCCAGGGACCTCAGTTCACCTTGGGCCACGCCCATCTGGTGGTACAACTTTCTAAAGGATTTCAGACGGCCTCCCTTCCACCTCTCCACAGCTCACAAGCAGCACCCTTTCCAAAGCCCACATCCACAAGTAAACACCAGATCTTTCTCAAGGGAAGACACTGTATTTATTGATGTCTTTACGCATTTCTCAATGATTTCACATGTGCAAAAGTGTACTACCATTTTGTATTAGTTTCTGATCTTTTTTATGTGTCACTGAGGAAGTTTTTAAATTTTGTGCTTCAACTGCATTTTCCCATAAGCCCTGTGGTTTTCACTGTGCCATTCTGCACAGCTTGGTGATCTTTCTAAATGTATATGTTGCATTTCAACAGAACTGACTACATTTTGAATGAAAGGCCAATGGCGCTATGAATGCATATACTAGAAGAAAAGGGAGAGAGGAAACGGAGCATAGGTACAAGGACCCGGCAAGGCTAGGGCAGGGTAACCGAAAACAAAGAGACAGGAGTGTGGTCTGGCAGAAGGCCAGTGAACTGGAGTGGTAGGCCGGGACTGCCTGTGGTTCCCACCAGGCGTGGGAAGTGGTGATGGACCACAGTAGACTAGCCAGAGGGAGCTGGGCACCTAAAGGTTCCATTTTCTCAACCATAAAATGCGAAATAATTTGGGACCAAACTGAATGGTTACATACAAACACACACACACTTTTGGGTATATATATTAATTTGAAAATATCTACTTGTAAAAGTTCAAGTTATTAACAAATGCACATTTAAGACCACATAACATGAAATCATGCAGTCATTTTATTTTTTTAAAGATTTATTTATTTATTTTTGAGAGAGAGAGAGAGCACTTGCACACACACAGGAGCAGGGGGATAAGGGCAGAGGGAGAGGGAGAGAGAGAATCCCAAGCAGACTCCCCGCTGAGCAGGGAGCCAGAAGCAGGGCTGGTTCCCACAACCCTGAGATCATGACCTGAGTTGAAATCAAGAGTCGGAAGAGTTGGACACTTAACTGACTGAGCCACCCAGGTGCCCCTCACACAGTGATTTTAAAAGACTGCTTTTTACACTCACACATTTCATGAAGCATTTTACTCATGACTTTCACATCCTTTACATGCACTGCTAGCATCCGTGGTTTATCTTCACTATGGGTATCCCCCCCCCTTCTAATTATTTCTACTTTAATTATGGGTGGAAAAAAATGGACCTCTTTGGCCCTGGTCCAAAGAGATCAGATTTGGATAAGGAATTTAAAACATATGTTTAAATACTTATTCAAAAATTAAGTATTTGAAAGAGAATCTTACAGGAAACCTTGGTAAGTGATTCTTACTATTCTAAGGAATAAACTGGAGAAGAGTCCTTGACATATAATGAAAATGAAAAGCAAGTCAAAGTCAGACATGAAAGAGTGGTGAGCCTTGGGGCAAACGAGAATCTTCCCACCCTGCAAAGAGAAGGTCAGGTTTAGCTGGGGTGTGGTGGGGGCAGAAAGAGAAACAGAAAGACACACACACACAATCCCTATCTGTGGTGAGCAGAGTCTGCAGCCCTTGCCAATCCACTCCTTCACCTCTGGCCTTTATATTTCACCCAGATCCAGAGCAGACTCCTTTGCTTTCCCACAATTTCTGTGCATGTACTCTGAGTACACACCTTTTGCAGAAGGTCTGGCATCCGTCCCTCCATAGGATTAGCACTATTTGCATCAAGAGCCAGTCTGTTTGCATTCTTCCACAGAATTGCTGAGGCTGAATGGGTCCGTGTGCATGCATATCTATTCCTATTTATAGCAAAATCCCATTTATTATAAGTCTAAAACCCAAGAAAACTTAAATAAACAGAATTTATAGTGTCATTCAATGGTAATTGATTTTCTTAGTGTTTCTGGGAATACTCCAAGTTCCTAAAGGAACTCTAAATCATCAAAGCAAGATTAACCTATGTTCAATGAAGTTTCCAAGTATTTTTTCCTGACTCTAACATGATTCACTTAAGAAATGCTTAAATTAGCTCCTACTATATACATAGTAATGTGCTCAGCATAAAAGAGAGAATCCAAATATAATAGAAGGTTTGGGACCTTAAAGTAATTATAATACTCATATAAAAGAAAAGCCAGAAAATAAATTAAGCTACAATATAACAATATTTATATTAATGCCACACGCCAATAAAGACACTTTTCTTTCTGCTCTAATGTGTCCTGAGAAACTAGGTCATAAATTTGATTATAAATCCCAAAGGAAAAATGTTATAAATTATGACTAGAGGTTCCTTTCTTGATCAAGGACTTGGCATTTAAAAGAAAATACACACACACACACACACACACACACACACACACACCACACACTCAGCAACATGTCACAAAACAAAAATTGCAACGAACCCTAGTAGCTATTTAACATAAGTGTCCCCAAAATGGGATAATTATGTAGAAATTTTACAATGAGATCCAGTGTACTCAAGTATACACATAGCACAAAAATAAAACTTTAATGTAAACTCTAATGTATCATAAATTTTACTTAATGCCATAATGCCAGCTCTGATAAACACAAGCATATCATTAACCATAGTTTTGCTTGACTTGTTGGATTTAAAAGGGTACTTTTGGGATGCCTTGATGGCACGAGTCTTTTTTAAAAATGAGCTGATGCATTCTTTTTCTCTAGATAAATTTCCCTGCAGAGCATCTGAGCACTCAGAATTTCTCACTGACCTTACAGCTGACTTAGAGGACCAGGGCAGGTGTTTAATAAATGTCTGCTCCTGATGATGATGGCGACATTAGTGTATCTCTCCCCTTTTAGAAGGACTAACCTAACATTTATTCCCTCCAATCTCTCCGCTCTCTCGAGCATTCTTAAAGTGACAGTTTCTGAACAAATAAAAAAAAAGATGAGGAAAAGGTAAATATCAAATAAACATAGAGTCTATAAATAGGTATCTAAGAATTTAATGGGGAAACCCTACCCCTCACCAGCAATTATTAGACAGGGGATTGAGGTGTTCTTTGAAAGATGATTCCAAAGATAATGCTGTCAACCAGAATATTCTACAAGCACAACCTTCATTCTCTCTACACTCTGAATCAGTAAGTTTGGTGCTCATAAGGGCATCTGTGTCTGAATGCATGTTCATCTTTATGCATTCCTTAAAATTTTGCCCCTTTTAACTCCTTTTTTTAGGCTTCAAAAGCTTCTAGAAATAGGGACATGTCTGTATATCAAGCAACGTTTCCCCTCATCCCCTGTCGAGTTAACAGGGTTATCTTCCGTGAAGGATTGTTATATTTTCTGCTAATAAATCCTAATTAAATTGCCTTTTACTTAGCCATATCTTGCTCAATTTCCAAAGGCTCATATTCCAATTTCAACTTTATTTTGGAGTCATTCTTTTTGGCAAAATGTTACACATTTCAATCTTTTCCAGTTTATGTGTAGTCCAAAATTACCCATTTTGCTCGTCTAAATCTTCAGTAGTCATTTTGGCAGCTTTAAAACAGAGAATCAAAATGGTAGGATCATGGGAACTTTGCCAATCCATTCTTGGCTTCTCTAATATACTAAGATTCTTCTTTTAATCATCACAATAAAAAGGGACTGGAAAATGTCCATTGGATTTGACAACTAGGAAGCAATTCATAACTTTGGCAAGAACCTATTCAATTGGAGCAGTGAAGGCAGAATCCAGGCTGGGTGTTTTGAAGAGTAAATGCACAGTGAAGACAGTGAGCAAATTCTACCAGTTTCAGGAGGTAGAATGAGGAAGGCAAGAGATAAGGAGAGAACTGGGAAAGGAATCAAGAGTACATTCATAACCTCAGAAAGACTGAATTGGAAAGACTTGGGTTTGCACATACTACAGATGAACTTCCGATGGTACGTTATACATAGCACTAAATGTCACTACATCTCACTGCTTCCCTTCTCTCCCATTTGTTTTTGCTCTTCTTCATGCATCTCTGGATCCAAGAGCGTGCATAATCTGACTGGGTTGTACGGATTTCTCCTACCTTTGCCACGGGCCCAGCCTCTGCAGCAGTATGTTTGCTTTCTGAAGGCTTTTTCTCTCTCCCTTCAAACCAACTTATTTGCTGGCTTCAGCTAAATGAGATCTCTGAACACATGTCCAGTTCCAACAAGTGAAAATGGTTTTCCCCTTCCAGTGCAATTGTTTGCCTCCTCTTTCCCCTGTCGTTTCTCATGTTGGATTTGCTATCACTCTCCTATCATGTATGTGTATGTTTTCTTTGGGATGCATGTGTAATACGTGTGTGTGTGCATGCTCACACGCGTGCCCTACCAAATTTCCATCATACTACGCTCACTTCCTAAGCCTTCACAGCATAAGTGATTTCATACTATTTTGAGCATCCCTTAGGTTTCGGTTCTTGGGGCTGATTGACTACTTTGCTATTTTAAATGCTTTTATCTTGTAGGCATTTACCAAACATCTACACTTGCCAAACTTGTTGCCAAATCAATGGATAATTCTATCCCAGTGTACATTTTCCTGCCACACACCGCCACACACCAGGACAAAACTGTTTACCTTAGATTATAAGGATTTGAGTCTCACTTTATTTAAACTGTGAGCATCACAAGTTTTCAAAACACAGAGTTGGAGAATGCGATCAAGTACTATGCAGACCAGTAAACCAGGGATAAGCCATTCTGCCCACACTGCCAGGCTGCGGGACAGTGTATTATTGTTTTTGTTGTTTTTAATGAATCTTGAAGAGGTTTCTTAAGCCACTGACTTCAAAAGCCTATATAAAATAAGATTTTATATTAAAGAAAAGATAAATAATCAGTCTTAGAGACTAGCATATACGACCCAGAATAAGAAATAATGTTGAGAAAACTATATGAAAAAACAAATAGGTTGACAGAGATTCCAATTTTTCCTTCCCATGCTGAATCTACTAATCTATAAAACTGCACAGAAGCATTTTTTTTAATCTTTGAAGCATCCTTCCTTTTTTTTCCTCCTACCTCCACATGACCTCCACATGAACTCCATGAAAATTCCTTAAGGATGGCCAATTCTTGAGTACAGGAAGAACTCTTTTAATCTATCAAAGTATATTAAAGCCCTGGCATGTAAAATGCTAAAGAAATGTTTTCCGGTGATCTGATGCCCAGTTTATATCAATTTTTCTGTAAGCAGTTCAAAGAGCCAAACTAACAGTGCAGCATGTTCTATGCCCTTTATGGGATATTCAAAGGGGGATCCACCTGTGTAGGTTATATATAGGCTTGCTAATTTTTAGCTGATTCCTTTTTGTTCACAAATACTAAATAATCATCCTGGTATTATTTAGCACTATATTCCTTTTTTTTAAACATATTTTATTTCCCCAATATATCCAAACTATTACCATTGCAACATGTAATCAATATAAAAAAAATTGCAGTATTTAACTTTCGTTTTTCATACTGTTTGAAATCCAGTATGCATTTTACACTTAAAGCACATTTCAACTTGGACTAGCCACATGTTAAGTGATCACTAGCCACACGTGTCTAGCAACTATCATATTTATTGATCCGTACAGGTCTAAACCAGAAATCCTATGAGGGCAGGGACCTTGTCTATTTTGTTCACTGTTTTGCAAGAGCCTGGCACATGGTATATACTCAAGAAAAAATTGTTGAATAAATTAATAATGTGATGAAACAAAATGAAAAGTAAATTATATTCATTCCATATATAGTATTTCCAAATGATTCTGATGATTTTCTAGATTTTTCAAAAAAAAAAAAAAAAGACTGAGCTATTATATACAATAAAATAAAAAAAAGCCTCTTTGGAGCTTTGTTACTTGTTGGTCTGGTATTCAATCTGAAGAAATCTAAATCACTTTATCCTCTGTGTATGTGTTCTGATCACTAAAACTTGCATACACTTCTAAAGTTCAAAAGAGCCTAGACCCATCCCTGTCCCCAACCCCTGTGCACTGCCACCATCATCCAACCCCAACCCTACCCTACAGCTCCTGGTCACTCTAGGACCATCATATTCTGTACTTGAGGGCTCCATAGCAGAAGAGCACCTTGGAGCTCCTAATCAGCCAGATGGCCAGAAGACAAATCCTCTGTTCATCTCTTTGAGCATCTATCTCCTTCAAGAATAGTTCCAACACACTGAAAGAAGCTCCTGAATTATTCTTTGGGGTTTTTTATTCTTCAGAGTGAAAGAGTTTCTTAGAAATATAGAATCTGAAAATATTGATGACCTTAAAGAAAAAGATGGTAGAATTCAACTTGAGCAAACCACAGATTTAAAAATAATATCCAGAAGCTGAAGAACTAATGGTTCTAACTGATGAATTTGAAGGCCTGGGTTTTTTTCCAGTTTTATTTGGAAATAATTAATGTACCTCCCTGTATAAGTCTAAGATACACAGCATGATGGTTTTATTTCCATCTGTTGTGAAATGATTACACAATAGGTTCAGCTGGCAAATGTCTTCTCATACAGATACAAAAAAAGAAGAGAAAGAAAAAAAGGAAAAAGATGTTTTCCTCATGATGCGAACTTTTCAGATCTCCTCTCTTAACAACTTTCCTATATATCCTCCGGCAGTCTCAACTATCATCATCATATGGCACATTACATCTCTAGGACTTGTTTGTCTTCTAGCTTGAATTGTATACCTTCTGACCATCTTCCATCAGTTTCTCTTCACCCCACCCTCCACCTCTGGTAACCATAAGTCTGATCGCTTCTTCTAAGAGCTTTGTTTTCTTTTGTTTTTAGACTCCACACGTAAGCAAGATCATACAGTATTTGTCTTTCTCTGTCTGACTTATTTCACTTAGCATAACACCTTTTAGGTCCATCCATGTTGTCTCAAACAGTAGGATTTCCTTGTTTTTCTATGGCTGAATAAAATTCCACTGTGTGTGTATATACCACAATTCCTTTATCCATTCATCCATCAATGGACACTTAGATTGTTTCTATGTCTTAGCTATTAGAAATAATGGGGAGGGGGATACAGGTATCTTTTTGAGTTAGTGTTTTCATTTTCTTTGGATATATTCCCAGAAGTGGAATTGCGGGATCCTACAGTTCCATTTTTTATTTTCTGAGAATCCTCCATACTGTTTTCCATAGCAGCTGTACCAATTTTCAATCTCACCAGCAGTGCACAAGGATTCCTTTTACCCCACAGCCATGTCAACAACTTGTCTTTTTGGTAATGGCCATTCTAACAGGAGTGAGGTAGTATCTCAATGTGGTTTTTTTTTTAACTTTTATTACAGTTATTATAATCTTTCTACTTTATTATTAGTTATTGTTGTTAATCTCTTACTATGACTAAATTGTAAATAAAATTTACCATAAGATGTGGTCCATATATACAATGGAATATTACTGAGCCATCAGAAAAGATGAATACCTACCATTTGTATCAACATGGATGAACTGGAGGGCATTATGCTAAGTGAAATAAGTCAAGCAGAGAGAGACAATTATCATATGGTTTCATTCATATGTGGAACATAAGGAATAGCACAGAGGACCATAGGAGAAGGGTGGGAAAACTGAATGGGAAGAAATCAAAGAGGGAGACAAACCACGAAAGACTCTGGACTCTGGGAAACAAACTGAGGATTATAGAGGGGAGGGGGATGAAGGGATGGAGTAACCAGGTGATGGGTATTAAGGAGGGCACATGTTGGGATGAGTTCTGGGTGTTATAGGCAACTAAGGAATCATTGAACACTACATCAAAAATTAATGATGTACTATATGTTGGCTAACTGAACATAATTTTAAAAAAATAAAAATTTTTTAAAAAGGAAAAAAAAATCCAAAAAAAATTTATCATAGGTATGTATGTATAGGAAAAATAGGGTTTGTTACTATCCACAGTTTCAGGCATCCACTGGGGTCTTAGAACATATCCCCCATAAGGCGGGGGGCGGGGGGGACTACCGTATTTTGTTTTCTTTAAAAAAGTAGTGATTATTTTTCTGATTATATGGTAAACACACTCATTATAGAATTTAGAAAAGCATCCATAATTTCACCTCATCACCCAGAGACAATCGCTATTAAAATTGTGTGGTTCTTTCAAATATATTTATAAGTATATAGAGATTTTTACAAAGTTGTATGATGGCACATAATGCTAAACATTATGCCTTTAACACTTACAATACATTTACCTCCACGATCCTATATAAGTAAATAGTATTTTAAAACATGGCTTTAACAGCCACATTTATGCCATCCTAACTTATTTTGTTTGTTTGTTTTAATTTATTTATTTTTATTTAAATTCAATTAACATATAATGTATTACTGGTTTCAGAGGTAGGGGTCAGTGATTCATCAGTCTTATATAACACCCAGTGCTCATTACATCACGCGCCCTCCTTAATGTCCATCACCCAATTACCCTATCCCCCCATAGCAACCCTCTGTTTGTTTCCAATGCTTAAGAGTCTCTTATGGTTTGTCTCCCTCTCTGATTTTGTCTTGTTTTATTTTTCCCTCTCTTCCCCTATGATCCTCTGTTTTGTTTCTTAAATTCCACATATCAGTGAGATCATATAATTGTCTTTCTCCGATTGAATTACTTCACTTAGCATAACACGCTCTAGTTCTATCCACGTCATTGCAAATTGTAATTTTTTTTTTTTTTTTTTTTTTTTTTTTTGATGGCTGAGTAGTTTGGAATACTTCTCATTGCAGTCTTAATATTCATTTTTCTAATGACTAGTGATGTTGAGCATCCTTCATGTACCTGTTGGCCTTTTGTATATCTTCTTAGGAGAGATGCCTATTCAGGTCGTTTGCCCATTTTGGGGGTTTTTTTTTGTTTTCTTACTACTGGGTTATATGAGTTCTTTATATATTTTATTTTTTTTTTTAAAGATTTTTTATTTATTTATTTGACAGAGAGAGACACAGCGAGAGAGGGAACACAAGCAGGGGGAGTGGGAGAGGGAGAAGCAGGCTCCCCGCAGAGCAGGGAGCCTGATGTGGGACTCGATCCCAGGACCCTGGGATCATGACCTGAGCCGAAGGCAGTCGCTTAACCGACTGAGCCACTCAGGCGCCCAGTTCTTTATATATTTTAGATATCAACCCTTATCAGATGTATGGTTTGCAAATATTTCTTCCCATTCCATAGGTTGTCTTTTTACTCTGTTGATGGTTTCTTTTGATGTGCAGAAGTTTTTAACTTAATGTAGTCCCACTTGTTCATTTTTTATTTTGTTGCTTGTGCTTTAGATGTCATATCCAAAAAATCATTACCAAGACTCATGTCAAGCAGCCTTATTTTCTAGGAGTTTCATGATTTGGGGTCTTACATGTACGTCCTTAATCCAATTTGATTTTTTTTTTTTGAGTGGTGGTTATGAATCCAGCTTTGCCTTTTACACATGAAAATCCAATTGTCCCAGCACCATTTATTGAAGAGACTATCTTTTCTGCATTGAGTGTTCTTGGCTCCTTTGTCAAGTATTAGTTGATTGTACATGCTTAGGTTTATTTCTGGATTTGTGATTCTGTTTCATTGCTCTATTTGTCTGTTTTTATGCCACTACCATATTGTTTTGATGACTATAGCTTTATAGTACAGCTTGAAATCAGGAAGTGTGATACCTCCTGCTTTGTTCTTCTTACTCATGATTTTTTTGTTGATTTGGGGTCTTTTATAGCCCTACATTCTTCAGTAGTCATTGAAAACCTTATACAGGCATACGTAAACATAATTTTTTATCCCACCCCACTCCCCACCTCTCACATCCACATTTCCAAGATTTAATGTGATTAAATTGTCAAGTTTCTGGGCGCCTGGGTGACTCAGTTGGTTAAGCGACTGCCTTCAGCTCAGGTCATGATCCTGGAGTCCCGGGATCGAGTCCCGCATCGGACTCCCTGCTCAGCAGGGAGTCTGCTTCTCCCTCTGATCCTCCCCCTCTCATGCTCTCTGTCTCCCATTCTCTCTCTCGGATAAATTTAAAAAAAAAAAAAAAAATTGTCAAGTTTCTTCATTCTCAGAACAAAATAGAATTATTATTATATTTTCTACACTGAAGGAGTCTATGATTGAGGTTAAATCCTACCATGATGCTGGTGTTCTAAGAAAAGAGGTCCACATTTCCTTCAGGTTAACACCATCTTTTTCAACTGCAGCTGATCTGTCAGAAGTCACCAACTGGAGTCAGCAGAGGATTGAATGCAGTAGCAAAGAAATTGGGACTAGACGTTATTCATCTTCATTATTTAAAATGAGATTTTTATGTAGGTAGTTCCATTATAAATATGGTGTTATGGCTATTTTTAAATTTATGTGTATAAACAAAATTAATGTACCACTTCCACTTACTCCAACACATACCTATTGCATAGTTATCCTCTGCAAGGTGCAAAAGATCCAAATATGAGTAAGATGCATTCTCTGCTTTTATGGAACTCATTCTTAGTAAGACAGCTAAACATATATAAGTAAGGTAATTTGGCGTTGCTAAGGGCAGAGAATGTACATGTCACATCTCCCCAGTTAGACTGCAAATTCCTGGAAATTAGGGCTGGTGTCCTATACTTACTTTTATACTCTGTGCCATGGACACAGAAGGTACTCAATAAATAATCTTTGAATTTATTCATAGAGCTCACAAACAAATGCATCTTGCACTTTCCATTGGTTTGTCTTGCTTTGTGAAAACTATTTAGTTATTAAAAAAAAATCTGAAAGATGTGCCACACTGGGGATATATTATGTCCACAAGCATTATGTTTTAATTCCATCAACTCTATAATCCAAATGAAATATCTAATATTCATGCACATAATATTAGATGACACATCCTTAGAGTCTGTCTCCACAAGGAAATTCTTCCCTATGAAGTTTAGAATTTTTCTTTCTTTCCAACTGAAGCCTTGTTCTTAATATTTTTCTTTTAATAAGCAACTGAAGTCAGATTTAAACTACCCATGTAATATGCCCCCCCAAAGAGACTTGGAATTATTAAAATGTTTCATGTTATCATGTATAGCTGAATAAAGGTTGCACTTACAAAGGAGACACAGGACTTTTTTTGTGCGTTCCACGCACTGAAAGGCATGTCACATTCTGCTTTTTCAATTGAAGCATGCCGCAGCCCAGAGAGTCCGTTACTATCAGAAATTCGACTTGAGAAAGGCCCTTCAGATCACTGAGAAGAAAGCTACCTGCCAGGAAATGAATCAAACCTACCAAAAAATTACTACAATTTGGTCAGAAATATCACTTTGGTGGGCCGCATGTCATTTCTGACTACAGTAATCATAATAAGGGTAGAGTAAAAGAGAACAGAGAAATATGGACAAAGTGTAAGTGAGAAAAAAAAACGGTTAAGTTCACTCTTAGGTAAAGGTTATTTTTTACTTCTCATTCTTACTAGAGATAAGCAGATTCTCAGCTGTGCCCATTTCCTATGCATCAGCCTACACAGCTACCCCAGCAAACCAATAAAAAACAAGCAAATATAATAAACCACAAAAGAACTGCGTTCTTTAGCCTGGAAATGAGAAGGGCGAGGCGATTTCATAATGTGTATGAATAGTTGTAAAGTGGAAGCAATCCAGATACGCTCCATCTTCACAAATGAAAGACATATGGGATTCATTTTGTAACAGATGAGATACAGAGAAATCTTCCTATTTTACAGGTTTTTAAAGTAAATACATTCCTGAGAGAAGTCATGGAAGTGTTTTAAGGGTTTTTTTGAGAGATTATTCACACTGGTATTTAAGGGCAAAATTAATACATAGATGAATGGCCTCACACACACAAAGACTGATGGGTGATGCCTCGGAAGGAAACTTGGCAGTCAACAGACAGAGGCAGAGTAGAAAGGTTCCGAGTATGGGTTCTAGTCATGTCCCATATGGTGGCCACCCGCGCCACAGGCGGCCATTGAGCACTTGAAACATGGCTAATCTGAACAGAGATGTGCTTATAAGTGAAAAAAAAAATAACTTTTTCATAATCGATACATGTTGAGACGATAATATTCTGGATATGTTAGGTAAATAAAATATACTATTAAACTTAACTTCAATGTGTTTTTTTTTCCTTTTATAATGTAGCTACTAGAAAATTTAAGATTGCACATGCAAATTATATTTGTGGCTTGCATTCAATTTATATTGAGGAGTTCTGCTCCTAAGCTCAGACTGCCTGAGTGCAGATCCTGACCTGAAGCAAGTCATTCACCATTTCTGCATCTATAAAATGGGAAAAAAATACAATCAACTCCAAGCTTTTTTAGATTTCATAAATTAATATATGTTGAATAATATATGGCATATAGTAAATGCTTAATAAATCTGCTGTTAATATCCAATGCACACATCCTCTCTGCAGAATACCCCAGTGTGTTGTTGTTTATCCTCAGTTTGAATACCCTCAAAGATGGGGAACTCACATTTCCTTGAGACAGCCTATGGCATTTCTCAACATCTTTGAATGTGAAAAAGTTCAATCCTGGAATAACTAAAAATCTCTCTTTACAACTTTGAATCTTCTGAGCTTCTTTATATGATTGTGCCAGAGGCAAAGAGAGAAACTGGTCCTATTCTGACACTATATTTCTATAAAAATTAAGAGATTTTGGTATTGGAAACGGGGATATTATATATTCCCATGGAAGTTCATGTCAAGAAACCTCATGCTGGGCGCCTGGGTGGCTCAGTCGTTAAGTGTCTGCCTTCGGCTCAGGTCATGATCCCAGGGTCCTGGGATCGAGTCCCACATCGGGCTCCCTGCTCGGCGGGAAGCCTGCTTCTCCCTCTCCCACTCCCCCTGCTTGTGTTCCTGCTCTCGCTATCTCTCTGTCAAATAAATAAATAAAATCTTTAAAAAGAAAAGAAAAGAAACCTCATGCTGACCCAGCAAAATGCTTTTAAGGAACAGATCTTCAGAAATATGATTTGTCCATACATGCTTAACCAAAGAACCATCCTCCTCTTCTTAGCAAGGTTGCCCCCCTGCAACCAAGAACACTTTCCTGTTGGGATGCACATGAAGCGAAGAGAACAGACAAGGGCACTCGCCTGAACAGACTGCTCAGGCTGATCACGGGAGTGAACAAGGCTAATGGCAGTCTACCCATACTCATATGGGAAAACTGGTTTTCCTGCTCTTTATGCTAATTTTAAGAACCAATATTTTGTATATTTGGCAGAACAACTCTGTCATAACGATAAGCCATTAATGAGAAGGAATATGATGTGGATTTCTTAAGTATGCCTGGATTTTCTGAGTCTTCCAATGGCTCCTTGGGAAGCTCAGGCTTTTATATATGAATGTCTTGAGCTCTTTACAATTCTAAGACATTACCATCTTTACACATAAGGTCTGTGTCAGATCAAAACGCAGCCTTTCCCAATATTTCCAAGTGACACTTCCACCTCCAGGTAGAAGTGATTCAGCAATACTCTTCCTGTCAGTCACCTCTGTTGTGTATGGCGACTCTTGCAGTAACTGAGTATGTGTGTGCTCTTGCATTTGGGAGAAATACCAGCCAAGGTTAAGACTACATTTGTTGACCGGAACTTCAGACTCTAGGGCAGTCTAGTGTATGAGGAGCAGAATAGGCTGTGCAGTCCAACAGGTTGGGATGGAAATCTTAGCTTGGGCGTCTACCAGCTGCACTAGCCTTACACCAGGTGCCAGAGGTCCCTCAGCCTCCATTTCCTAGTATGAAAAAATGATACTAAATAATAGAACCCACGTTGCAACATTATCATGAAGATTAGACATACTGATTCTAATGCACCTTATGCAGTGTGCAGTAAATAATCAATAATTAGGAATCCCTCTTGTTGCCTACCAGTATATTATTAAGCCTTGCCTTAGGGATGCTCAAAGGTCTGTTACTACCCAGGCCCCTACCTTCGATCACATCCTGCTTTCCAACAGTTTCCAGAATTCTCAAAAGAGCCATGCCCTTTCTCATTCAAATCCTTTACTATCAGACCACCACAAGTAGATGCTAATAAGAAAATTGATTCAATCAAACATTAAAATTAGAATTTACCACCTGAGTTGCTCAGACAGAGAGAGGGCTTTGTGAATTGGCATAATCAGAGAAAGCTCAGTGGAAGTATAATTAAACCTGGGTCTTGACTAATAGGTAGAATCTGGGTAACTGGAGGTTGGGGGTGGAGAAGGCAGCATTTGGGGTCTTTTTAAGCAGGTGTGGGTCTTGTGGGTGACTTAAAGGGGGCAGACCTTATAGAGGAAGGTGGGTGGTAAGAAGTTAATGGCTGGCCTGAGTATATTTGATGTACGACCTGGAGCACTATCACTATATTTTTTGTTCAAGAAGGAAGCATAATTTGAGTTGTGTTTTTCTGGGCCCACCTAGCAGTGTCTGTTTTTATTTTTAGCTAGAAGAGATCCAGACGAAAATCCAAAAAAAAAATTTCCTTAAGGAGTCTGCGAAGTCAACAACATCCCATCCCTCTCCATGATTGGCCAGAAGACGTTCCAGTTCATAGAATGGGTCAATTCAGGTGAAATCAAGCTTATTAACAATTCTGAATCACAAAAAATGAACAGAAGTCAATATGAAATAAATTGAGTTAATTCTGAGGACTAGACATGGAGATGGAAAAAAATAATTACTTTTTCCCCAAAAGAAAAAAAGCCTGTTGAACTACTCCCACATACATACATTTTAATTAAGTAGTCTGAGACAACTCTGTGGAGCAGAACGTACAGCTGAAGCAGACAAGCTGGGTTAGAAATCTGGTTTTGCCCCCATTACCTACGGTATGACTTAGAATGGTTAGTTTATGTTTTGGGGGAAAACAAATTAAATTGAAGGTACAGTGGCTTTATATGCCTTGACAACTCAATTAAAAGGGACCTAGCTACCTTTGAGCTCCTGGGCACTATAAATGTAGGCAGATAATAATATTTAAGTGTTTTTAACAAGTATAAATGTTAGACATAAAAAATTAAAATGTACATTTTAAACAGAGTTCAAATTCAGCTACTTGATAGTGCCAATGATTACATTTATTCATGTCATAAGTAAAAATATCAAAGGATGATCTAAATATTTACCAAGTGTTAGGGCTCAAGCACCAACCAATCAGAATAAGCTCTGACAACAGCCCTGGAGCTGGACCCAAGGCCTCCCTGTCATACATAGCAAGTGGGGGCTCTCTTAGTGGCTATAACAAGAGATGATCTAAGAGGTGTCGGCGGGGGGGGAGTGCTCTGTAGGACTGAGGTACTGGTGGGGCCTTCAGGGAGCTCAGAACAGTACCCATTTACCAAGTGGTACGAGGTACTTCAATATTTTTATAGCCAGTGAGGCCGTATCAGTGCACACTGGCTGAATCACCTGAATATATCTAACGTAAGCACAAAAGGCAGAAATCAATACAGGAGAGCCCAGAAGGAAACTCTGCAAGGAGAGATTAATGCAAGCCTTAGTCTTATTATAATTAAAATCTTCCATTTATATGTGCTACTTGGTATGTTTTTTAAAACACCCGCTTGAAAACAATTTTTAAAAATACATTACTACAAAACTATAGTCTAAGAACAAAGCAATGGTGCCTAACTGCTAGGAAGCTGATTTTCTCAACATTATGATTCTTCCAGAAGTAATGAGCTGTCCGCTAACATAACACTAGGGTAAAAATCTGCACCCAACCCGCATGCAGGCAAGTGGAACACAGCAGAGTTTCTCTCTAGTCAAGGCATTGAAGAATCATTTGTGTGTTCATTACTTAGGATTCTGTTTTTAGCTACGGCATATTTAATTACAAGAGGCTCATAATTAAAATATGTCTAGAGAGGCAAAATCAAAAGCAAGCATCATGTCCCTTGCTGCAAAATACCTAAGTTCCACAATTATAGCCTTTTGTTCCTCACAGGAAACAGTTCCGCATTTTTACAGATCCTTACATGTAGGTCAATATCCAAACTTTCCTGATATGGGAACTTCTCTTTTTTAAACCTCAAAAAATTCTACAGATTCCCACATCACAGCAAAAAGTTGTACTTTTAGAATCCACTAATTGCAAACATACCTAATAACCAAAAACCAGCATGAATAGTGATGCCTTTAAAATGCTTAGGTTTTACTTATCATCAGAGCATACACACACTCTTAAAATACAGTAGCTCTTATATATGCTGGATGACTTAACTGTTCAGATTACAAACCAAGACCTGGACTGAACTCTCTACCTTGCAGTAACTCTGAGTTCCTACCAGCACGGAAACTGTATTCTGCAGCATCTCCAGGGCTGGTTTCAAAAGGCTGGCAAAAGATATGGGAGTCATTGGATTTCACAAATATTCTGTTTTCCCTTACTAATGAATTGCTTGATCTAGTAGCTACAGAAAGCTCATAATAAATCATGGGTGGATTACAACTGAAAAAATAACTAAGTATGTATATTTTGTAATAACTGGTCCACTCCAGGCTTAGAATGAAGGCATCATCCTGGGAATTCAATGACTGTGATCTCCACTTCCTCCTCAGTCAAGAGCTGCATACAAGCTGACAGGCAACTGCACCTAATCCTCTTTGACTTGCTTTCATCAATAGCTACTGTGAGCTACTGTAAATAACTGCCCATGAGAATACTAGTTTAAAACATCAACAAAATAATCCCGATTAACAGAGAAATTTTAATGGGTGAATACGATGTTTATCACTGGAACAAGAGCAGACTTAACATTTGCTAAAGCACTGATCCCACTCAAACTCAATCTCCAAAATTTCTAGAATTAAAAGTAGAGTTTAAAAATCTTTCTACTTTCACAGGTTTAACGTGCTAATTATCACTTAGATATTAATCTTGTTAACAGCTCTAAATTCAGGAACTGTGTTATATTTAGGAAGCTGCTTGGTGTTCAAAGTGAATGCAGCTGCTTCTTTTATAGTTATAGACTGGAAAAGTGTCTTCTTTTAAAAATATGAAGCATTTATGTGTAGTTCACATTCAACAATCCAAGAGCATATCGAAATAGTGCATGTAAATAGTTGTGAATACTGTAATACCCTCTAGTTAGTCAAGGACCCATCCTTTACCCTTTGTCTGTAGAGCATCCCTAAAGCTATGTTGGTAATCGTGCTGTTCTTTTCTCCACCAAGTGGTACAGCTGTCACGACTTAGAATCCTTTAATCTGTTTGTCTTGATCGTGTACTTAATATATCGTACCATTTGTCATTTTGACTCTTAATTCAATAGGACCAGTCAACCATTCTTCATCGTTCTATTCAAACTTTTGAAGTAGTGTTATTACTTTCACGCCTCATCTTTATAAAGGTGTGCAGAAGAGTGAAACTGCAGTTTTGGCAAGGTTGTTTTCCTTTGAAGAAATCATATGACTTCAGCTTCAGTTTGTGAAGTGTAATTAAAATGAGCTGATATGCTTTGGAATTTTTCTTGTTTGCACACTCCTCTTCCACTAACTTAGCTCCTTTTCACGCTGCTTTGTCAGTCTGTTATTTAAGGACAAACTTTTCTTTTACAGATATTAATAAAAGAATCATTCCTTCCAAAACAAGAGCTGCAGGAAAGCAGACAAGGTTCTTAATAGCTTCTCTGATGAAGTACATTATAGCAGTACCATTTTTCTTTAATTCTTTACTTTCTTTCTCTCGGAAGGCACACTCAGCAGAGACCAGAAAGGTGCCTTTAGCTGCCGATTTATTAATATCAATACTCAAGGAGTGGAGTCTGTGTTCGCATTGTTATTATGATCAGTAATTTTGTCCACCTGCCTCACATTCTTCCTGTTTCTTAGCCCTTCAAACTCTTTAACAAGCAACAACTTTGATTAAAACAATGGGGGAGGGGGCTGCAGAGAAATAAGAAACATTGTAAAGATCATTTCTCAAGTACTGATTTAAATATTAAGGTAGATATAAAATAAGCCCACTTGTTCTGAACCCTCAAAATGGACTATCTAACTCTATCGGCAGTAGGCAGTGCTTTCCTAGACCATACATCTTCAAGTACTTGTCACAGATTAATCTCAAACCTTCAGAACTCTGAATGGTTTGTAGGTGTTCAGCGATGCTAGAACTAATGTGCAAGACTATGCCACACTTTTTAAGTCAGCAATTACAGCTGTGTGTTGTTACAGATCAGGGGGATTATCCTCATAATTCTTTTTTACTTTAATTTGCACGAAGAAGAGTTTCCAGTCCTCAATTCCCAGCAGTTAGGTGAAAAAAACAAAATGCCCGGGCATAAGAAGCCAGTTCCAGGGAATCTGCCCAGCTGGCTCTTCAACCCACAGAAAGCAGAAAACTGGCCACATTAAGTTTTAAAAGAAGACTACTGGTATTAATGGCATTGAGGTTTAAGAAGAGCAGGGCTTCAAAGTGAAGCCTCAAGACAGGGACTTTATATAGCATTCAACCCACAAATACATGAGATTTTCACTCACTATTAGATAGGACTTCTTGATTTGGTTAGTAATCCTAAGTGGCTTTCGGGAAGCCTTAACCAATGGCTGTAGTATAGTCCAGAGTGCAAAAAGGCTTCCCTGGAGATCACTGCCTCCCAGTTACTCAATAAACCCAGACTGTCCTGACACTGCCTGGAAGATAAATGTATCATCTTGACATTCAAAGATTGCCTGTCAAAAGGAAATTCCAGATGCACATGTGCACAACTACACACACACACACACACACACACTACAGCCGAGTTGACATGCACCCTACTCTTTCCATGAGGACAGACACCCACAAGTGCACTCCTGAAAAACACCAACAAGGCTCCTCCAGCCAGGTTGTCATTTACAAAAGCACAAACGCACTTAAAGCAGACCACCTGGCAATGAACAGAGCACCAAATAACTTTGGCCTCTTCCATAGAACACTCCCAAGTACTATAATCTTAAGTCAAACTCCACCTTGACCATACAGAATCAAACAAAATTGTAATAGCTCTTAAGAAATACTCAGAATTCCAAGAAAAAGTACCAGTACATCACACACACTTCCCCTGAAGGGTTTTCCCCTCGTATTTAAAGAGAGAGAGCTTAAAGCCCCCTTCCCCAAACACACACACTCCAAGCTTTCCAACTTCTAGACTCCAAACTCTGCGGACTTGAAAAAGGGGAGGTTCATTTGCGTATTCAAATAACTTTAATACTGCGGGAGGTGTTAGAAAAGAAAGGTGACAGGAACATATGGGTGATGCTTTAGTAATTATGTGCGTCCCTCACTCTCACCCTCTGTTCCCAGTTTTCTCTTGATAAACTGTGAGATGACAGGGCAGACCCAGGAGCCCATTCTCCCCAGCTCGCCCCTCGCCCCCAACGGGGACAATGGAAGTATAAACTGTTGCTGCAGGCTCCTAACACTCCACTGATAAATCAGAGGAAACTGCAAAACTTCTTGACTCGCTCAGCTATCCTCCAGGGGCACTGAACGCCCACGCGCAGATTTCACAGTCAGCACTACCGAAAGGGAACCCTCAGTCAACCTGTTTGCAAAGCCCGCAGAACTCCCCGCCCTCCAATCCTGAGCTCCTCGGCTCCCAGCGCAGAAAGGGGGACCCCGGGTTCCCTTCACCAATAACCCCCAAAGCAAGCTGGAAGTGGGGGAACACGGCTCCCGCCGCCCCAATCCTATGGCTCTGTCCCACTGTCTGAGGTCTCTGCCCAGGTCTCTGCGTGGGGTATCTCCACCGGCCCAACCCCGGGCTCTCCGCACCCTGCACCCTTCCCGCAGCCCCAAGCCAGAGGCGTCGGAGAAGCTCCGCTTGCAAGTTCCCGAGTCTGACCGGGAGAAGGGGTAAAAGAGGCTGCCCAGGGAGCAAAGAGCAAAGTCCGCCCACGGCGCACCCCCCCACACACACACACTAGCCCGGGGCCGCTGTCACCTCTCTCCCGCGCCGGCCAGCGGCTGGGCATTCCCCGCTCGGGGCGCAGCGCTGCTGCACTCACCCGCCTTGCCGGAGCCACCGCCGCAGCCTCTAGGAGCCGCCGAGCCCCGAGCTTCCCGAGCGCAAGAAAGATGGTGGTGTGTGTCGGGAGACCACCCATTCCAGCGTCTGGCAACCTCAGCACTGAAGGAAGAGGAGGAGGACGAGGAGGAGGAGGAGGAGGAGGAGGAAGGAACGGCGCAGTCGGACGCCATCTGCTGTACACCTCTGCGCAGCCATTGGCTGTCTGGTGCGTCCCGGGGAGCCGCGGGGCGCGGGCCGCGGGGAGCCACCTTGTGCCTCGCCACTCCCGGCAGCTGCTCCCGCCTCCCCTCTCTTCTTCCCCTTGAGCCTCCACCCCTTTCCACCCCCCCTACCCCCCCAACCCCCTCCTTCGTCTAGCGCACGCACCCACCCGACCCTCGGCTCAGCCCTCTGCCCCGGTGACAGCCACCGGGGCCCTGGCCTCAACCTCAGCTCCCCCCCTCCCCGTGACTGTTTCCCGCAACTTTGAAGCTTCGGGTCCTGGTGCAAGCCAGGTGAAGGGGACTCCCCCACTGGCCTGAGCCTGGGGCACCCAAGTCAATGATCGCGGTGGACAGGGGCGAGCGCTTTACGCCTCGGGATCCACGAAGTAATGAGGGGAGAAAGGAGGAAGAGAGAGTGGGGTGCTTTACTCATCATTTATAACCACCACCCCCGCAATACACAGACTCCTGCGAACACTCACACCATAAAGCACACACACAAACACACACATAGAGCCATGCCGCCCGGTCCGATGGCCAGGCGTTCCTCTGCATTCCCTGGGCACGAGAGGGCTTCAGTGTTACAGGCAAAAAGACAAAGAAGATCCCAGCGGGATATGTAAAAAGGAGAGAAGAGAAAAAATGGGGGTAACTCCGGGGTAATGCCAAAACCCGGGTCTGCACCTGCCTGGACGTCCCCTTGTTGAGGGGCTCTCAGAGTTTGTCAGCTCATACAGACCAGAGTCTAGAAAAACGGCTAGCTTCAGCCTCTTTTAGTAAAGGGGTCTTTTTACTCCTGGGGCTTGGGAGGTGGGAGGGCGGGTACCAGGAAGGGAGGAAGAGCGCCTTTGGCTCCTGGGTGGCGGAGGACCCTGGCAGCGAAGGAGGTGGGAGAGTTGAGCCTGCCCTGGTGAGGCAGGAGTGGAGAGAGCACGTGGGCAGACTAGGAGCAGAGCTCTTAGAGTCATTTGCTTACTCTCTGACACTTGTTCCAAACCCTCCTGGTTTTTGACGCCTTTGATCTAGGGAATTTCTTAGGCTTGTTCAGAGAGATGAAGAAATTTCTTTAAAAGGGAGAGAGGGGGTAAAGCATGAGGACTACATAGTGCCAATTACAGGATATTTTGCCTGTCGTACCTCTTTAAATGTGTGAGCCCAGCGACAGCAGGGATTGTATCTTTTCGATTTTATCCAATGCTTGGCACACCATGGGTGCTTAAAAAGAAGCAAAATAATCATGAGAAAATTAAAGCTGGGTGTCACAGCGCAAATTAGATTAAAGAGATAAATAGAGGAGCTATAGGGTTGTCACAGGAAAAGAATCAAAAGAATGTAAGAAAAGGGAAATGTGAATGTTATGAATGTAATGGTGAGGGGTTCTGATCCATCTTCCTGGAATGCATCAGATCCATTCCGAAAGTGGAAAAGGGAACCCACCCCAATTAATGTTTTAACCAGCAGTCGCTATTCTCCCAGTGAGCACTGCCGTCACACTCTAGGTTATGCTTTTCTTTCTGACATCACTGTCTTAAAAATAAATCAGCTGCCATCCAGATCCTAGAATATTTCCCCAAATCCAAGACTGTGATTTATTACTCCCAAGAAATAAAATGCCAATTCTGTGAGCCTGGGGAAAGAGAAACTGGTCCATTATGTTTTATTGTGATCTCAATATATACAGATCAATAGCCAATGAGTCTCATTTAAGTAACTTCAGGAACAACAGCCAAAGAAAAACATTTCTGTCTTCCTCAACTGTTACATCCAGCCTTCCCAGATTTCAGGCTTCCCAGAATCAACGAAGGTTTTCAGACCACATCCCATGTACTCACAGCCATATGGTGGAAAGATCTGTGTTTGCAATCCTTCTGGAAAGAAGCCATCAAGGATGACTTCTGAGTATGTCATTCATGGACATCTTCATAGCTCTGTATCCCCCTCCCTCTTCAGAAGTAGTGATATGTACATTTTTCTTGAGGCTGGCAATTTGGTTTCAACATGCATTCTAATTTAATGTTAGCCGATTCTCACTGACCCCCTGCTCTAAGTCAGTGATCACTTACAGTACTCATAAGAACACTTTGATTCTTAAGATGTAACTTTCCTCCTCCGTCATTATTGCTTATATTTGGTCCCCTGTTTTTTGAATCTAGGATATAAGAGATAATAGCTATAAGGCAACTATGTCTTAGACATTGAACTTCTTAAAATCAAAACCAAGTAATTCATAAATATGAAATCTAAATTATTTCTAAAATACAAAGAACTACGAGCTTTAAACATTGCTAGATTTTGCTAGCTTACTGACTCCTTTAAACTACTAAGTAGCCACATTTCATTAAGGTGCTATGCCAACAACAGGTATTTCAGTATAGTCAAATAGCATAAGGTGCCTGAATATTCTCTAACATTGTTCAGTTGCATACAAATCTAGTAAAAAGAAAAGGCAGACATTTCTAGCCCAAACTCCCAATTTATGTTTTAAATACATATCTTACTAATAACATGAGTTTCTTGCCAAGACAGTCAGCTTTGGTCCTTAATAAAAGCATTACAACCAAAACCTAGATCAGGTTATAAACATTAAAAGAATAACATAGTCAGTCAAAGAGACGTTGTCAGTGAAGACTGATGGGGGCTGAGGGGGACTTTTACAAAATAAGTGACCAAAGAAAGGATTTAGAAGAAATGGCCATGAAAAATAGGTGACATTACTATATCTAAGGAATAGATCAGTGTTTCAATGGGAAAATAAGCTGGAGATTATAAATTCCCATAACCCCACACACAGAGATGCCCAAAGCTCCAATCACCTCCAGGCTTCCGGTGAATAGGGAACAAAACAATAGAACAATGGAAGAAGGGGTGGGAGGCGTGGGGAGAAGGTCTCTTGGGACCAAGTCACTGGTGAAAACCTAGAGGGAGCCACAGAGGAAAGTAACCCTGTACTATCCAAATACCGCTGGAGTTTAAATGTTTATTTTTGTTGTTGTGTGTATTTGTCATTGTTCTTTCTCAACATGATATTCTCCATTTGGTCTAACAAGCTTGGATGGGAAAGTGCGGTGTAAATAATACAGACAGGCATTGGCATTAAACAAATAAGAGATAAAGATGGCATATAGATAAAGAAGCCCAAAGTAAAAATAGGAGCAAGAAATGCAAGCCTGAGCCAACATCTTGGGCTTGTTACCCAGAAGTCATTTGGTCTACACTAGCCCAACCATTGAAGCAATGAATTGAATCAAATGTTCAGTCACTTTGGTAGGCAAAACAAGAGTGGGGGAAGGGGGAGGATCCATGATTGTAACAATTTACACAATTCGTTCGGGCCGATTTCAGGCTGGATGAGATGCCATGACAAATCTGAACATTTTTTTCAGCCAAAAAAGAGCATTTAATCCTGGCATACAAATGTAAGTTTTGAGCTTGGTCCAGTAATTTGATTTTGATGTGTCAACATCTTAAAATACAATGTAAAGATAATGTATTGAAAAGTAGTGTAGTGGAACTCCATTGGCTTCTGGCCCAGCCCAGTCCCTCTGAGGTGCCAACGCTTTCCCAGCAGACCTCAGCATTCGCAAACTTAGTCCTGAACCATCAGCTTCAGTCATTCATTTAGCAAGATATTTGTTGAGTGTCTGCTGCACAATACTTGTTATACAGTGATATAGTGGGCTGAGTCCTTGCCCTCATGCAGTTTATAATCTAACGGGGGCATCAGACAATAAACAGACACACAAATAATTATAAGCATATAAAATGGGAGAAATGAGTTTTATGAAAAAGAAATGCAGTAGAAAGGAATAGAAAAGAAGGACCAATCTCAGGTGAGATCTCTCAGAGGAAATGATGTTTAGGCTGAGACCCAAAATATAGTAAGAAGTAACATTTATAGAAATTTTTCTAGCTATAAGGCAGTGGGCTAAGTCCTTTATATGTATCATTTAAACCTCATAACTAGCCCATGAGGTGGCCACTTTTATCAACTCCATTTTATAATAGAAGAATGGAGAGTGTAAGCAACTCTTCAAAGTCACACAGCTGATAAGTAGAAAAGCTAGGATTTAGCCACGCAGTCTGTTGTGTGTACATGTTTAACTGCTAAGATGCATTGCATCTCATGTAAGTAGACATCAGCCAAGAAGGGGAAAGAGGTAGAAGATGACCAAAGACCCTGTGGCTTGAAGAGCTTGGCATATAAAGAACCTATGAGGGTCCGAAGTAGTTGGAGACTAGTGAGCCTGGGTGGGGAGTGACATGAAGCAGGGCAGGAGGGGCAAGCGAGGGCTAGAGCCTGCAGGTCCTTGCAAGCTAATGGCTGGTTTTAACTCTGTGAGCAATATGATCTAATTTAGACTTTTAGAAGATCACCACCATGCTGTACAGAGACAGTACAGAAAGCAGCAAGACTGGAACAGTCATGCAGGCAAGAGATGATAGGGTCTTAATGGAAAGGGAGAGAACTGTACAGGTGGATGGATATTTGGAAGGCTTTGTTCATTTCTTCATTTCTACTTCTGTCTTCCCAGATCTCCCCAAGTCTGACATGAAGTTTTACCTCAGGATCCCAAATCCTAAATTCTTTATCTCATTCACTGGATCTTGGGTCTGTTTTCTTGTCACATATTAATATTGGAGTTAGAATGAGTAGCAATGAGTCCCCCCATTTGCCCAGCTCTGGGACCTTTGCTTCTCAGCCCTATCCTAGAATGCCCCCTCTGTAGCCAGTATTATCTGAGTTCTTTGTTCTGCTGCTATCCTCCAACAGTATTTATTGACCAAGAAATCAAGTGTACAATGGTCTCTTCTTCCCCACTGCTCTCTAACCTCACCAAGCCGTAGCAGAATCAGGGGAGGCAGTCACGTGACCCACACTAAACAAGAGGACTGGGGCAGGTAACTTCAATATATATAAGAAACAACTCCGACTAATTTGAAAATAATAAAATCCCTGGAGTGACAACTTGGATCACATTCATAATGACTTGGTTTGTAAAGACCAGGTGTTATGTAGATTGGAGCTTGTTATTATCCAAAGATTTGGCAACCCTAATCCTCTTCTACTGGGCACGAAGCCATGCAATACTCACAGGCCTAAGTTTGACAAGATGGGCAGGAGAGCCTGTATCTTCTATTTTGCTGTTTTTCAAGGACACCAGTCTATCTAATGGGCAGCAGGTCCCTCTGTAATTAAGAAGGATAGAAAACACTGGAAAATGGCCGTATTGTTAACAGATCGCAAGCTACTGTGTTTGTGAGTGTGGAACATGGGGTAGGACAAATAGAAGAGGTTTTTCTCATTTCTTAAACATTTAAGCTATAATGCCCAATTATCTAGGTTACAAAAAGTCCCCAATACATACAATGTCGAAAACAAAATTTAAATAAGAGAAAATTTCATAGCCAAAGCTTTCTAGCATGTTCTTTATAGATTCTGAATTATGCCATTGTCCTTGCTGCTTCTTCATTGACTTTCCACCTTTCTCCGTATGATGTGTTATCTTCCTGAAATACTCTTTGTCATACCACTGTGATTCCCAGGAATCTACTATTCTCTTCATCTTCTCAGTTGGTCTCTTCATAAATATCAGCTCCTCAGAAAAGCCTTCCCTAACACTCCCCTATAGAAAATGGCACGTTCCATCTCTCTGTATCTCCTTAATCTGCCTGGCTGTGCTTCACAGTGTTTATCACAATCTGAAATATTGCTACATAGTTGTCTCAATGTTTTTAGTATCCTCTCATCAACAAATGTAACCTCTGTGAGGTCAGAGACTACATGTGTGACCACATACACACACACACAAACACACACACACACACACACACAATACTTAAAATAGTGGCTGGTACATTGTAGGGACTCAATGAATGTTTCACAAGTGAATGAATATATTAATAAATGAATGGCATGAATTACCAGTTTATTGACTTTTGAAATCCTACCTAATCTGGCCCCACCCTATCCTTCCAACCATGTTTCTTGCCACTGCCCAATAAACACCTTTTTCTCTGGTTTCAGGGGTCTCGTCACTTGCCCCTTCACAGTCAGAATCTCTGATTCAGCACCTCTCTCTGTATCCCTCCGCAGCCTTGTGGATCTGACCTGCCCTCAAAGTCCCACCTCCTCTAAAAAATTTTCCTAGATCTAATTTTATTTCACATTCATCTACTTCTTCCCCTTACCAAACTCCTACAATGCTCGTTGTCTGTGGCATTCAGTTTTTCAATTAACTGTATACCCTCTCTTACTATTCTCTGATGGATTCATAGCCATTAGCATCATCCTCTCAACTGTACTGTTACTTCCTTGAGGGTAGAAGCTAAGATAGATACTTCCTATTTCCCTTCAATGCATAATTTTTGGTACTCACCAGGCATTGGGTAAGTACTTGTTGATAGACTAGGTATGGGAAGAATCT
Source organism: Phoca vitulina (assembly GCF_004348235.1). Taxonomy (NCBI): domain Eukaryota; kingdom Metazoa; phylum Chordata; class Mammalia; order Carnivora; family Phocidae; genus Phoca; species Phoca vitulina. The sequence goes on from NW_022589704.1 coordinate 91,097,852, forward strand.
GAACAAGAAGGTTAGGCTTCCTTTGGTCATGGGATGTTAACAGAAACACTACCTTACGTTTGTGACAACCAGCACCCTTATCACCTCATGTTCATGGGAGTTGATCTTGCCAGGTGCTGTCCATTCATTGAACAAACAATGACTAAGAATCTGCTTCATGTCAAGATACCTTCATAAGTGCTAGGGAGAGTCCTAGACTAGATGATTATCTGAGGACACAAGACACTTAAAGTGCAATATAGCAAGCCTTAGAGACCTCCTGTGGACCTGGTGGAAATCTCAAGAAGGAGCATCTAGCATCACCTAGTGTGGGGTGAGTCAGGAAAAGCTTTCCAGGTTGGATCTATCTGCATCTGCCCAGATCCAGAGCCAAGGAAAAAAAAAAGAAAAAGTCCTCCGATCTTGTGACCTGCTGGCTTGATATAGTGTACCAACATAGCCTTTTACAGTGTGCTGTTCTCCACTCGTGACCGCATTCCAAGCAGTCACAGCCCAGGCTCTCTCCTACAACCAACGATGAGAAGACACTGCCGGTACAATACCTATCCATGCTGCAAAATCATTCCTCAGGCTCAAATACTCAGGATTCCGACTCCTATTTTTACACTTCATCTTCCTCTCTTAGCTTCTGAGGCACCACACAACTCTGACTCTCCGCTTTTGCTCAAGCCCAGTGTGTTAGAGCACATTAGAGTTTTAGACTGGGCTCCCTTTTCCTCTCCATCTGCACTTTCTTCTTACATGAAAATGTCCATTCTCATGATTTCACGTAGTATCTTTTTACTGAAAATGCCTAACTGCATTTATCTGGCTGTACTAGTCAGTATAGGCTCAGATGTGCTGGAGTAGCAAATGAACCCCCAAACCTCAGTGCCTTAACACAAGAAGGTTTATTTCTCTCTCATGCCATGTGACCAATACAGATGAGCAGAGGGAATAGTGACTCTGCTTAAGCATTCAGGGACCCAGGTTGAAAAGCACTCTTCCATCTGGAACACTTGCTGGTCACTTTGGCAGCAGAAGGAGAGATCACAGAGAACTTGAAATTCCCTCTTGAGTGCTTCAGCCCAAGGTGACATAGCCCTATTGACCACAGTGGTCACATGACCCTCACCAAAATGCAAAGTACTCAAAAATACAGAAAAGCATGTGTATATACAGTGAACAGTAACTCTCTCTGCCACACCAGCACTGGGTGTCCTTGGTGCTCCAACTTTATATCCAAGTGCTTGCTTGACATATTTTTTTAACATCACCAGTACACTTCAAACTGAACATTGGTTTTTCCCCCCAAACCTGCTTCTGTTCCAGTCTTCCTTGTCTTAGTATATACCACCATCTTTTAAGTTGCTCAACTCTAAGCCCTAAGAATTACTCTTCATTCCCTCTTTCTCTCACTTTATCCACATGGAAATAACTAACTACGTTATTTCTATCCTCAAAATAAATTCTACACGCATCCGCTTCTCCCCATCTCCACTACCAAAATGGTGATCTAAGCCATCACAATCTTTCAGGGTGGGTGACAGTAGCCACTTCCTAACTGACTTGCTTTCTTACGGTCTTGTCCTTCTGCAATCCATTTTCTACAGAGCAGCCAGAGTGATCTTTAAACAGTACATACAAATCTTTTCCCTGCTTAAAACCTTCCAATAATTTACCAATACTCTTAGAATAGATTCTGAATTCCTTATGTCTGGCTCCTACCTTTCCCTGAGAAGTCATCTCCTACTTCTCTACTCTGTCATCACTAAATCACAACCTTATATGCCAATTTCAGTGATGCCTCAGGACCTTTGAGCCAACCAACTCTGTGTTGTGCCTGGAATGCTCACTCCTGGATCTGCACAAGCTGCCCCTCTCTTGTCATTCATAGCTCAGCATTAATGTCTTTTCTTCAGGGAATCTTTCCGGACACCTAATTAAAGTAGCCCCCAGTCACTCTCCATCACACCCACCTACTTGGTTCTTTACATAGTGTTTGTCATTAGTTGATATTTTTCTATTTCCGTATTTGTTTCTCCACAGGAATATAGGTTCAATTAAAGCCAAACTCTGCCTGCCTATTTACTCTTGTACCTCTCAGTGCCTAGAGGGATAGTGCCAGGCATCCAGAAAAGGTGTTCAATAGGCATGGGCTAAAGAAATGCATTCATCAGTGCACTTAGAAACTCTGGCGCCATTGCTAAGTCTCACCTTCATCTTAAGAGTGAGCACTGGCTTCTTTTCCATATAACCTTTTAATACAAAAGACTCAGGCTGAAATCCTTATTTGAACTGATGGAGACAAATATAAAGAAATAAAATAGTGAAGTGATCTTCTATGCATTGGTGATTTGCAGTCTTCTCCTTGCCAATCAGAAGGAGGAAGTTAACTATAGAGGCAGCTACTTGTCACATCTAGAGGTTCTTTTGACCCCAGTGATTAAGATGATGTGCCTGATGTGGTGAACTTTTATATTACGCTGCCAAAGAACTGTGAAAACAGCCCTTTTGTCACACTGAGTTCTCAATTTTGGTGATGGCTGCCACTGTTCTAGAAGGAGATGACTCACCTAGGAAAGGGGGTGGGGAATGGGGACAGTGATGGGACAGGAAACAGGACTGATCTGAGGGTCTGTTTCAAAGCCCACTGAAATAAATAGAAAGTGAAGGTGCCATAATACACAGGCACATCTTAATACCACAACATTATATAACTTTGGTACAATTTCTAAAGCCCTCAAGGAAGGAAAGAGCCCCCCCCCCTTCCTTAGTAGTGTCCTCTCCCTAAAATGAGGATACCCAGAAACCAAAAGCAGTTTATTCTCTAGTGTCTGGTTCTACCCAGCTTTTCAAAACTCCCAGGACTCCAGGACAGGCAGGTGGGGCCATAGAAAGGAAGGCCCTCACAGTGTATCAACCTTCATCCAGCACTGCTTTCCCTGAGCATATCCTCACTTCTTGCTTCTTGACTTGCTCCTGATCTTCCCCATCACTGACTCCTTGATCTGGCTTCCTGTTTGTGGCCTCCCTTTAACCCCATTACCACAGTGCCTCTTAACATGTTTCTCCCATTAGGACAACTTCCCTTCCATGTCACCTGTGATTTGGTCCATCTCTCAGTGATATTTCTTCAGGCGTTTAAGGACAACACCCTACCCAGTCTAGTATGACCTCCATGTCAAAGCAGACTCCCTAGCTAGGTTTACCCTACTTAGAGCTACACCTTCCTCAGCAAGATAGTTATTTTGGATGGAATGTTTGTGTCCCCGTCCCGCACCCCCCTCCCCCACCAATTTCATATGTTGAAGCCCTAACTGCCAATGTGATAATGTAGGGAGGTGGAGCCTTTAGGAGGTAATTAGGCTTAGATGACATCATGAAGGCAGGGTCACCATGATGGGATTAATATCCTTATAAGAAGAAACAAAAGAGCTTGCTCTCTCTTTCTTTCTCTCTGCCATGTGAGAATACAGCAGGAAGGTGGCCTCTGCAAACCAGAAAGAGGGCCCCGACCAGAACCTGACCATGCTGACAACCTGATCTCAGACTTCCAGCCTCCAGAACTTTGAGAAATAGATACCTATTGGTAAAGCCACTTAGAGTATGGTATTCTGTTACAGCAGCCTGAGCTAAGACAATAGTTATTCATCTTTCCTAAAAGTCAGTACATTAAAAAAAAAAAAAAAAACATGTTCTATTATCTCGTAACCTTTAGAGTCAGTCAGGGAGGGAGGAGGTCTTCTATATTTCCAGTCTAAATTTCTCAGGATTTAATTTAATTAGAGCTCATACCAAAATGAAGATTTTGACCTCATGAAAAAAAAATGCTTCTTATTTCATTCCTATAAAGAGAACTTTTTCAATCTTTAAGGTACCTTATTTCGATGGTATTTGATCTATCCCTGATTATACAATTATTAGCCTTTTGGTGATCTAACCAATGACATTTAAATGGCATTTATGTGCAGGGCTTGAATTATGGAATCACAAAACTTTTGAGCTGAAAGATACCTCAGAGAAAATATAGTCCAATTCCTGAATTTAAAAGATAAGGGAAGCTGAGCCCCAGATAGCTGAGGTGTCTTGTACAAGGTCACACAGCTCGTCGAAAAATAGAAAAGGAGAAAACATGTGAGATGTCCTTCTTACCATTCCACCTGTAGTTGAAGAAAAGTGTTTAAAAAGATAAAAAGGGAAAGAAATGGTTTTAGACTCTTATATAAAAAAATAAAATAAAATAAAATAAAACAAAAAAACCCCACACTGAACTGATGCCTTCCCAATGTACTTTATCACACTTTGAGGATGTATGTCATTACACAGAAATTCTTTTCTGAATGTAATTTTGAAAACAGGCTAATTCCCAGATCACTGGGGTGGAGGGGCATGGGAGGGAGTGGGAGCAGAGGTCTTAAGAATACCAACCTAAATCATAGGCCCTGGAACCAGTTTCTTCTGCTTCTGTCCTATTGGGAGCCTGTTATAAGAGAAAATGAAATTTTCAGCTGCACACAGATTGCTTTATTTAGCACAAAATCTCAAAAAAACAACATGTTCTCTTGTGATTTGAGGCTTGATTATCTAATTTTCTCTTTGTGGTGTCCCGCCACCAGTAAACACCTGTTAAATGGCCAGAACAGACATGACTACTCTGTTTACAGTCCTGGGCTCTCCAGGTTTCTCGTTCTTCATGTTCTCCCTGGGAGCGTCCATCCACTTCCATGGCTCCCAGCAGATGGGCCCACCTCAGTCTCCAGCTCTGGGCTTTCCTTGGAACTTCAGACTCCTTTCTAGCTGCCCCATGTGCATCTCTGCCTTGATGTGGCACAGGCACAGCAAACCCAGCAACTCTGAAGATACATTACTTTCCACATGACCCCAAATCAATCTCTCTTTTAGAACCTACCTAACCTATCTAGGTTAACAGTGTCACCAGGCACTTGAGTGGCTCAGAAGCATCTCTGACTCTTGCTTCTGCATTACCCACCACATCCAGCCGATCACTAGTCTCTCCCGTCCACCTCTTAGGTGTCTCTGGAATCTGCCTCCTATTCTCTATCCCCTCATCATCCGCCCAAAGTCCAGACTCCATCATCTTTTGCCTAGACTATTATAATAATCTTCTCACAAGATGATAATCTTATTTTCCTTGCCTTCTCCAATTCCAATATACTCCTATTAAAAACCCTTCTGCAGCTCCCTACTGCCTAAAGAATAAATTCCAAAATCGTTAACATGGAAAAACAGACGACTTTAAATTTACTTACTTTACATTTAGTTATACTGAGCCATATAAATATGCCATCCAGAAAATTTTATCCATTAGCAATAGATCTGTTCTTAAGAGCCAAATGTAGCATAAGAATATCCAAGCCCTCTTTCACAAAGAAAACTATGTATTGTGGTTGAGAGGGCACTAAAAGCAGATGGAACTAGATAAAGTTCTGATTCTACCATGAAGCACCATTGTGATCTATTTCCTTATCTGTAAAATGGGGATGATAATAGTACATAATGCTCTGGGTTGCTGTGGGAATTACATGCAATGAGACTAACACCTAAAGGTGTCAATATTATTATTATTGCTAAGATTATTATTAATTGATATTATTACTAATATCATCATTACTATGAACATAATAGCTCTTTAAATATCTTAGGATAATTATGATAGGCCCCTCATTATTCATGTCTTCAAATCAAACATCGCGCTTCTTACAAATCAGTTTCAAAATCGTGTTGTTTTGAGAATGGCTCTCATTCTGGTCAACTCCTCCTGACCATTAAGAAACTTACCTTGACTTTACCCTAAGGCTTGAAGATAAAAAGAAAATCATCCTTCTGAACAGTTTAAAGGTAATTAATAAATACAAAGTCTCTTTTCCAAAGGTGTTTTCTCTTTTAATCATTATGATTCTAGAGGCTTCAACTTCTCTTTCCTTTAGTGTATACTTTCACTTCCTAATTGGGGCTTTCAAGGAAATTTTAGAGTGACTACCTCAGACCACGAATTAGTCTCTCCTTTCTAAAAATGCACCTTCCAGGTTTTGGTCAGAGATTATTGGCAGGAAGTGAGGGGAAGGTTTGCACTTCCCTTCTGTGGCTTCCTAAAGCAGTATTATCAATCTAACACTTTTCACCAGCTCTGAATTTACAGTCATTTTAATAAGTAAAAGAGGATAGTTGGTAGAGCAGCAAATTGGTCTTCCCTTGCTATGAAAATGAAAACAGATAGCAAACACAGTATCCTATCAAAGCAAGAGAAGTACTCCCAAGAAGTCAAGATATTGTTAGAGATGTCTTCAAAATATCAACAGATAATGAGATTGGGCAATGAGCCAATGATATCCAAACAGAATATATTTATTTGTTTCTTATGTGACTTAAATGATATTTCAAAAGTACCAGGGAATTTCCATTTAACACATTCACAGCATAGTTACTGCCATCCTGGTTGTGAATATTGAGGAAGTTTTAAAACAAAATCACTGCAGTAAAGCTTGATGGAGGTAGCATCATGGGAAAGAGTTCTTAACTCTAAATATTTCAGTCTTAATGTTGGCCCATCAGTTACTAGCCCTGTGACCTTGGGCAAGATGCTTAATCTCTCTAGATCTCCATTTACTTAACTATAAAATGAGGAGGGGCAAAAAGAGGAACCCAATACATTGTTTTGGAATGAGGGTCAAGTCAAGATAATGCACATCATGTGCCTAACACAGAGCGTACCACACAGTAGGTACTCAACAACTGTTGGTCAAACATGACTGTGATTGGACAAAACTGCTATTTGAATAAAACTGCTATGAATCTCACTTCATTTTTGCTTATTAGAGATCCAATGCAGTGACACCAAGTAAAAAAATCCAGTCAACAGTTTTAAATTTTCTCTCTTCATCATTTGCTTTCAGTCTACATAAAATCAAAGACCAGTGGCTTTTATTCCCACTAAAATGACCAGCTGTTCTATCACCAGGTAGAAATGCCCTAAATGAGTATTTCCTTTGACACACTGTACTTTGTTGTTCTGTAAACTTAGCTGCATAGAAACCTGTAAAGTCTAAAGAAATTTTATTCCTAAAGTTCTGTGCAAGGTCAGGGAGTGGCATATGATTAAGAAAAAAAATCATTCAAATATCTTGATTGGGAGTGTTCTGCAAAGTAAACTATTATCCTGGCAAAGGTGTTGATAATAAAAGGAAAGATCCACCCCCCCAAATAAAAATTCCAGCAAGCACACAGATGGCTTTAATTAGGTGTTAAATACGGGAACATGAGTAACTAAATCAAGTCATACTCCTGTCAGCCTGTAAAATATTATTATATTTATTGTAATCAGGAGGGGTGTGGGCAAAGGACTATAGGACAATTATACAAGTCTCAGATTTCCTTGGGTTTCATGGTGATTAGATTAGCTGCTGTTCTGTTAGGAGTCAGATACAGAGGCACGCTATATATCCCCCTTCCTTGTTATATAGGGTTCAATTGACATTATTAGGTGGTGAATACAAGATCACAATTAACCAAATTAAGTCAATATAAAATACCATAGTGTATGTTTAATAAGCTGTTTTTCCACTATTAATCTAGGTAAGTAAATAAACTACATTGTCTTAATTCAAGAATATGTAAATTTTATTTTCTTTTGATTGATCAAAACATGTTCATAGATAGTAAAATAGCATCCCTTAATGGAAAGTCCAGAGCAGAGCAAATTGTGGCTAATAATATTGTTAACATTTATCGATTTCTACATATACACATGCATAGAGTTCTACTGGCATCTAGTAGATAGAATCCAGGGATATTGCTAAATATCCTATAATGTACAGAACAGCCCCACAACAAAGAAATGTCTGGCCCAAATGGTCAACAGAGTGGAGGTTGAAAACACTGCTCTATATCATATTGTCTCTGGGATCAGTTATACCTTTGCTATAAAAGATGTGATCTGCAGACCAGCAGCATTCCATCACCTAGGAGGTTGTTAGAAAAGCCCACCCCAGATCTACTGAATTAGAATCTGCATTTTAATAAGATCCCTAGGTGATTCATCTGAACTTTGAAGTTTGAGAAGCAGTGAGTTATTACTATTAGCTACCACACTGCAAAAGGTCTCTAATAAGACAAATACACATTTGTCCCGTACAACAACCTCGTTTCCATGCACAGGCACAGAGTAGAAATGTTAGGAAGATGATGGAGCAAGAGGGGAGGAGGATGGACAGACTCAACAGGGATGTAATATTAGGGCCTGGAATTTTATTCAGCAGATGGTTACCTGAAGTAGCAATCAAAGGTAAGTACAACCTGAGTCTACAAAAGATGGACAGAAACAACACTCAAAATCTAACTTCGTCCTCAGGACTAAGAGTGGAAGACATAGGCAGATGGCCAGGAGCCAGGCAAAGGCAGGCATGCAGTGGAGGGGACAGTGGGATGTGGTGGTGGGCAGCAGGGTGACTGTCACAAATATACAAGCCAGCCAGGATAGCAAAGTTCTTTACATCTGGATACCAGCTATGTGGACTGGGGATCGGCCTGATTTAAAGGCACAAGGGCAAAGGAGGCCTATTCACCTAATAAGATTTGTATGTATTTCCACCATGAAAATTAAAGGAAACCCCACAAAGTGAAGTCGGGAGGACAGAAGAGGAGGCTACAACAAGGAGTTGTACCACTCAACGTCTATTACAGGAAGAACTGTCAATTACAGACCCCAACAGAAGAACGGTCAGCAGGAAAGTATTATCAATTGCAAGCCCCAGCAGGGAAAGATGGAGGTTGTACCTGCTATGAGATATCGACTAGCCCTGCAACTGAGCCAAGGAGAAACTGTCATCACCCTGAACTTGTGCTTTCCTCCAATGGACTTCCATTCAAAACAACCCGTCCCTTCTTCCTTCTTTTCTTCCATAAACTACCATTCCTCTCCTTTGTTGTTGGACTTGCCTATGGTTTTGCTATAGCTTGCATGTCTCGAATTGCAGTTTTCTGTTATTCCCAAATAAACACATTTTTGCTGGTAAAATGACTATTTCATTTTTAAGGTTAACACCACAGAGTGAAACTTTTCCAGAACACCTTTTTAACAGTCAATAAGGTAAAAGCGCTGCCAAAAAACAGAACTCCAACAATAATGTGTCTTTCTTTTGGGAAAAGCCTCCTGTCCTTTTAAGAAACACATGCAGCTAATGAAGAAGAGACGCAGAGAGAGCTCCTACTCCCAAGTGGCCCTCAGAATTGACCACAAAGTGCTTTAGAAGGACACTGATATTAAAACCCTTACACAATTTTGCATTTGGAGATTTAAGACAATACTTTTGTCAAAGCATGTCTCCTCCCCCCACAGCCTTTTCAAAGCAATAAGCAAAATAACAATGTTTTGTGAACTTTACCAAATGTTAACTGGGAAACCCTACTGTTTTTAATTGTGCTTGAATAAATACAGACCAGGATCTATGAGTGCAAATACAGTGGTTTCTTTCCCACTCCCCCTTCTCTAGAATCAGCTTTGTACTGATGGGTGGCTATTCCCAAAGGCAAAGGTGAGGTAAAGGCAAGATTGAGGCAGAATCCTCAGAGCCCAACCACTGCGAAAACCATTTCATAGTAAACCGAGAATTTAAGAATACTACTGTTGCGGTTATCCAAATAATTTCCCTTGCCATCATTCTCTATTCTGAAATCACCACTCTCACTACTGCACTAAAATCAGAGGATTTGGGGTTGAATGGATCTGAAAAGATTTTCTAGCACAACGGGTTCCAAATGTGGGCTCTTCACACTTGGGGAGAGAGGGCTACATTAAAATCAGCCAAGAACCTTTCCAAAATGCATAGTCGCTGGGCCCCATCCCTGAGAACTCTCCTTCAACAGGTTTCAGGGGGGTCCAAGGAATTTGTGCATTTAACAAACTCCTCACATCATTCTGATGTTCAGCAGGTTTAGGGAGCACTGTCAAGGTTAACTTCCCCATTTTACAAATCAGGAAAGTGAGAACCAGACAGTGAATTCATTACAATGCCAGACTAGCATCTTGATCTCCAAGCTTAATGTATTTTGATGACCCAATCTTATCATTTTTTTTCATTTGATCAATACTGCATCATAGTAAACTACAGTGTTTCAGAATATGATCCACCAGAGGTGCCTGGGTGACTCAGTCGGTTAAGTGGCTGACTTCAGCTCAGGTCATGATCCCAGTGTCCTGGGACTGAGCCCCATGTCAGGCTCCCTGCTCAGCGGGGAGCCTGCTTCTCCTTCTCCCTCTGCAGCTCCCCCTGCTTGTGCTCTCTCACTCTCTCTCTCAAATAAATAAATAAAATCTGTTAAAAAAAAGAGATTATGATCCACCAAATGCAGGAGAATCCAGAATTTGGAGCTAGGCTCTCTTCTATTTTTTTCTACTTCCCATTCCTACTCATTTTAATCCATGTAAAAATGAAACAGCCTCCCAGATACTCCTAAACACCAGCCTCCTGGACTTGACAGGGTGAGGAGAGGAATGTTCCTCAAGAAACAGTCTGCAAATTCATTGTGTAATCAATGACATCCCATAATTGTATTTTCTCCCTTTTGATCTCTTATGGCTTTATTGTTCTTGAACTCTCAAAGAATCTCCAGTTATACCCCAAAAGAAAAATTGCATCATTATAACTCAGGAACATCGATGTTTTACCTCCGTGGCCCTACTGACTGGTCAGCTTCAACTATCATAATTGCCTTTTTACCTACATATATACATATGTTTTAAGAGGAAGTTGATTTTAAGAACACGTCCACTGTTTTCTTTAATTTCCCTCATCGCATTCATGATTTAAAAAGTGACTCATCTAATGTATTCACAAAACAAAGAGCATTAAGAAAGAAAAAGTGCAACAATTAAGATAGTGGTATTGTTTTGTCTTGTTTCTTTGAGGGGTAAGGGATAACAAAAACAAGAACAAAAAAAAACCAAAGAGGCTGTTTATTTTTAAGGAAAGGCTCACTCCTGTTTGTGAAAATATGTCCAAATTCTAGCTGAATTAATTGAGCTCACTGCTTTGCTCTGGGATACAGGTGCACTGTCACTGTGACTATTTCTTTTTTGGGCATTAAGTTTTAAAGAAGGGCAGGTAATCCTAACAGCCATGGCTTCCCTGCACAGTATGCCTCCTGTTTAGTCCAGGAACTTTATTTACACTTTTTTTGGTATCTTAATAGCCACATTATTTTCCCTGGTATTATCATGTTAACAAATACGTGTTCATAAAAGACTCAAAGCACCCCCATCTATCAAAACTGTCTAAGCTGTAGGGCCTACATGGTATCCTGCCCCCTCTGGGAAGCACTCTAGAATTATCCAGCTTCTACTCTTCTACTCTTCCTACACATCTGGCATCAAGATTGTCTATGCCTTTGCTACTCAAAGTGTGGACTTCACAACAGCAGCATCAACATCACCTGGAAGCTTGTTAGAAATGCAGAATCTTGGCCCCACCTTAGACCTACTGTATCAGAATCTACATTTTACTAAAATCCCCAAGTGGTTCGTATATTCATTCAAGTTTGAGAAGCACCACTCTATGCCATGTAAGTCTTTGTTAGAATCTGCTTCAAATCTTTTGTCTCCCTCAATTCAATTCGTATACCTTACAGAGAGCAACTGTTGTGTTCTCTCAGCATTTGTTGCCATGGAAGTCTATGATGGAGTTTAAGATAATACTTGTGTAGCAGACACAGTTGGGGGCATGGCCAACAGCTCTTTCTCACCTCAAATCTTATTAACAGTACCTAGACTTCAATCAGGTACGCATGTTCAGGTGCTCCAAAGGAAGTGGGGTCCAGCCCCAGGCCATGGGGACAAATCACAATCCGTTAATGCTGATCATGGTGATCCCACTTATCTTCCCAGTGACTGGAGAGCAGGGAAATACAATTCTAGCCAACTTACTAATGAAGGATGGCCCCTAGGAAAGGATTCTGAACAATGACAAGGGATGCAAGTACTAAAAAGTCCCATTTTTTGATTCTGGATATTTCTTGATGAAGATGTGCTTAAAACTAAATAAACCATCTTGTGAAGAGGGTTAACCCAAGAGAATACTCACAATGGTTGAGTTGAAAGAACCTGAAGGAAGAACTTGAATCTCTACAGCATCACCATGCCACTGAATTCATTAACCTTGGACTTGCTTTACCTCCAGACTTCTTGACACATGACCTATAGAAATCATATTAAGCCATCTGAGTTGGATTTTCATTACCTGGAACGCTAAATATTCTAACTCATAAAACTGTTGACTAAAATGATGACCAATAATTAGGGATGTACATTCACCCTTTACATATATTATCTCAGGTGATTATTATGTCAGTTTCAAGCTAAAGACACCATTGTCCCTACTGTACTGACATGGAAACTAAAATTCAGAGAGATGAACAGTTCCAAGATTTAGGATTTGAACCCAGGTTTGCCAGATCCAAGAGCTCAGACATGTTTTTCCATTCTCCTTCCATGGTTTGACTTGTTAATAGCCATGATAATTTACCATGATCTTTGGGAGGATTATGTGCCAGCTTGGATGGGAAGGGGAGTCCTTTATAGGTTTTCTTGAGAGTAGTTTATTTACTTGCTTTACTGATGACACTGCATGAACAGACGCATGGGTTATCTAAAATGGGAATAATCTCATCCTACAAAACTCTATTCCTAAAGAATCCCGCAGCATGCCAAGCAGGCTCGTGATGAATAAAATGAAGCTCCCGGTTTGCGGAACTATTCATCGCGAAGAGATGTTGTGTTATAAAATTAATGAATCCTTCCAAGAGAGTTGATAACAATGAACTGATAGCCAATTCCTGACATGTACACATAGGTCTGAAGGGAGATGAAACCTCTACAAGTAGTGCCAGAGGAAAACATAATACTGTACTTCTTTTAGTCTACCAGTTCACTTTGAAAGTATGTGGCTCAGCTTTCAAATTTGCCCAATTTAGGGGAGCATCTGCATTCATTTGTTCAGATGTTTTGTCTGAAAGAGGAGATAAAAAAATATCCAAATATGAGGAAGCCTCCAAAAACACTTCCTAAATATCTCATGTGCCATCCCCACATGACAGAGTGGTAGAGACACAGCCCTTGAAATGAGGCCAACAGTTTACTCAGGCTGGACTCCAAAATTATAAAAGATGAAAGGCTTTTTGACCCGTCCTTAGCTCCCAAGGTAGTGTCATTCTTATTCTTAGAAATGTCATTTCCTGGGTAAATACAGATATATATAACGAGCAGCAATGTTTTTGAAATAAAAGGAGAATAGATGCTTAGACACAATTAGCAACATTAAAGGAAAGAAGCTACCTTTCCACCAAAACAAGGCCCTGTCCTCACACAAAATGAACGTCTTGGGGCACTGGCCTTCCACTCTCCATGTGCAGGCTAACCTTGGAACATCGCCCTATGTAGACAGAACACTAAATCTAGCTCTTAATTAGGTTATTTACTCATACAATGGAAAATTCAGTGGTTACATAATGCACGTAAACAATGTTTGTCTTTTTTCATTTTGATGTTAAAATCTCTCAAATCTGTTGTTGGAAGTGACCAATTATTTCAGTTAAAAGAAATGAACTAATAATTCAAGCACTGCTAATTAAGTCTGGAAATGGTGTTAATCCACTCAGCATTTTATCCAAAAATATTCTACTTGAGCTTCTTAAAATAAGGACTCTGACTCATATTGTGAGAATCAGAAAACTGTGTCTCTATTTCAAGTCAACAGAACAACAATGAAAAGGACTTATTTCAGTATTTCATCTTCTGATTGAATTTCTGAGTTTCACACAGGCATTTCTAGTAATTAGGAGGAAGACAAAAGATGTCCAGGAATAGAGGAAAACGAACCACCCTAACTGCTAAAGTTGAACATGTACCACCAGTTTGTTATTAATGCAACTAAGGAATTTTAATTTTTTCTTCCTAATTAAAAGTTGATTTAAACCCATCTTTTAATAGATCAAACCATCCAGTTAGTCAAAGAAGACTCATGATATGATTGATGATTTTTATATATTTTTGGAAGAGAATCTCCAAAATATTAAGCAATCATTCCACGGCCAATTTGCTTAAACTACTGACATTTAAGGAAGTTAAAATCTTTAACTTAAAATCAGTTTAAAAAAATACTTATTAATTTCTAAACTGAGATCGTGCCGATAGACATTTTTACTAAAATTGAATATAAAAATTTTGAGTATAAATGCATATTGTTGAAAGTAAAGCATGTTATCTTTAACACACACATACATATGATATTATGATAAAAACGTAAGTCTATGGGGATTAAGGAGTGTATTTGTTGTGATGAGCACCGGGTGATGTATGGAATTGTTAAATCACTAAATTGTACACCTGAAACTAATTTAACACTGTATGTTAAATGGAATTTAAAATTAAACATAATTCAAAATAAAACATAATTCTAAATAATTATTTTTTAACAGTGACCACTTCATATTTTTTAATTCAGTTAGCCAACATGTAGTACATTATTAGTTTTTGATATAATGTTCAATAACACAAAATAACCCAAGAATTAGAAATCCTGAAATCACAATTTCTGTTCCTTTTGCACAGCTTATATCATAACAATAACAAAAAACTTCAAATGATGGCACAGCATTAAAAAAAGAGAAAAAGTTTTTACCTGCTATTTTCAGCCAATATTTAGCTCTTCTTCTCATGAAATAATAAAGGCCTATCACCTTAAAATTTTTCACTAAGTAATATAAGATCATGGCTTTTTCATTGTTTGGGTAATAAATGCTGCTTACTCAGAGGTATATAATTATTTGTTTCCAAAGATTGTTTTGTTTTCTAAATTATGAGCCTATCTTATTAGAGTGAATTTTTATTCTTTTTATACAACGTTCAAAGCAAAGCTGAATGGCAGTTGGGTAACAGTCTCAAATTCTCCTTCATTGTGAATGTTGCTTCCAATGCCCAAAGCTCCTGGTGGCACACTTGCAGACTTGATAGAAATATAGAAGTCCTTTACAGCAGCTTACCAGGAAACCTGCGAAGGCTAATATTACATTGACTATTCTTACAGATGAATAAAGGTTTTCTTCTGGAGAAGACAAAAAGTTGCTATAAATATGAATTCTAATAACTATGGAGATAGGAGAATGGAAGGCATCTCTCTCTCTCCTTTTAAAATCATTTTCCATCAGTCAGTAAAGATTAAACAATCTTTTGGTTCAAAAAAATTTGTAAAAATGGCTCTTGTCTGAATAGAGCTACAATTCAAGATATTTATATTTCATTTTCCTCCTCTAGTTAGAGATTTGCTGACCAACCTAAATCCAAGAAGTTCTGTTCTTGGAGTTCTGCTTTAGGAGAATGGTTTACACAATATTAAAAAGCAGGAAGAGATAGCAAAAATGATCTACTCCAGTAGTTTTTATTACATTTCAAGGTTGGGAAACTTCTGTGTTCTTTTTTATTTCCCCAAACCCCAACAGCTGATGTGATATGAGAACAGGGTTCAAAGGATGTGTAGTAGGAACAAATGAAACATGACTGCTATGACCAACAGATCCTGAACTCTCCCATGAAATTCAGTTTATTAAGTCTTTTAAATGTATTTTATACTTTATGGATGTGTGTCTCTTCCCAACTCAGCATGCAGTGTGACTGCCTCATTTGGTTCTCTTGGACATCCTCCAACCTCTCTGACACCTCTGTGCACCAATGCACTCTCTCTTGACCCTACCCCTTGCCTGAGCCCCTGTAACAGCTAGTTTTCTGAGCCATCAGCTTCACTGGGGTGCAACCTGACAGTGCCGCACACTCCGAGCCTAAGCCCAAGCCCCACACCCCTCCCTTCCTGCCCACCACTGCCTGGGAGCCATTGAATAAAGATTTCTTGTGGTGGTGCCGTCAACCACATATAAGTCAACTTGACTGGCCAAGAAGTGCCTGGATTAAACATTATTTCTAGGTGTGTCTGTGAGGGTGTTTCTGGATGAGATTAGCATTTGAATCCATGGACTCAGTAAAGTAGAGAGGGGCATCATCCAATCCCTTGAGGACTGCACAGAACAAAAGTCAGAGGAAGGAGGGATTCACCCTTTTTTTTCGTGCCTCAGTGTTGAGCTGGGTCATCTCATATTGTCTCTTTCCCTCAGACTTGGAATTACATTATCAGATCCCTCGTTGTCAGGCCTTCAAATATATACCGAATTATACCACTAGCTTTCCTGGGTCTCCAGCTTGTAGACAGCAGACTGTGGGACATCTCAACCTCCTTAATGATATGAGCCAATCCCTCATGTTAAATCTCCTTTTATAACCTATTGGTTCTGTTTTTCTGGAGAACGCTGATAGCACATTTCCCTTTTTAGACGATTTTGAAACACATTTCATAAAGCTCTCCTAAAGGTCCTGACAGGAGTGACTATGTCACCTGTAGCAACGGCCCACTCAGCCACCGATATTAGTTTTCCTCCTTCCCTCTTCCATTTTCCCCAGCCCAGAGCTCCCTTTGCCTAGATTCACTTCCCAAATCATCTACCCACAACCAAGGCTCTGACTTAGGCTCCATTTTGAGGAGGACCCCATCTAAGACACGTAGAACCTCATCATGATCATACCATGGTTACCTGTGAACAACAGCTCACCATAAACTAGTTACTTTACTCAAAGAGCTGACAGAGCTAAATAAGAAAATTAACACTGAGTGATACAGTGAGGACGTAAGTAGGATTCAAACCCGGGTCTGCTGGAGACTCAACACTGCCTTCCATGCAATACTTTCAGAACAATGCTCTGCAGATAATTAGAAGGTGGCAGCAACTATACATTACATTTCAAAGTGCTTCGAAGTTGTCCAGGTATTTCCTAATACAGACAATAAAAACTACTGAGGGCTTTCTCTGTTCCAAGTTCCGTGCGCATTTGTGATTTCATTTCATCTTTACAACAAACACATGAAATAAGCCAGACCCCATTTCCTCATTTTTGGGTTACAACACCTGCCAAGTAAATAGACAGTCAGTTATTGTTTATTGAATTAAATTGAACTGAAATAGTTTGGAAACTATAGGTCTGTTCCATCTTTCCACTTTCTTTCAGAAAAATGTCGTGGACCTCATGCTCACAAATTTCCTAAAAACTTCCACTTTGTTTTTTGACAATATATTCTGGTGCCTCCAGAACAAAGAGAAACATATTTTCAAAGCACAGGCCGGTAGTATCTTCAAAGGAGGAATAAAAATGTTGGATTCACTCAAGGAGATTAGTATTGTGGAATTATGGAGGCATGGCGAACCTCAGGAGGTTATCTAGTTTATAACCTTGCCTCCAGGCAGAACTACAAAAAAGATATCATGAACACATTTCTGTCTGTGTCTACAGGTCAAATCTTATCATAACCCAGGATAATCCCAATCTCCAAATGATTAAAAAGATCCCTCTGATCCAACAATTGGCCAGTTTATTTCAAACAGTGTTTGATAAGGCAAAATTCTAACAAGAAACATTTTAGTGGGCCAGAAAATGAAAACTTAAATGGGAAGAGAATTTCAAAAAGCTACATAAACACCAAAGATTCTGGGAGCTTGGATTTGCATCTACATGTTCATTTTATTTTTTTGAAATTGCAAACCCTGGACTCTAAGAGAAATTAAAGAGCAAAGAAATCCTGTAACTATAAAACTTCATTACACCAGTAAAATAAATACCTATTTCTTATAGGTCAGGAGTAAACGATCATCATTACATGTACTCCTTTATTAGATTAATAAACATGGTCTTGTTCAAGAGCCCTTGGGCAAATGTACAATAAAAATGTGAACAAGAAGAGGAAAAGAAGGATAATATCTTTGAGCACCTTCTAACCCAGCAAGTGAATTTTTATGTACACTTTTTCCATTAAAAAATGCAAAGATCGGGGCGCCTGGGTGGCTCAGATGGTTAAGCGTCTGCCTTCGGCTCGGGTCATGATCCCGGGGTCCTGGGATCGAGCCCCACATCGGGCTCCTGGCTCCGCGGGGAGCCTGCTTCTCCCTCTCCCTCTGCCTCTCTCCCTGCTCATGCTCTCTCTCTCTCTGTCTCTCTCAAATGAATAAATAATCTTAAAAAAAAAATGCAAAGATCATTTATGAAAATAGGATGATAATGACCGGGCCTGAAGTGCACGCATCAGAATTCCATTATATGCTAGCTCATTATTAGATGCTTTCTGCATACAGCACGGGTCAAGATACCTCCTCTGAGACATCTCAACTGCATCCAGCAAAGCACAGCATCAGGTTTTCTCACAGTGTCAGACTTATGAAAAGACAGAGTCAAATCTCTTCATTCACTACAAATGAAGGAAGATAACGAATGAACTTAATTAATTAGCTAATTTATTAATTAAAGATATCCTAAAACTATTGCTATGTTGTCCGTTGAGGATGAAGACGCTGATTTTGTGGAGAGTCATCTATACGGTGATAGTAGAAATGGCTTTTCCATGATGAACTGGCATAAAAATAGAACATTAGTTTTCCCATTCCCCCTCACACCTGGGTCCCATGAGCACTTACAGTGTTGCCTCTCTGTTATTCAGAACACGGCACTGGTGTATCCAATATCATCTATTTCATGTGTCCTTAACCTCTGCCCTTTCTATTTGTGGCCATCCCTGCTTGAGCCACATACCAAATTAAGGACCAGTACCAGCTCCAGGACTATCTTGGCTATTGGAAAACTCTAGGACATGTGTCCTCTGGAAAACTAACCAAAGTTGTTGTTGCTGGTGTGATTGTTGTTTTAATTTTAATAATTTTATTTGGATATCTTCCTTAAAAATGTGTTTCTGCCTTAATATAAGGTGTAATGCAGCTTAGTAAAATAGTGTAGCATTAGCATTATAGTACAGTATTACTATTACAGTATAGTATTAGTAGTATAGTATAGTATAATGTACTATAGTATTAGCATAGTATAGCATATTAGCATAGTCTGGAAGAATATACTGAATATATATTTTTGTATCAGTGAGGTAAATAATGTTAGCTGTTATGACAAATCCCAGCAGACAAATCCTGGAAGCTCGATATAAAAGCTGTTTATTTTTCACTAGTATCCCATCTAATTCATGACTACAGCAGGTAGGTTCCCAAACTCCATGCATGCTGTGCCATGCTGTTGTCGGCTCCAGTCAGTGGAAAGGGAAAGAGAAGGTAGAGGGCGTATAACAGCTTCTTATAAGTCTTGAATAGGAGGGGTGCCTGGGTGGCTCATTGGTTAAGCATCCAACTCTTGATTTCAGTTTAGGTCATAATCTCAGGGTTGTGGGATCGAGCCCTGCATCAGGCTCCATGCTTAGCATGGAGTCTGCTTGAGATTCTTTCTCCCTCTCCCTCTAATCCCACTTGGTTTTTCTCTCCAAATAAATAAATAAAATCTTTAAAAAAATCTTGAATAGGAGTGCCACTCATCACTGGGAATCAGGATATGACTGGTATAGCCAGAGGCCATATCTAGATGCCAGGAGGGTTGGAAATTCAGTCCCTGGTTGCACAGCCATTTCCAGCTAAAATTCTATCATGTGGATGACACAAATGGACTGCACTAGGCAATTAGCCATCTCTCCCACACTGTTCTAGAGCACACCCATAAAAGGCATTCCCCCTTAACTTGTTCTTTGGCTGGGTTTCAGATAGGTGAAATTTGCTACATGGCTGATGTACAAGATATTTAATGAAAGAGTAATCTCTCTCCTTATTATGCTTGCTTTACTCACAGCCACATTCATGTCTCAAGTTCTTGCCCACTTGGGTAAAATTTTTAACCGATATCTTAGTGGCTACTCTTCTTTCTGCTTCTAGATCCCTAGCTATATAATACCAAATGCTTAATACTGAAATTTGCAAAGAAAGCTGGTCTTTCTTTTGAGCTGAGCTTAAATGTGGGTTCACGTATAGACCCACCCTGTCTCTAATAAACTCTGTGTCTTTTTTTTTCTTCTGAATCTATCATAGATTCCAAGGTTGAGACAACGTTCTTTGCCAACAGACTCCATCTATCGTGGAAAACAAATCTGGTAAGCTTTTTAATTTATTTATTTAACAAATATTTATTGAGCACCTACTATGCATAAGATACTGTGCTAGACTGGAGGACCGCTAGGCTATATAAAATGCAGTCCTTACTCCCAAAGCATTTATCAGTAACATAAAGAATAAATACAGTCCTTCCTAAATTTTTTCTCCTTTCTCTTTTCCCTCAAAGAAAAAAAAAAAAAAACAGAACAAAAAACCCTCCCAAATACTTATTTAGAAATCAAGTCCAGTAGAGGGCAGCACACACACACACACACACACACACACACACACACACCCCTCCACTAGTACCCCTGCACCCCCAATAGATCTAGCTAAGTAGATAGAACAAAGTGGAAGTTCCTTACATAGTACCAAGTGCATGGCAGGTATGCAACTGATTCTCAGAAAAAAAATAGACATAGAGTAGTAAGGAAGAAAGTACAAGGAGACGTGCCTTAAATAAAATTAGTATTCTAAAAGATAACAAAGAACAACCTAATTTATTCTTCATGTCTTAGTAATTGTTGCAAAAACACAGTATACATAGAATGCAGTAAAAATCCACTTATACTGAAAATGCTCTATAATTCAGCTCTATTATCATATTACTGTTTGATTTGTTTTCTCTGAACTCTGATACAGCTATGAAAATGAGAAAATCAAGTGTAACATTTTTTTCATCAGTGAAAATAGAGATAGATGGAACTTAATTATTAAAACTGTCATGTACCTTAGTCACCCACATGCTTAGATAAATTGTCCAGTTCTCCAGCACATTTTAACCATACAAGAGAGCAAGAGATAAGCACTAACTCATTAACACTGTATGAAATTGTTCAGTTTATTAATAAAAGACTCACTGTAAGAGCCTTGTGAGTACATAAGGGAGATTTACAACTGACATTTGCAGAAAAAAATGTGTACATTTGCTGTTAATAAATTGAGAGCAAAAGTTTTTCTCCTTGTAATAAGCCTATATACATAGGTTGTGTATTGTGTTGTAATTATGGTCTTCAAACCAGAGAATTGCTAAATTAGCACATCTAATGAAATCACTACGTTCTGGGGCTCAAAGAACCTTTGTGAGGTCTGCAACAAAAGTACTTAGCATGGCATGGCTGCCCTTTGTAGCCACAGAGTGCTGATTCATCCCCTCTAAGTAGATGCCCAATGATTGAGCATCTATTACCGAAAAAGTAAGTATGATATAATATTAACAAGTTTACTCAATCCCACTTTAATTAAAGGGAAAAAAATCCCTTTCATTTGGGAGTAGCAAAGTTTTGTTGGCACCATTATTGGTAGAAATGGCTTCTCCCTCCTTTTTCCCAGGTGAGTGCAACTGAGAGGAACACATAAACATTAGACAAAAATGGCAAAAAAAAATAAACAATAGACAAAAAAATAAGACATTTCAGGAACCCTGGGTCACATAATATATTTTATCCTTCTTTCCACTGAGGTTGTAGCCCTTCAGGTTTTCACCCTGACATTTGGGTTTTTTAATACTGTATTGGGTGTCAGGGTAAACATTTGTCATGCTTTCAGATCAATTTAGAAAAAAAAAATCAATACTTTAAAAGAGTATGTGTCAAAATGCCCTTACCCCTTTCCCACTTTGAACTTTCTCAAGCTCTAAAAAGTTTCCTTCAATTTCTTATCTTCTGAAATCTAAGTGCTTCTCTCCCCTGCCCCCCAGGCTTGCATTTCATCAATTCTTGAAAATGAAAACAAAACAAAACAAAAAAACAAAACACCACCACAACAAAAAACACTGTTCACGCTAACTTGGTTGGTAAAGGAAAGAAGAGAAGTTCCAACAGCTTGTTTAATGACAATTTCCTGAGGGGTAATTCTGGCAAATACGTGCATTTCAGAATTAGGCGTCCTCTGAAAGGTAGCAGCACAGGGAGGCCTGAGCTGGGCCAGGAGGACACATCAGAAACTATACACTCACTTGTATGCTAGAAGGGAGAAAATAACTAGGAAGTGCTGCACCAGTTGCACTTTTCCTCAACAGGCTTGTTTTAAACAAACAATAGAAACTGCTGCTTTTGATTTTATGAAAGTCCTATAAAGAGTGCATTTCCCCCAAAAATGATTCAAGAAAAGGGTGGATTACTCACTAGCTCCTGAGTTTGCAACGTTCTCACTTGTGTTGGAAGTTTGGGGAAGTTAAGTTTATTGCCCTTGCTAAGGATCTTCATATTAAGGATTCTCAAGCTTTCTACTTTCTCATTGGAAACACAGATGGACTCTGTAGAGTTGCCTACCCTCGCCCTGCTTCCAGATAGTGACAGCAAATGTTTGAGTAGCACTTTACAGTATACAAACGACTTTCTTGTATGAATGCTTGTGTGAGGCACAGAAGTACTGTGACATAGGCAGTGTTATCTCTGTCAAACAGTGGATTGTAAAACCTACCAGAAACAGACAACCTTCACTCTGCCGGTCATGAAGCATGTCATCATATGCCACCTCGGGCTTCTACTGACTGCTTTGTCTGTATGTTTTTTCTCTCCAATTGACTTGTAAAATCTTCCAAAGATTATATCATACACTTTTGTCTCACCGTCTGCTCTAGCACAACGCTGAATAAAAATAAATGTTCTATAAACGAGAGAATGAGAAAAAAATGAAAGAATGGATGAACAAAGAACGACTCATCAGGGAAGAAGCCATTACAATTTATCCTGAGAACCATAAAGCCAGAACTTTTGAGTATAAAGAAATGTGGCTCCATGTCTAGGCTGAATCCCTGCCCATTCAATTTGGGGCCTTAATGGCTTTCACAATTTGAAGTACGGATGGAGCACAACTGATACCTTTTTTCTCTGTTGGGCTTCTCTCCTGAACTTCAAGATACCTATTTGGCCACTTTCCCCACTCTCCATAAAATGTCCTCCTTGCCTGAGCTGGAAGATCTGTCCTTCTTCTGAATTTCTAGAGTATTTGTAGTCAAACCATCACTCAGCCATTCCCTAGATTTTTTTTTTTATTTTTTGACAATCTTGTTTCTCAATTTTAGACTGTCTTCTATTCCTTTTGGATCTGCCAGGATATTTAACATAGTAGCAGAGTCATGTCATGGACACTTATAAATATTTTTATTTAGACAATGATTTTAGTCATTCATGCATTCAACAAAGATTGTCAAATACCTACTCTGTACCAGGGACTGTTCTGAGCATAGAGATACATCAGTAAACAAAACAAAGTCATTGCCTTCATGAAGCTTATATTCTAGTAGTAGGACACATACATAAACAAACAAGCAAATAACTAGTACGGCAAATGGTGACAAATGCTATGGGGGAAATTAAGCAGAGAAGTATATATCTTTATATAATATAAGAGTGCTCTAGAGCAGTGGAGATGGAAGTAAGGACTATCTGAAGCAGATTTAGACAGGGAAGTCCTCACTGACAAGGTAATATTTGTGTAGAGATCTGAAGGAAGCAGGTATAGGAAATAGATATCTGAGAGAAGAGTATTCTAGGTTGAGGAAGCAAGTACAAAGGCCCTGAGGCTGTGTCAGGCTTAACACATTTAAAGACCATTAAGGCTTACAAAATGGCTGGAGTATAGTGAGTCACAGTATAGAAGATGAGGTCAAAATGTTGTGGGGACCAGACTGTAGGCCACTGTAAGGACTTCGGCTTTTATTCTGAGTGAGCTGGGAAGCCATTAATGAGCCTTGTGAAGGAGACTGATATAATCTGATTTAGATTTCATATAATCATTAGGATGAAGATTAGGATGTAGGGAAGCAAAAAAGAAAAAAAAAAATGTGAGGAAGCAATAATGGAAGTAGAGAGATCAGTTAGAAAACTACTATAGTTGTCCAGGTAATAACAGTGGAGGTGGTGAGAAATGTCTGGATTCTGGATATATTTAGAGCCAAGAGGGTTTACTTATAAATCAGATGTGGAATGGGAGGGCAGGAAAGGAGTCAAGGAAGATGCTGAGGTTTTGGTCTGGGTGACTAGCAGAATAGGATTGCCTTTAGCTGACCTGGAGAATACTGTGGAAGGAATAGGATCAAGGAAAAAAAAAACCACCAGTGAGCTTTTGTTCATGTTTCATTTTAGGTGCCGACTAAACATAAAGGTTGTTAAGCATCTAACTGTGTTTCTGTAGAGAGCCTTGTAGTATAAATATAAATATGAGAGTCAACAGTCTATAATGTTATTTTAAGCCATTAAGACTAGATGAGATCATTTAGGGAGTAAGTGTAGCTTAATAGCAGACGTGAAAAGACTGAGCCCTGCAGCCATATTTATTTAGACATCAGGCAGATGAAAAACAAGCAAGGAAGAGTAAGAAGAAGGACAAGGAGGTAGGAGAACTAAAAAAGACCAGTGAAAGTTTTATCAGAAAAAGTGCTTCAAGAAGGAAGAAGTTATCAGCTAGGTCAAATCCTGCTGATAGATGGATCAAGATGAGGACTTAAGATTGGATCAAACAACATGGAGGTCATTGGTGAACCTGACAAAAGTGTATTTGCTGGAGTGGTGCCAAAGGAAGCCTGGTCACGACGGGTTCAAGAGATAATGGGAAGAATGGGATTGAAGTGAAGGAGGGGAAAAGTTGCTGGATATAGACTATAATTTCTGATGAATCTTTCCACAGAGAAAACCCCAATAGAATGGTGCTATGTGTGTGTGTACTATGCAGTCAAGGAGGACTTCTTAAAATATGGGAAATATTAGTACATACGTTACTGGCTGATGGGAAAAAGCCAGTAGAGCAGGAAAAATTGATGACCCAGAATAAAATGTACATATTTTACAAATACCCACTGGATAGGGAATGTGCAGTATTTAGCCCTTTGTCTAAATAGGGCAGGGGACCTAGCATTTAAAAATTATTCCTCAGTCATTTAGTCTCATTTTGGTACCTGGGTTTTGTTATTGGTTTCCATTTGTTTGGTACACTTGATGGAATTAGGACATTCCTTTTCATCACTTTTGCTCCTTTTTGTGCTTTTATTTTGTGTTGTGCTATCTCAAAACGTTGCTTTTCATAAGAAGGAGAATCAACAGGGTAAAACACAGGCGCCAGGTCTATAAGCCTGTTGTTCGAGCTGCTTCTTAAACTACTGAGTTTCTCACCAGACTGGTGTCAGTTTGAACAAACTTTGCTCTGGGTCGCCAATAAAACTTTTCTGTGTCCTGAGAGCCAGGCTTTGAGAGAGAGAGTGTTCTTCCTGGTTTTATGCCTGCTGGGGGTGTGGATTGTTGGGTCTGCATTTGGAGGAGGACAAATATTAGGGTGGGTGCCCAAGACACGACTTGCACAAGCACTGCTCTTCTACTAACCGTTGCCACGCCTCTTGGGGGTGTCTAAGTCTCAATGTTCTCCTCCAGGAAAAACTCTCATTTGTAATCTGAATTCTTACGTCTATTTTTCTGGATGGCATAACTTCTCCAAGGATGGTTTGGGCCTTCAGTGACCACTCTAGGAAACACTTCAGAGGGACAAAACTGTTTGCAAAAACATTTTAGGAAAGAAACATTACTCAGTCTTAATTGGCAGCATTTTTTGATTGGTAGGCAGAGGCCTCCAAATGAATTCTGATCAAAAGTTGCTTTGCTAAAAGATCTTTGGCCAAGCTAGTGAGCAATTTGACAAACTTAAGCAGCAGTGAACTAGACTCATTTCTCTAGTAAATCCTCCCCCTCCTTGTCCTCCCTCTTGTCCTCTATTCTCGCTCCCACACCTGGGTCAACTCCTCTCTCCTTCCCCTTGTCCATACCCCCTACTTTTTCCCAGTGATTCTCCTAAGACTCCACAATGCTCATTGCCTCTGAAGATCCATCTTCCTATGAGCTAGGTATGTGGGCAACTACAGAACTTAAACTTTGTACCCATGCCAAACTAAGAGTTATAATTAAGGATTTCTCTACACTCAGAGACGTCCAGAAACTATTCACAGGAGAACTTGGAATTTTGGGGGGTGAATAGGACCCAGGGTTACCTGATCTATATTAAATTATACACATATTGGACAGAACCTCAGAGGCTAATTCTTGAATGGCAAAAGCTTATTGAACTGACTCAGAAAGGGACCTACTGAATCTCTCTTTCCATAAACCTAAGGATCAAAACAAAACAAAACAAAACAAAACAAAAAAAGGTCAGAACGTAAGCCAAAGTTTCCTAAAACTCACACCTAAACCTTTCCAATAAAATTTGGTTGGACCGTAATTCAATCATGTAAACAGATAAAAGATGAAATAGGATATTTTCAAGATACACCAGGAAATACCATCAAACAACATTCAGAAGCTAAAGTAGGTTTTGAGGTAACAGCAGCTCTTCTATTTCATTTTATCATTGAGGTTAAATCTGACGTTAGAGACCTAATTAAAGAACAGAAATTAGAATGTGAAATAACCCCTTTTCCTGACAGAACATTTTGAAAGAGCTTAAGAACAAAAACCAGACAAGACCCAAAATAAGTTTATGGCCCTGCAGACCAGACAGCTAGATGACCCACTTCCCAACTGATCACCAATTGATAAGGATAATTATAGATATTGGAAACAGAAGGGACTCTGGAAAAAAGATTGTCCAGTGTTGCAAAATAGAAACCAAGATGAAAATAAAAACCAGAAAATTCACATCAGTGAGCATGGTCCAGGAAAGGAAAAGTATCCAGTATCTTTCCCCGTCTTTAAACACTGAAGGTAAATTAATTATAAACACAGATGGTCAACTTCATCAATTCCTGGTAGATAGTAAGGTTACTCTTTCTACATGAAACTCTGCCACATTTTCTCAGCTTCTTCTTTGGAATAATCATATCACACTGGTGTTAGGTATTTCAAATAACCCAGCGATTTCTCTAAGTCCAATGACTTAACTGTTACACTTGGACCCTTAACTGAAAAACATCCCTTCTGCCTTCTGATATCACCCCCGCAACTTAACAAGGAGAGTCAATGGCTTCACTGTAGAGATCTCTGCTTTGTTCAGTGTGCTTCCAGACTAGGACAGTAACTGTCTGTTTGCCTTCACCTGCGGAGGACAATATACCTGGACAGGCATGCACAGGGGCTCACTGAAGCTCTCTCTTATCTCCTAGTTCCTCAGTCAGACTTAAATTATCTAAAATCCCTTTGTGATTCAGTACTAATATAATATGTAGATGGCCTTTGTTAATCCTTGTTCAGTAAACAAGGAATCCTGAAATGAGGATTCCATTTTCTTGCTCACAGCCTTAGCAAGAAAGGGACATAAAATTTTTGTCAAAACACACTCCATTATTTAGGGCATGATCTATCCCAGGAGGGAAAAACACTCTCTCATGATATATTTTAAAGTACCTTAACTTATCCTAGATATCTTACAAAATGACAACTGAGAGTATTTCCAGGTTTAATAGGATATTACAGATAATGAGTCCTGAATTTCTGAGACTGTGACACTTCCATATGAATTGACAATGTCCTGAGTAAGAGACCCTCTCTCCTCTGGAAGCCCAAACATGAACAGGCCTTCTATAACTTGGAGAAGACTCTTCCACAGCTTCCTTCCCTGAACATCCCTAACTATAAAAGATCCTTTTATTTGTACATGAGTGATCTAGATAAGCCTTTGGGATTTTAATTCAACTTCATGGGAACCATCAAAAACCCATCACCTGCCATATCCTCATCCTTGACCCTGGTGCAAAGGTTTATCACCCTTGTCTTAGGGCAATGGAACCTCATGGGGTCTCGTGCAGCACAGACATATTATTACTGTGAGAACATACAACACTTTTCAGCCAGCCAATTAATCTCTTATGACATTGTTATTCTCTCCTTCACATTACTATTCACTGCAGCCCCACCCTGAATTCTGCCATTCACTTGCCCCCACCAGAAGGGGAACCTCGTGATTGCCTTACTTCAGTTAGAGAACTTTTCTGTACTTCACTCAGATCAGTTACACACTCCCATTGAGAATCCTGACCTAATATTATTTGTTGATGGAAAACTGAAGCCAGATATTATGAAGCAGGATATGGCATCACTAATTTAAGCTTTAGAATATAATCCCCCTACATGAGATAAAATCAGCTCAGATGGCCAAAACCTCCAGAGTAAACAAATATACAATAGCAGGTAGGCTCTTGGAATAATGTGTCATTTTGGGACACTTCGGAAACAAAGAGTATTTCTTCTGCTGGAACCTCCATCCAAAATGGACAAATTAAGCAACTAATAGATACACTCTACTTTTACAGAGGTGGTTATCACAATGGTTGTAGACCATGCAAAAAGAGATCATATGGAAGCTAAAGAAAATGCTCTCAAAATCATTATGCCAAACAAGTAGCCTTAACCAAAGTTGTGAGAGTCTATGCAAATCCTCAAAGGATAAATCTCTGAAATGACTCAAAGAATTCATAAAATATTAATATTTAACCCCTAACTTCAAAAAGAAAGAATGGAAAAAATCTGGTTTCACCTTTCACTCCATCTCCAGTGCTCTCAAGAAAACCACTTGATGGCATCAGATGCTTTTAAATGGATGGATATTTGCTGAATTTCTCCATTAAACTATTCAGCCTGATGTAGACAAATTGGTTACTGTCTTAAATCAGGATTGGTGAGAAAACTTTAAAAAGAGAGTTGAAGTTATTTTCAGGACATGTGTGAACTGTCAACAACATAATCCTGGAAAAACTATAAAGGTGGGACATAACCAGGAACCAAGGGGTGTAGGGGTCTTTTGAACACCTTCAGATGGTTTTTAATCAAACACTACTCTCCATGAGATTTGAATATATTTCAGTTATTGTAGATCTACTCTCAGGATGGGCTGAAGCATTTCCTTGCCAAAAAGCTACAGCCCTTACAGATGCTAAAAAAAGCTTTTTGATTTTGCGTTTCCAACCCAGAGCAGACCAACTTTTATGCCAAGTGACTAAGGAACACATTTTATGGGAACCATTATCGACGAACTCTGTAAGGCTTTACCTCTTATTTAAAAACTACACTGCGCTTACCATGACAATCTTCTGGAAAAGTTGAAAGAATCACTATAATATTTAAATTAAAATCATCAAAACTTTCAGAAACCCTTAAACTCCTCTGGTCAAAGGTAATCCACAAGCCCTTAAAGCCATACAGTCCATTCCTTTGAGGACACATCAGTTATCATCCTGTAAAGTGGTAACTGGAAGGCACAGGCATTTTAGGATTTCACCTCTGACACTAGGCTTGCCCTACTACATGCAATCATGGTATAAAATACTGTAAGGGACCCATATACTATACCCAGTCCTATCATCAACAGTTTAAGGCTAGCTTTCCACATCTTCTTAAACCCATTTTCATGATCTTGGGCCAGACGTTTTTATCTATTGGAAAAGACATCAGAGAAAAACTGCTCTTTAATCTCATTGGAAAGAACCTTATGAAGTTCTGTTAATAATAAATACGCAGCATCGCTTCTCGGCCTTTTGGCTAAGATCAAGTGTAATAATAAATACAGCAGTGAAACTCCAGGTAATCCATCATTGGGCTCATATTTCACAGCTAAAGAAGCAATTTCAAGTTTGAAGGCTACTCCAATACAGCTTTTCAAATTGATTCTCAGAGATCCACCAGAAGCAGCCAGTCTTTGGTAGTATGCAACTGACCCAAGATCTTCAAAACAAGCTAATAACCTCAGATAGTAGATAACTTTCACCTAGTACACAGACTTGGTGTTTGCTTATAATAATTTTTCTTCTCATTTTCTATAAACATCTAGTTGTTATTCCTATAATGACCTTTTCCTCTTTTCTTCCCTTACTGTAACCGTTAGAGCAGAACATACTCATTTTAAAGCCATTCTTACATTATCCCAAATAGTAGCCTCTGCTTTCAATCTTACTGTCTGCTGGATATGTCATCAATTGCCAGACCCCCATGGTTAAAACTTCTGGCAAATTCCAGTCTCATCAAATGAGACCATAGGGAATAATATCTGTTGGCATTTACACTTTACCTACATGGACAAATGACCTTAAACAAATCAATCTGTGACTGTGTTAGTGTCCGTCTCTCCCAGAAAAAAATAACCAATTATTACAATCTATTGATCAGACACTAGGTAACTCTAAAATTGAATTCAACAACCTTCATATTGATGGGTTAAATAATTGCCACTTATAAGAAACTAACAGAGATCCAAATATGTAACCCAGCTAAGGTAAGGTCTTGGTTTTGACCTTGCCTCATGAACAACTCCTTCATTCCTGATGCCAGGATTACTATTCCAGTAATAGAGGATACTACTTCTTTTGTGGCCAGGATACCTGATTTTGTTTGCCTCATTCTAAAACCTCAAGTACTTCAGGAATAGTATTCTGATACTTTCTATACACAGAGATCCTAATTCTATAAATCACCAAGGCTCAAAATTTCAACTCAGACAAGAGCTCCAAAGCGAAGCCCATCCTTGATTATTCAGGCATTCTACCTGGTTGTTCACATAACTCATTCTTTATGTTAAAAATCAAAGCAGTAGTCTCATTGGCGGAAATTATACAAATAGAAAGGACTGTAATGAATTTATCAGCAACTCTGGCAGAAGTCATTAACAATACCATCCTGCCCTAAATGGAATAGAGAGCAATCTAAACTCAACGTCACAGGTACTGATGGGCAATTGCACTGCTCTAGCTTTCTTGTTGTGCAGCTATGGTGGTGTCCATGCCACCAGTAATACTTCCAGCTGTGTTTGCATCAATGAAACAGACAACATAGAATGGCCTACATACCTTACAGCCTATGGGACTGGAACTCTTGGCCTGGGTTGAATAATTGGGGTTCCTAGTTCCAAAGCATCTTACAGGGTTTAATTGTTCTTGTTCTTATCATAGTGATCATGATGCTGGACCACTGCATCCTATCCAGAGCCTTAAATGCTTCTGCACAAGTGCTCTCTCCACAGATGATCTCCATGATGATATAACAGCAAAAAGCTAGTAGATGAGAAATAGTGGATAGAGTCAAGAAAATCTCATGATACTGCTGGCTATGGAGACAACTGGACAATCCTCAAAGGGGAAGATCTGATTCTCTAAAGTTTGGTGAAATATTCATCCTCACAATTGAGAGAATGATCAAAAGCGGGGACAAAGAGATGAATATACAAATGGACAATGGCCAGACCATAGATGACAATAGATCTTTGGCCCACAACTTTGCAGCAACCATCCCAGGAAGTCAAACTGCAAACTCTGCACTAATTGGCCCATAATGACCAGGAGTTGGTCACTGACTGCCAGCTTCCCCATTGTTTTGTCCCCTCTTCCAACATAAGACCAACCAGAGAAAACGAAATACACTCCTCAAACCAATCATATAAGATGCACTCACCCTCTAGTGAGGCCACCGCAGGCTTCCTGAACAACTTCCCATCAGAGCATAACCAAAACCATTTCCTTTATGCACCATAAAGCTATCCCACCATTCTGCAAGCCTTTGAGTCTCTACCAGACACAAAGTGATGGTGGCTGACTTCTTGCTATAGCAAGCTCCAAGTAAATAGCCTCTAACTTTATTTGGGTGATTGTTTATCTATACACAGGAAAGCAGAGAGAAACAGGCCCTGGCTGACTCCTGAGAGAAGAAGCCATGATCTGATTTAAAGGGTTATTAGAAATCAAGGTTTGGGGCGCCTGGGTGGGCTCAGTTGTTAAGTGTCTGCCTTCGGCTCAGGTCATGATCCCAGGGTGCTGGGATCGAGCCCCACATCGGGCTGCATCAGGCTCCCTGCTCCGTGGGAAGCCTACTTCTCCCTCTCCCACTCCCCCTTTTTGTGTTCCTGCTCCCACTATCTCTCTCTCTGTCAAATAAATAAATAAAATCTTAAAAAAAGTAAAAAGTAAAAAAGTAAAAAAATTTAAAAAAAGAAATCAAGGTTTGTCCCTGAATTTCAGATCCTTCAAAACAAATTCATGCATTCCAAAGTGCCTGTGTTCAGCTTCTTTAAAAAGAAAACCTATTCCATAATACTATATCTTTTAATTTAAAAAAAAGCACAATGTCCATTATCCAGTGGTCTTCAGCAATATAGAAGCTATTAAATGGTACTTCTATAGGCAACATCCCAATGAAAACGTTGGTTTGTTTAATTGGTGGCTATTATGACATTGGAGCCTGGGATTACATAAAAATCATGTTTTTACTATCTATAAAATATAAATCATATTTCATTTGGGACTGGAGTCTAATTTACAGCTCTTGTGCTTTTATATTACCTGTTGGCATGCTAAAAGAGAATGATATAGACAGCTAAATAAACCATACAAATTGTTAAAAATTGGGCGCCTGGGTGGCTCAGTTGGTTAAGCGACTGCCTTCGGCTCAGGTTATGATCCTGGAGTCCCAGGATCGAGTCCCGCATCGGGCTCCCTGCTCGGCAGGGAGTCTGCTTCTCCCTCTGACCCTCCTCCCTCTCATGCTCTCTGTCTCTCATTCTCTCTCTCTCAAATAAATAAATAAAATCTTTAAAAAAAAAATTGTTAAAAATTTAAATATTCACTTATTAGGATCCACTAACTACTGAGTCTGGTGGATATAAGCAATGGATATACAAATTCCTTAAGAGAAAGTGCTATCTGGGGGAGGTGTGCTTCTATTGTGTATTGAATCCTTTTTTCAAAAATATTCATTATTCAATTATGTCTACAACTGCAATGCAAACTGATGCTCTTGCCCTACAAAAAGAAAAATGCAATCCCAATCTCAATGTTTTTTTCCTTAGGCAAGTGCATCTAGAATGAAAGAAACCCTAGAACAATTCCAGGGACTTGGTCTGTCCCCAGATAGAGAGAAGGAAGAATATTCTGCAGTCTTTCAGGGCTCAGAAGCCAAGCAGCCATCAACAGGAATACTTCCAATACAGAGACTGCAGAGAAAGGCCTGCTGAGCTGGGAAAGTGGTTGGTATGATCAGTATTTAGGTGATGCTATGTGCATCTTAAGTGACTATTTAAAATCTAGGATAAATTTTTAGCTATTCCTTTCAAAAAATATAGCTTATAAGACTGCCATATGTTGGGGATAACCTGTAAGAAAACTGGAGAGGAACACATTTATTAATGGCCCCTCCACCTGCAGTTGATGACCAGTAAGTGTTTTGGCAGAATCGATACCTAGAGCCAGAAAAATCTTCTGTTAGACCTTTGATCTCTCAGCAACTGGAGGGATAAAGATTTGACTCACCTGCAAGTTTTACAAGGCTGAATTCTATGTTAGGAAACTCAATAGAAATGATTCAGGGATTCCCTCACTATTACTTTCACTTGGCAATAAAACTGCTAATATCAGCCCGTCTTATAACTTTGGTCTTTGAACCCGTTTTCAAGGGCATTGCGTTCCTCCGTGGCATATTTGGGCATTTTTCTAGCCCATCATGGAGTGGCTTAGGTATTGCTGGGTGACAAGTTTCTCCTGTAAGTCTGCTAATCCATTCCTGTAGTGAAATCAAACAGAATAACCTCATTACCTCCTCAGAATAATGATTACACTTCAGAGAATTTTCACATGTATTAGGGTATTGGCTTTGAAAGTGTGTTCCAAAGGCCACCTGGGGTATGAGCAAATGGAGGTTTAGGGGATCTCACACCAGACCTACTGAGTCAGACTGTCTGGAAATGAGATCCTATAATCTGCATTTTAACAAGCTCACCATGTGAATCTTATACATACACGTTTCAAAATGATTGCCTGTAATCTTCAAGCCACTGTTGGAGAGCTGGAAGCCAGGAATCGGGTCTTACTTGTTGTCCTCAGCAACAAATAAATATGAAATGAATAAATAATAGAAATTATTTGAAGTATGAGGTAAATAACTGTCAAAGATCACTTTTCTGCTATATATCTATTATGTATATAAATAATATATATGTCTCACATATCTACTATGTATATGTAAAATCTTATATTTTGTGACCCATTTAGTTTTATATTAGACCTTCCTGGAGTGTCTGTTAGAAATTAAGATTCCCTAGCCCCATTCTAGACCTACACTCCCTATTCCTGTAACAATGGGCATTATTCAGTACTCTAAATACCAGCCACCTTTCATTAGTGACAAAACTAGTCAAAATAATGATGGCAATGAAATAAAATGTGATTTCATTTCTTATCACAAAAGCCTGGGATAGAAGGTTCTGTTGTCTGTATTTTTTTTATTATGTTATGTTACTCACCACACAGTACATCATTAGTTTTTGATGTAGTGTTTCATGATTCATTGTTTGCATACAACACCCAGTGCTCCATGCGATACATGCCCTCCTTAATACCCATCCCCCCAACCCCCTCCCCTCTAAAACCCTCAGTTTGTTTCCTGGAGTCCATAGTCTCTCATGGTTCATCTCCCCCTATGATTTCTCCCCCTTCATTTTTCCCTTCCTTCTCCTAATATCCTCCATGCTATTCCTTATGTTCCACAAATTAGTGAAACCATATGATAATTGACTTTCTCTGCTTGACTTATTTCACTTAGCATAATCTCCTCCAGTTCCATCCATGTTGATGCAAAAGTTGGGTATTCATCCTTTCTGATGGCTGAGTAATATACCATTGTATATATGGAGAAACAGAAGGTAAAGAAGATGATTTCCTTACTACCCAGTAAGGAGATCCATTAGCTTAATTCGTGTCATGAGTTCTCTGTGTTTCTAACACCATGGAAAAGAAAGTCTACACATAAAGAGTGCATTTGCTCCCAAATCTTAAATGTTGAGATTAAAGGATTGTATGAAAATTTGTCATGTCATATCATTTCTCTTTATAAAATTAAATCAAATCTGTAAGTATTTAGTGATAGTTTCATAGGTACATCAAAAGTTAAATCATGGATGCTGGGGTTCAGATATCAAGGCAAGACAATATAGAAAAGCTTCAAACAATGTCCCATTCTGAAATTAATGCCCCCCCCAACATCAACTATGAATCCAATGGTGTAAAAGCAGATCATGGCTGCAAGGAACTGTTAGGGTATCTGGGAAAAGGGATTCACACTGGACTCTGAGGGAGACAATATTTAATAGTCAAATGGATAAACAGGTATTCTTTTCATCTTTTTTTTTTTTTGATGACTGGTTATTTCTCTCTTTTTTCTTAACATTCAATTAGCCAACATATAGTACATCATTAGTTTTTGATGTAGTGTTCAATGATTCATTAGTTGCGTATAACACCCTATCTGTTTATTCAACATTTATTGGATTATCTTTTAGATGCAAAAAAGTATGTTAATTGGCAGAGTGACTATTTTCCCAATATCCAATCCTTTTGGGAATCCTCTATCTCCCATTTCCTGTGGTTTGAGTGGGACTGACCACATCCACCTACCTCAGGAGCAGACACATGACTCAAGCATGGGCAATTAAGTCCTCTATTCTCTCTGCCACAAAGGAATAAGCATGGGACCCAAGGTGAACTGATAAGAGTCTTCTGTGGAAGTATTCTGTCTGAGAAATTAAAAAATACTAACTTTCCCACTACAAGCTACATGTTCCAAGTATGCAACAGCTGCCTCAGGCCATCTTCTCTGGCTATTTGGGGGAGTCTTCTAGGAGAGAAAATGGAGCTAATATGCCATCTGCATGAGAGGCAAAGAGAGATTGCTGGTAAAAATCATTTGGCTTGGGGCGCCTGGGTGGCTCAGATGGTTAAGCGTCTGTCTTCGGCTCAGGTCATGATCCCTGACAGGGGGATCGATCCCCATCAGATCGATCCCTCCATCCATCCCATGATCGAGCCCCACATCGGGCTCCCTGCTTGGTGGGGAGCCTGCTTCTCCTTTCCCTCTACTGTTCCCCCTGCTTGTGCTCTCTCACTCTCTCTGTCAAATAAATAAATAAAATCTTTAAAAAAAAAATCATTTGGCTCCCTAAACCAAGACCTGACTGGAACCTGGATCTTTTCAATATTTGAACCAATAAATTTTCTTTTATGCTTAAGGTGGTCTGAGTTGGGTTCCTCTCTTTTGCAGCCAAAAGATATTCCAACGTATAAAGCAATGCTACAAAGTAAAAAACATTCACTGTCATCAAGAAGCATATAGCTAACCAAACAAGATTACTAATAACTATAAGGCAGTGTGATAAAATGTTATAATAAATGCAAACACTAGATGGTTTGCTGGCACAGAAAAGGGCCACCTTATTCCTTACCTGGAATTAGAAGTATCAAACTTTTGCCACTGAAAGGTATCAGGGATTTATTAGCCTTTATCCTGTCTAATCTTTTTCCTCTATTATATATAGAAATGACCATTCAAACCAATCAGTGGATATTTTCTTCTAAATACATAGCATATAAGAATTTTAAAATGGCACAGAAATCACTTAAAAGAACTGCACACATTTCCTGGGCTTATTAATAAAGTTACAGTTTACATAGTCAATTATCATATGGTTTCACTTATTTGGGGAATATAAAGAATAGCATGGAGGACATTAGGAGAAGGAAGGGAAAAATGAAGGGGGGAATTTCAGAGGGGGAGACGAACCATGAGAGACTAGGGACTCCAGGAAACAAACTGAGGGTTTTAGAGGGGAGAAGGATGGGGGCATGGGTTAGCCCAGTGATGGGTATTAAGGAGGACATGTATTGCATGGAGCACTGGGTGTTATACACAAACAATGAATCATGAAACACTACATCAAAAACTAATGATGTACTATATGGTGACTAACATAACATAATAAAAAAAAGAATTTTAAATAAGACCTTTCTTAACTAGTGAAACTGCCTCAAACTCAACATCAAAAAACATTATTCACATACTCCTAAAATCCCTTATTTTCTAGTTCCGTAGCAAATGTCCAGTTCAATGATGATCATCAGGAGTCGGATAAATATCCATGGACAATTGTTCTGATTTGTTTTTAGCTTCAAAGGGGTATACTTAGGACAGAGGTAACACAAAATGAGGAAAGGGAAGAACCTGAAAGCAGAGAACTCTGTATGTGTAGTAAATCACGTACATTATTTTAACTACAGTGATAGAGAGAAGGTAGTCACCAGTCATGTTATAGTTTGACATCAAGTTAGAGCCAATATTAATCAATGGCAGAAAAAAAAGCAAATTTTGCTTAGAATTGTCACAGGGTAGGAGCATCAAGATTTGGTAGGCTTCACTATAATTCCAGAGAAAGAAAAAGTCCTAGCTTCAAGAAAATACAGGAAAGTCAGTGTTAATCCATACATCAAAAACTAAAGATGCTGGGAGGTAGAAGGAAACTGGGTTTTAGAAATACATGGAATAATGGGGAACCTGAGTGGCTCAGTCAGTTGAGCATTCGACTCTTGATTTCAGCTCAGGTCATGATCTCAGGGTTGTGAGATCAAGCCCCATGTTGGGCTCTGCTCTGAGTGTGGAGCCTGCTTAAGATTCTCTCTCCCTCTCCCTCTGCCCCTTCCCCCTGTTTGCACACATGTTCTTTCTCCCTCTTTCTAAAAACTCAACACCCAAAGAACAAATAATCCAATCAAGAAATGGGCAGAAGACATGAACAGACATTTCTGCAAAGAAGACATCCAAATGGCCAACAGACACATGAAAAAGTGCTCAACATCACTCGGCATCAGGGAAATCCAAATCAAAACCTCAATGAGATACCACCTCACGCAAGTCAGAATGGCTAAAATTAACAAGTTGGGAAATGACAGATGTTGGCGGGGATGCAGAGAAATGGGAACCCTCCTACACTGTTGGTGGGAATGCAAGCTGGTGGGAATGCAAGCTGGTGTTGGTGGGAATGCACTCTGGAAAACAGTATGGAGGTTCCTCAAAAAGTTGAAAATAGAGCTACCCTATGACCCAGCAATTGCACTACTGGGTATTTACCCCAAAGATAAAAATGTAGTGCTCCGAAGGGGTACATGCACCCCAATGTTTATATAGCAGCATTGTTCACAATTGTCAAACTATGTAAAGAACCTAGATGTCCATCAACAGATAAATGGATAAAGAAGATGTGGTGTATATATACAATGGAATATTATGCAGCCATCAAAAAAAAAATGAAATCTTGCCATTTGCAATGACATGGATGGAACTAGAGGGTATTATGCTAAGCAAAATAAGTCAGAGAAACACAATTATATGATCTCACTGATATGAGGAATTTGAGAAACAAGATGGAGGATCATAGGGGAAGGGAAGGAAAAATGAAACAAGACAAAATTGGAGGGGGAGACAAACCAGAAGAGACTCTTAATCTCAGGAAACAAACTGAGGGTTGCTGGAGTGGTGGGGGATGGGAGGGATAGGGTGGCTGGGTAATAGACATTGGGGAGGGGATGTGCTATGGTGAGCGCTGTGAATTGTGTAAGACTGTTGAATCACAGACCTGTACCTCTGAAACAAATAATACATTATATGTTAAAAAAAGAAGAAGAAGAAGATAGTAGGAAGGGAAAAATGAAGGGGGGGAAATCGGAGTGGGAGACGAACCATGAGAGACTATGGACTCTGAGAAACAAACTGAGGGTTCTAGAGGGGAGGGGTGTGGGGGGATGGGTTAGCCTGGTGATGGGTATTAAAGAGGGCACATATTGAATGGAGCCACTGGGTGTTATGCACAAACAATGAATCATGGAACACTACATCAAAAACTAATGATGTAATGTACGGTGATTAACATAATAAAATAAAAAAAAAGAGGGTAAATAACTTCCTACGATTTTCTGTTTGCTAATTCCATGATTTTATGAGGCCTAAAGACTTTTGGTGAGTCTGAAAGTTAGCCTTAGTTGGTACAAAAGAGCACCAACTCCTTATAGGCAAATTCCGAGCAAACTCTAGAAACAAAACTCTTACACTAAAGCTGTTCCTCCAGAAGGAAGGGGGAAGTAGGGGAGAGGAAAAAACACTTTTATTTAGAGTGTATAACTTGCTATTTCTAAAAGAGGGCTTAACGTAAACTAAACAGTAGACAGTAAATTGCTTGAGGATGGGCACCTCCTCATCTCCATCTGTGTATCTCTGCCAACACCTCTCTCAAAGCTCTGCAAGTGGTAAAAGAAGAGTAATATGAATCTAATAAATTCAGATGAATTAACCAATATCAGCAAAAAAGACAAAGCTAAGAGCCAATCTTTGACTTATTCTATTAAAATAAAATATCTATTAAAATAAGTGAATAACTGTTCTGTATAAAATAACTGAAATAATTCTCTATTTTGGAGAATCTCAGGACCTAGCATAACGCTTGCCTCACAGTAGATGCTCTAAATAACTGATGTTTTAATAAATGAATGAGTGCAATGGACTCCGATCGCTATATTGAGTCTTTCACAGTGATTCATATACACCCCCAAATCACTACTGCAGCATTCAATGCAGACAGACCATTAACTGAGGCAGAATGGCAGGACGGCCAGTTTCTCCCTGCCCTGGCCTCACAGTTTTGACAATGTTAGATGAATTTTGGATGCAGCAGTCAGAAATTCATCCTTCTCCAAGGAAGAATTCCCCAATTGCCAAGATAGTTTCTTCGGGCTCCCCAACATGAGTTCACAGAGACAAAGACAGTGACCTTGAGGAAAGGATATTTTTTCTCTACCTGCTCTTATTCAAATGCTGTGCCCAAGTCTGTGACTTTGTGGTTTATTTGCAGAAAGGCTTCCATGGCAGGCATGCTGCCTGTTTAGAGAACACATTGGATGCCCAGCTCTGGAAGACCGCACACCGTTTAACCAAAGGATCTAAACCCATGTGTACATTTTGTCTCTCTCCACTTCTTTGCTTTTAATGGAAAAG
Organism: Phoca vitulina; assembly: GCF_004348235.1. Taxonomy (NCBI): domain Eukaryota; kingdom Metazoa; phylum Chordata; class Mammalia; order Carnivora; family Phocidae; genus Phoca; species Phoca vitulina. The sequence continues at coordinate 91,137,685 of NW_022589704.1, forward strand.
GCAAGACTCAGAATATTCCCCAAGCAGCTGATCTCTGGTTTTCTCCAAGTGGCCCTTTCAGTGTGGATTGCGCTGGGTAGGATTAGGCAACCACCTTCTCAGGGGCAGGGGAAGCATACCTACAAGTGGGATAAAATGTAATCCAATTCATACAGCTTATGTGAAATTTTTCTTTAAAGCAGGTGGTGAAGCTAAGTGACACTCAGAGTCTCCTCTCCATCCTAAAAGAATGTGAAAGCCCATGTAAATGACTATGTTTAAGCCCCCCTGCTCCTGATATCCCACTTGTTTAGTATAACAGTGTCAGATTCACACCTCTCACTGCTTATATGGAAAAATACCAGCCTGGACCACCATTCCAGGGAGGTTTCCTCCTCAAACTGCCTATTAAGGAAGAACAGAAATAATTTATTCCTTTAGGTACAAATGTGGTGACAAAAGCTTCCAAAATGGAGAGGCTTGAAATTGAATGGGAGCAGACTCAAGTGAGGAAAGCTTGAAGTTTCTTCATGACTACACTGCTGCCCATTATTACTACAGACTCCCTGGGACCACTTTGGTTTGAGAATATGAACAAATCTCTGATTTTTCCCAAGTACATATAAATAATAAATAAGTATATATATATTTATATTTATATATTTCAGGTGGTCTGCAAGGCCCCCATGAAGCCTATTCATGGAATTTCTAGGGGGTCCTTATGCTCCTGATTAAAAATTCTTACTCCAAACTTCGCTTTTTTTTTTTTCTATACTTCCCTGCATGGTTCAAACTAGGGGAAATATACTGTGGGGGAAATAAGAAGCATCAGTAATCTCTGACCACTTCTAAGGTGTTAAAAAGGAATCACTGTACCTTCTAAATACCTGAGCCAAATTCTTGATTCCTAATCTAGGCTGCAGGGCTTTCACATAAGAATATGGCACATCCTTTCATTCAACAAGTGCTTCTTGAGTGCTTCCTAGGTGCCAGCCAGCTGCAGGAGTAGTCATCAGGGTTAAAGAGGAAAGGTGCTCTGTCGGTCTATAAAGAGCTCATAAAAATACAGACAACTGGGGCGACTGGTGGCTCAGTCGATAAGCATCTGCCTTTGGCTCAGGTCATGATCCCAGGATCCTGGGATCGAGCCCTGCACCGGGCTCCCTGCTCCGCGGGAAGCCTGCTTCTCCCTCTCCCACTCCCCCTGCTTGTGTTCCCTCTCTCGCTGTGTCTCTCTCTCTCTGTCAAATAAATAACATCTTTAAAAAAAAAAAATACAGACAAGTAATGCTTCCTAACACAGTATGATAGATGCTCCTTGGTTGTGAAGGTGAGCGGAGGTGGGTGTTGGCAATGTCTGGAGAGTGGTAGGATGTCTTCGTAGACAGGATAGTGTCTGTGCTGTCAGGAATGAACAGGAGCAAGCCATGGAGAGAAGAGGCTCCAGGGGCACGTGCAAAGGCACAGAGGTCAGAGAGAATATGAAGGGCAAGCAGTGGTATGGCTGAAACAGTCGTGGTCAAAGGGAAGGCTGCAAAAATAGACAGGGGCTATTTTTTTTTCAAGAGCCTTGTAAAGCATGATAAAAAGCTTGGATTTTATTGAAGGAAAAAAAGAACAAAAGGATTTAAGATGAGGAATGTTAGCATTTTAGAAAGGTCACTTGTAAATGCAAAAAAAGAAAGAAAGAAAGAAAAGAAATTAATTGCTGGATCCCCAAAGAGTTCCAAGACTTTGTAGAAGTGTCAGTCACTCCCACTCTGATTATTCTAAAATGAATAGCAATCAGGGCATTTAAACAGTCACACCTCCCAGAGACCCTTAGCCTTATATGAACAGGCTGTATTTGACTTTGCTCCAAGTCCTTCTAGATATAGAACTTAATGACCATATTCTCAATAAATATGAAAAATATATTTTCGTAAACATATTTACTTTCACTGTATTCTCTAAAATATAGTGTATTCATTTCTATTGTTGCCATAACAAATTACCACATAGGTAGTGGCTTAAACACAAACTCATTATTTTACAGTATGTCAGAAGTACAACTGGGCCAAGGTGTCGACAAGGCTGCATTCCTTTCTGGAAGTTCTAAGGGAAAGTATGTCTCCTTGACTTTTCTAACTTCTAGAGGCCATCCCTATTCCTTGACCCATGTCCTCTTTCTCCAAATTCACAGCCAGTAAGCTGAATCTCGGACTCTTACTGCATAGTAACATTGCCCTCTGACCACAGCTGGGAAAGGTTCTCCAATAAACACTTGTGTGATTAGGTTGAGCCCATCTAGACAATTTGAGATAATCTCCCCATCTAAAGATCTGCACTTTTAATTCCATCTTTAATGTAAATTAACATTGTCAAAGGTTTGGAGGGTTAGGACATGGGCATTTTCGGGGGAGGGGAGCATTGTTCTGCCAACCACAAAGGGACTCAACAATTTCTCCTGCCTTCAGTTGTTACTGTTTGACCAGTGAAAGACAACAACAAAATGTAACGTGGTTATTCTACCTTTTTCTTTCATCTTTAGCTCACTTAAACTATTTAATCAGGTGCATATTTATGTCTAAGGATGTGTTAAGGCCTTGACTGTGTTCTCAATACCATCAACCACTGCACAGAAAAAGAAATCAATAAAGGAATCAGTGCTGATAGATCAAGCTAACAGAGGAACTTAACATCAGGATCTCGGGCAAGGGGAAGCTGGAAAAGTGGCTGATACAGGCCTTTGAAGAATCACCTGAGTAGTAGGATTCCTCTGAGATGGAGACAAGCTATAAAGATGAAAACAATATCAAAGCAATGAAAAACAGTAAACCAAGACTATCCATATGTTCAAAATAATCTAAATCAACTTTGTCAACAGGCATTCCACATCTACAGTGTATGTCCCAAAGGCAAAGCTAATGTACGTTTGTATTTTACACAGCAACAAGCCTATTGTCAATACTGCACCAATAAATTATTATAGCTTAGTCTTATTAAGTCTTCCAATGCCTAGAAAAGAAGGCTACATTTCAAAGGACCAGAGTTCTCTGCCCTCTGGGCTTTAACCATTTTAGAACACTAATATTTTCCAGGACAAGTCCGGTCTGTTTCAAAGGATATTACCTTTCAACATTCACTTGAAGAGAAATTAGCCAAGCATGCATATTAAACAAATGTTAAACCTCCATAATTTAGCTCTATTCAATGTATGTTTCCAGAACACCCAAACAGTCTTATCACATTCTAAATTCATCACCAGTTCAATTTTTTTTTTTTTTTTACTCTGCTATGTTGTCTTGAAATTCAGACTGTGGGGGCACCTGAGGGGCTCAGTCGTTAAACGTTTGCCTTCGGCTCAGGTCATGATCCCAGGGTCCTGGGATCGAGTCCCACATCGGGCTTCCTGCTCAGCGGGAAACCTGCTTCTCACTCTCCCACTCCTCTGCTTGTGTTCCCTCTCTTGCTGTGTCTCTCTCTGTCAAATAAAATCTTTAAAAAAAAAAAAGAAATTCAACTGTGTTCTATGACATCAATTCTAAAAGAAACGAAAGCTATTCTGCTTTGGGGAATGAGATGGCTAGAGAGGTAGTGAGGTCACCACCATGGGAGACATTCTAACATATGGACATATGCACTGGGATGCTCAGAGAGGACTCACACATTGGGTGGAGGTAGGAGGTAGACTCTTTCTCAAACCTGAGATGCAATGGTTCCATGATGTATGAGACATGGTCATGTTTAGAATGGATCTGGACATTGTGGACCTGTGCTAGAAAGAAAGACACCTTAAAATTGTCCCCTGAAAACTCTGCTCTAAATCAAGTAGCCCTACATGAAGACATATGATGCAGGTCTATAGAAAAACAAGACAGCCAGTTCTGGGGTGTGATTTGAGATGCACCAAAGGTTTCCTCTTTCTCTGGTCTATAAGGTCTTCAAGGAAGTAAAAATTTGAGGGGTCCTAAGAAGCCAAATAGGATTTATCCCAGCTGAGAGCAATGGGAGAAGACTCCAGGGAGAGGCCATGAGCAAATGAGCCAGATGTGTTTAGAAAATGGTAGAGAAGAGTCTACTGAGAGAAAGAGGGAGAGAGAAAGTTGGAGGAGATATTTAAGGTCTTCCAGGGCAATCCTGTGCATGAGCCCTTAAGGTAGAATCAGAATATGGAAGAAACTAAGTGAAAGTTTACAAAATCTGGACTCTGATCTGTAGGCAATGACAACTGGAAAACAGACTCTGGGGAGGCAGAGAGGATCCAACCTGAAGCCACCTTGGGTGGGAGTTTGCTCAAGCAGATTGAGAAAAGAGATGGAGGAATGTTCAGTCAATGATGACTGGAAAGAAATACTGGACATTCTCATTTGTTTCAATCATTTGTCATTGTGTTTATTCCCTTTTATGTTCTTCTCAGTAATGCTGCTTTTGAAAAAAAAACTCGGTCTCACCTAGCTGTACTGAGTGGAAAAGGGAAGAATTGTGTTTGTACACACATTTATCCATGTGGCCTGGATACATCTGGTTCCGAGGAGCACTGATGCTCATGAGCAGAGGCCTTGGAGCAGAAGGTCAGGTGCCAGAGGGAGAGAACATTAGGGGCAGGAGAGTAGGGGAGCTCCTCATAAGTTCGTTATTCCAAACTAGCACACTTCCAAACACTTTTTCAGGTAATATATTGGTGTGACACACATGAGGAACAGAAAAATAAGGTATGAAAGTGACATACATTAGAATAAAGTGACAATTAGGTCAGACTGTTTAATGTACAGAAGCGATGTGGAGAAAAGATTGTCAAAAAGTGGTAATTTTTTGCTGTTTTACCCAGGCCCCACCATCCAACAGTGTAGGCCCTGCCCTCAGGCCCAGCAAAGGCTGACATCAGTTACTATTGATATTCCCGGAGGCTTGGGAAGATTTTAGGAGCACCCGTATCTGCTGGAAAGTGAACTACAGATCTTTTACTCTCTCACCCTTACCAGCCACAATGTTTGAGCATGTACCCCCAGTATATTTATTTATAAATTTTAATAAAGCCCACCCATATATAATATAAAAAATAGAAATCTATAAATAAGAACATAAAATGGACATGTTTAAACTAAATTAAAAATAAACTAAATGTTTAAACTAATATTTGTATTACTTGCACCATATGCCAGGCATTTGTCTAAGCACATTACACATATTAACTTCTTTAATCCTCATAAAAGCCCTCCAAAGTAGGTATTATTAACCCCCATTTTACAGGTAGGGAAACTGAGTCACCCATGGTCACACAGCTGGTAAGCACCAGAACGTGAATTCAAACCAGGAGTCTGGCTCTAGCTTCTGGAACCTACCCTCTGCACCATAGGCTTCTAATTTTTCTGAGTTAATCTCTCAAGACATGATGGGCACTTTGGGAAAGGTTTATCATTAATGACAGTGGCTGTAAAGCCACATTTCAAATAGTTTTCTTGGTATTATATTTGATTAGAGTGTCACTGTTTCTTACCCCCTGATGGAGTTGAGCGGGAGCTTTGGAAGAGCAGGACAATTACCAGCATGGCCATTTTCTTTTGCTCCCTTATGGATGTTCCTTTAGCATGATCATTAATTCACAGGTTCTTTGTAGAAATCTGTTTTAAGGCAACTCGCCCATATTGTAAAGGGTAGGTTAATTAAACAAGATCACTGACTCTTAAATCCACTTACCAAAGCGATATAAATTGTACTGTACCACAATAAGCAAAACTCAACTTCACTCCCACTACCACTCTGCTCATTCTGCACATTTTGTCCAGGACATGACCAGCTGATTGTTAGACAGGTTCAATGAGGGCACCAGAACTTTCTTTGTAATCATACCATAAAGGACTGTCCCCTATAGCAGGGGTGTGTGAACCCTACTTTGGAAACCACTACTCTAATGGATTATCTCTCAAAGTGGGGTCCTTAGACCATCTATATCAGAATCAACAGGTTTTTTTTTTTTAAGATTTTATTTATTTGAGAGAGAGCGAGAGCATGAGCAAGGGGGAGGGGTAGAGGGAGAAGCAGACTCCCCACTGAGCAGGGAGCCCTATGCAGGGCTCAATCCTAAGACCTGGGGATCATGACCTGAGCTGAAGGCAGATGCTTAACCAACTGAGCTACCCAGGTGTCCCAGAACCAAGAGGGTTTTTAAGAAAATCTTGATTCTTGGGCTTATGTCCATACTTACAGAATGGGAATCTTTTGGGTAGGATCCAGGAAATCTGCACTTTAAATGAGTTATTAATATGATTCTTTTACATATCAATATTGAGAGCCAGTGCTGTGTGTGCTGCTGGGTCCCTGATACAACAGTAGTTCCCAAAGTTTCAAAAGCCCTTCAATGACATCTACTCCAACCCTCTAGCCAATACTTGAATATTAAAGAATCAAATATAGTGACTCTGGTTCTCCTTCCCCTACAGTGAGCAGAGTTGAATATAGCCTTTGAATTAGTCAGAAAGATTTTGTTCCTTCAGTTTAATTGTAACAACCTGGGAAATAAATGTGCTTGATTTTTCATAATATCCATAGTTCCTGATTCAGCACTGGAATACAGCAGGCTACAACCAACAAAGAGATTTTATTAATTCCCAGTGGCTACCAAGAGTTCTGTATGGACAAGGATTCTGAGACTGAATTGGAGCACAGTAACCAATGTAGGACGCATTGCCAAGCTCTGTGATGGAAACCACGTGGAGAAGTGGCAACTTGGGATAGGCATGTAGCAACACAAATGAGCTGCCTTAACAGTATATTCTCAAAATGAATGAATATAGAAAGATAGACCAAACACTGCATATATGAGCAAATCACCTCTCACTTAGGAAACTACATGCTTTTTTTAGGTCATCCCTGTCTTGGCAGGTCATTCCAAAAATAAGGCAACCTGATCTTCCAGAACTGAGGCCGTAGCCACTTAAAAGGGATACTTCTGCCATTTCTTTCATGCCCACTGCATATGTGGGGCCGTAAGTCAGGAGCAGGTCAGAATCTGTTAGAGTCAGATCTAGGACAGCTTCACCGTACCAGTGATGGGAAACCATAAAACTACAATTTAAAACAAGAAAGCAAGCTTAACTATTTAAAAATGACAGTGGTATGGAGCAGTCTGATGTAGAATTAGATCTCATTACATGCCACAGCAAATCTGTGTGTATCCATAAAATAAACCCACTTGGAAACTTTAAATACGGTGTTATTTTTCATCTGGATACCTGGAATTGCTATACCACCTGCTTAGAGCATGGCAAACACTAGTGTGGCGGGGAACTGTGCAAAGACATGGGTGCACACACCAGCTCCAGCTGCAGCCTTGTGGGGAACCCGGTCTTTGGGGCAAGCCACAGAGCATGAGGCAGACAAAAGAGTTAACCCATCTGCTTGCTGTTTCTCACTGTTTCTTTCTTATTAACATTTTTGATAAAGATAAACTGGTGTCAGGAAAAGGGGATGTTGGGACTTTGAATATTAAAATGGATTAAATCCACTGGACGTGTTTTACATTTTATCTTAAACCTCTCTGTAACTCCCTCAGTATTTGTAATCTGCTCTTAGCTTCCATAACAATGTGCTTACCTTGTTTTTTTAATACTTCTTTGAGCATTCCTTTTGTCTCATCTTCATGCACTCTTTTCCTTCCATGCTACCCTTAAAAGAAGGCCTTCCTCATGGTTCTGTATTCAGTATACTGTTCTCACTCTTGTCTCTCTCCCCTGGATAATCCAATCTATTTATGCTCATGGTTTTAACCACCACTTAGATATTGATGATTTCCAATAGTTTATCTCCAGGCCAGACCTTCTCTCCTAAGCCTCAGACTCAATTCAACTCTCTGTGGGACGTTCTGACTTGGATACCCACTGGCATCTCAACTCCAGCCAACGTCAAACCGCATACATTGTCATCTTACCACCTACACACAAACCAATATCCAGCCAGATAGACAGACTAGAAACCTGGGGGGCATTCTAGACTTTTCTCATTTCCTCATCCCCGCCAAATTCTGCTGGGTTTATCTCTTGAATAGGTTTTAAATTCCCATTTTTCTTACTTGTCTTTTCTCACTTTTCTTAGTTTTTCTTACAATCTAACACTACCCTAGCTCAAATTTATCAGTTTCAACGAGGCTGTTGGTAATAGCTTCCCAGTGGTAGCCTGGCCTTTAGTCTATCTAACAAGGTCCTTCAGGACCTTCAGATTCACCTCTCTCCTATCCCTGCCTCCCTAGCACTACTAACCTGTTTACAGTTCCTCCTCCCTGCTTTTGATCATGTTGTTCTCTCTTCCTGGAATGCCTAACATCATTCTATGTGGCTAAGTTCTGGTCTTTAAAATTTAACTCAGTGGTCATTTCCACAGAAGTTCTTCTCTGAACCAATCTACCTACCACTCTAGTCTAAGACTCTGTTCTCCATAATACCATGTTACTCAGTGACTACTTCCATTATTGTTTGAACCACTGTGTTGTGATTATCTGTTTTCCATAAGGGCAAGGATTTTGCCTTACCCATGCTGGTCTTCCATGTCGAGCAAAGTGAGAAGATGCTGAATCAACATTAGGTAGCTAGACAGATAAATCACTGGATAAGAGAAATCAGATCATAATTTTTTAATTTCAATATGTTGAATGTTTATTGGGTTTTCATCTCCTCTGGGCCACAAAATGGAAAAGAAAAATAATGTCTTCAAAGAGTTAAACTTGAAGTTATTTATATTAACATTGTGGATTCAAGAAAGAATGTTCTACCTAAAACTTTCAGGAAGAGAAAGGCTCATCATCTCATCATCATTGTCGTTACTGGCAAAGCTCAGAGGACACTATGGAACAACACAACTCTCTTCTTTCTTCAAAGAGATCTTTCAAAAGGAAAACCATCTTCTCCTGCTAGATACTGTGTGTTTCATTTCTTCGAACAAGTATTTGCAGTTGAGTTATAAAACTATGTAAACCAAAAATCTGGAAGTGCTGACCTAGCTTTTATTGGCTTATCTGAGTTCTATAACTTCAATACAATGAATGCTCAAATGAGGCTGAGAAAGAAGAATTCATTTCCCTCTATCATGCCTTGTCTGCTTCAAAAGAGAAAGTGAAGCCACAAGAGAGGATCCTCCCACAACCATCAATGGCTCTGAGCATCACCCAGGATACAGGCACCCACACACTGTGTCTAAACTGCCCCCAAATCCTGCCCCTAAAAAGTTAGCCCAAAGTTTTCCATGACACTCTGCTTTTCACCTTCCAGAGCTAATGAGGTGATTCAAGTGAAAAAGCTTCCATAGGACAAGCTATTATTCTTCACCACATCCTAACTGGCCATCACCTTGAACACTTGGAAAGACAAGCTACCAAAAGGAGGAAGCATGAATTGACTCGCTTCTTTATTCCTGTATGGATATAGGGTTAGCTGCTGCCGTCAAAATATACCCAGTGAAAACTGTCCCACCCATTATCTATTTAAGTGGGACTATCAACTACCATTTCTGCCAACTGGGGGCAATTTTTAATTAAAATATTAAATAGATGACAGGAATATTTCATTTTGATCCTGCTGGTGACTTGCAAATTTAGGATTAAAGAACATTAGATTCCTGTTCATATCACTTTCCCCCCACCCCGCCCCACCCACTTACTCTCTCCACTCACCCTTGTTTCCTTCAACCTCCCCATACAGTTACTCAATGTGTGGGCCCTCCACAGTCCCTGAGGGTAGAATGTGGCTGTTGATTCTCACTTCCAGTGGGGATCGGCATCTGGGCAGAGGGTTCTCAGCAGAATTTCTTGAAAGCACAAAAGATCCTCAAAGTTCTCTGAAGATTAAAGTACATTTCCTTGGGGACCTGGGTGGCTCCGTCATTAAGCGGTCCTGGGTCCTGGGATCGAGCCCCGCATTGGGCTCCCTGCTCAGCAGGAAGCCTGCTTCTCCCTCTCCCACTCCCCCTGCTTGTGTTCCCTCTCACACTGTCTTTCTGTCAAATAAATAAATAAAATCTTTAAAAAAAAAAAAAAGAAAGAAAGAAAGTATATTTCCTTGAATTAGGGTTTCTTCCTGGAACAAGGTTTTACATGGCAGGCCTATCTCTCTCTTAAGGAGAGCTAAGCAATTCACCAATGCAGAGAAGTTCAAGGAGAAATTTCTTGAGTTTATTCATTTATGTGTATGTGCGCATGTATGTTAAGTATGTGTGCATGTGTGTGTGCACACACACACACTATACATACATTTTGCCTGTGAATCCAGAAAGCAAGTTACCACTTACGGGCCAAAGCAAAATAGAAGAGTGAGAAGGAAGATGGAAACTTTTGTTCAACATTAGTAGTGTTCTGCCAGACAAAGATAACCTAGCCAGCTTTTTCACAGCTGTAGCAAAGTGGAACTTGTAACCACCCAGCACTTTGAGCTCAAAAGAAAAAGCCTGCACAGTTCTTAAGCCCAAGCATGGGATAATTTCATGCCTGCTTTCCATATGCCATTGCTGTGTTGAGGGCTCCTTTGTCATACTTAGCAGACAGCTTCCCAGTGCTGCCTGTATGTTTGTATTGCGCTCTCTGACAGAGCTTGTCTGCTCTGCATGTCAGCACAGAAATTGTCAGAAGCCTTGAGGGCTGAATGTGGAATCCAACCAGGAGGGCAAGGAACCCAGGATGCTGGGCAATGGGGGTCCATGGCCCTTTCCCCTCCAGTTTCTGACTGTGACCACCTGTAGACACTAGCTTTTACAAAAACAAACACTGTGCAGACCCAGCCTTAGATTTGAAAGCAATACTCTAAAACATGGAGCTAGTTGTGACAGTTAAAGTCTAGTCCTTTCTGCTGACAGTGTTAGCTGAAGTGATCACAATTTGAAAGGACTATTTTGTTCACAAGGAGATAAACTGTTGTTGCAACAAGAACAGTCAATAAACAAGCAATCACCATAAAATTTATATGGATTTCTACTATTATGAAAAAATAATAATTTCTCCACTGTACCATCCTCTCCATATCCTTTGGAAACTGGAGAAATCTCTCATTTCCCCAACTCTAGAATGTTTGCATGAATTATATTATCTGCCCTGTCTTCCATCTAAAGAAAGAAGGCTGCCTATAGATCTTCAGTTGGTAGACAAAGCCTCACAGGCAAATGTTCATTGCTACAGGGCATCTGTTATATCCCCCTAACGGTAAGGAAGTTAATTTCCAAAGATGAATTGCATTCTAAGCAGAAAAGAACTTCACTTTCTCTTTCCTCGGGTTGGGGCTGACAGAAAAGGCTTGGCATGAAACACCATCATGACAATCTCGGGCATAGCTGTTCTGCTCTTAATGGGATTTGAAAAGAGACAGTTTCAACTCCATGGGCTATCTGAAGGCTTGAAAGGAATCTTTAACAATTAGAATACTCATTACTTGCCCCCTCCAGACGTTTCCATTTTAACTTTCACTTGCCTTTTGTGTTAAAGGGGAAAAAAGACAAAGTGGCAGACAGATCAGAATATACTTCCTTCATAAGAAAGCTCTGTCACCATCATGGCACTTCCTTAAATATATGTTGCCTTGGCCCCCAATCATATAATACCATTAAATCTGTTCATACATGCATTCAAAACACTTCCCTCCATAAATCAGACTCAGTTACTTTGAACTGGCCGCTCTACTCACTCTTTCTTATAGTCAGCCACAGATAGTGAATTCCATCACTCACGATATGGAGCAGACAGGTTTACATAGCTGAACCATCACTGTGTTCCTGGTGTCCAAGTTGGTGCCTTCAAGAGAGAAGGTTGAAATTTCCAAATGAATATTTTCACAACCATCATATGAGGTATACAATGTTGTCCACATTTTGTTTTAAGTAAACTAAAGTTCCACACCATTGCTGGTTTTAATTTCATCACTATCCATTAAGTTTCTACCTGTGTAACACATTTTACCAACTTAGTAAAGTAGAAGTGATCTCTACTGTCTCAAGTATGGGGTTATTTGTGAAGAGTGAGAGAGGGATTGGAACAGAGCCTGGAATGTCACATGCAACAATGAATTTATATTCCCTGTGATGCCTAGGACAAATTCCCCACCCTCTCACAATTTGTCTTAACTCACTAAATGAGCCTGATATTCCCAATTGTATCTAACATGGATTTTCCAGTTCCCACGGATAAGCCTCTTCACAATCGCCTATACATCTTGCTCATTCTTATCTTCCTGTGATTGACTGTTTCTTTCATTTCTCTTGTGGCCAAAGAGACCCTTCAAGTATAGAGCCAATGGTGTGGGCAGCTATACTTAATTTGCCTCTTCACCCAGCTAATTTCTTTTTCATTTTAATAAACTTTTTAAGTCGAAGTTTCACATGCATGCAGAAAAGTACACATATCATAGATGTACAGTTTGTGAATTAGCATAAAGAGAGCAAGGTTGTGTAACCCCCCACCCTGAGATCAAGAAACAGATCATCATCAACATCCCAGAAAGCTCCTCTCTTATCCCCCACCCATTTAAAAATCCCTTCATCCTTAAAGTTATCCATTACTCTAATACCACAGATTAGTTTTGCAGATTTTTGAACTTTATATAAATGGAATCTTCAGTATGCATTCTGCAGCATCTAGCTTCTTTTCTCACCATTATGTGTGTGAGACATATCCATGTTCTTGTTTATAGATGTAGTTTGCTTTCATTGCTGTATAATATGGCACTGTATGAATATATCAACATTAATACATTCTACTGTGGGGAAATTTGGGTTGTTTCTAGTTTGAGGCCATTACAACCATGCTACTATTTATATTCTTCCATGTGTCTTTGGTACATACATGTACACCCTTTTCTGAGTATTGTAGCATCTGCTGGTACTCCATCCCCATCCACTGGAGTTTATCATTTCCTGGCACTCTAGCCCAACTGCCAACTGCCTACACTTGTGATTCTACACTTGAAGGGTCTCTCTGGCCATGAGAGTCCTCTCTGCCCTCACACTCAGAAAGCCAGAAGTGCCAGGGAAATATCAATCCTAGGATAAGTAATTATGGGATCGCCCCTTGGATGAGAAAACCCTAAGATGCTTATTTCATCCTGGTTCCTAGTATTTTCCAGTATAAAGTTCCAGCTCCTCCCACAGGTAAGTTTCCTGATAATGCATGCTTGACTGCCTCCTTTCCCGTCCCTGTCTGGCTCCCTGTCTACTCTACTTTCATTGGGGGTCATCTCCCAATAAACCATTTGCATTTATTTAAACCCTTGTCACAGGAACTGCTTCTGGGTGAACTCGACATATAAGTTTCTCTTCTATTCACTATTCTAAGTGGTTACCCTAGAGATTACAAGATTCATCATTAACCTACTAAAGTTTAATATAAATTAATACATCTCAGAAAACTCCAAGACCTTAGGATATTTTAACTCCATCCTCTTTTTGAACTTTTATTGCCATGTTTTAAATATTCTTTAAACCCAATGATATATCATTATATTTGTTTTATACAGGGAATATTCATTTAGATTAACCCACATGTTTATTCTTTCTATTATTTCTTTCTGTATTTTCATGCTTCTATCTGGGATCATTTTCCTTCCACTTGAAGAAGTGCCCTTATTATTTCAGTGTGGGTCTACTGGTAATAAATTCTGTTTTTGCTAGTCTGAAATTATCTTTTCTTTACCTTTTTTTTCCTTGAGAATATTTTCACTGGGTATAGATTTCTAACTAAGTGGTGATTCCCCCCCCCACCCACGCATGTTAAAGCTGTCAATCATAGTTTCCTGGCTTCCATTGTTATTATATGACATTCTTATCTCTTTAAAGGTAATATATTTTTTTCTATTGACTGCTTTTAAGACCTTTTCTGTTTTAGTTTTCAACAATTTTACTATGATGTGCTTAAACATGGTATCTTGTGTTTATCCTACTTGGCGCTTAAAGCAATTCTTAATCTTTTGGCTTGAAGTCTTGTATGTTTTGGAAAATCTTAGCAATGGCTCTTCAGATATTGCTTCTCACCTACCCTGTCTCTCCTTTTGGACTCCAATGACATGAATATTAGACATTTTCACCACATGCCATGTATCTTTTATGCTCTGTTGTGTATTATTTTTTCTTCTTATGTTTGTCTTTTTTTTTACTTTTAAATTGTGCCTAATCTGCTGTTAAGCCCCTATGTTAAGTTCTTAAATTCAGTTACTATATTTTTCAACTTTAGAATTTCCACTTGATCCTATTTTATAATGTTTATTTCTCTGCTGAAATTCTCCATTTTGTTAATTTCTTAAACACAGTAATAACAGTTATTTGAATTTGCTAACTGGAATATATGACTTTTTTGTCCTCTTGTTTTTTGTTTTTGTTTTTGTTTTTGTTTTTTTGGTTAATTCTTGTATTTTTGCATGTCTGGTTTTTGTTCCTATTCCCATCATTACCTTGAGGCTCTGACTATGTTATATTCCTCCAGAGAGGTTTTTGCATTTGCCTGTGGCAGGCAATTAGAGTAGGAGCAGATCACCTAATCTGAGATTGAGGTGATTTAAATGGAGTTTCAGTCACTGTGAGGGTCGGTCTATTTCCAGTTTGTTCTTACTCCTAGAATGTAGCCCTCTGGGGTTCCCAGCTAAAAGTCTCAAGTGCTTATGAAGGCTTTTCTTCCTTGACAGATGCTTAATTTCATTGTTCCCTCAGCCCCATGAGAATATCAAAACTACTCTCAGCTGCTACTTTAGCATTTTCAAAAATCCTGGGGCAAAGGCAGTGCCAAATGCTACCCGTGCATTTCTGAGCTTTCCTTTTCTCCAGGACCCTCAAGTCTGCTGCTTTAGAAGCTTTCTAATGCTTTTAAACAACAGTTTTTAAACCCAACTTTTCTAGTGGTATTGATAGGACATTTAATCAGATACAAACTGGTCTGCCAGAGTCCAGTGAGCTAGTTTCTACCCAGCAGAAGTTAAGCTCAAGTCCTACCTCTGAGATAGGAAAGGTGAAGGGACTCCATAAAAATCTGCTTTTTGCTCCTTTTCCTACTTCTATTCTTGTGAGAACCTGCACCCCCATCTTACACATGCCTCATTATGTACGTCCTCCTTATAAGGGACAAGGAATTAAAGATTTCTTTAGAGCCTTTCAGCACAAGTGATAACATCTAAGGAAGGACCAGGCAAGACTGATCAAACGTAGCCATCATACGTGTATATTCCAGACCACCAGCGCTAGGCATCTCCATGCCAAGGGCCCCTGGCTCCAAAGAATAAGTGACTTATTGAGGACACCTGGACCTTTTCTTTGTTCTAACTGGTTCCTAGATGCCTGAGAAGACATGTACACCAGACCATGATCCCCCAAAAAAAAGCCAGACCACAAGCAAAGATGAAACTCACTCTTCTTTTCTTTTCCAAGTCTCCTGGATGTTCTTTCGGTATCTTCACTCTCTGTTTATCTTCAGTAAACTGCTCTCACTTCCTCTGGGCTCACATTTGATTTCTATCCCGTGGGAAGCCAAGGACCCTCTTGGCTGGTCCTGAGGGACACCCCCGCCAAGGGTCCACAGACCTGGCCTGGCTACATGACTTCTTTAAGAGTTTTCCCTCTTTACTATAGTCCCTGTGGTTCTCTCCCATGTGTGAACTTTAAGAGCATGTTTAGTTCTGCTTCATTCATTTTACTACATTATTTCATTCCCTTATTTTCCTCTACAAGTTTATAGAGTTACAGAATTAAAATACTATATTATACAATGTAATTAATATATATGTATACATATAGGCAATAAATAATATACACATAATGATTATAATTATATAATCTATAGAATTAAAGAATTACAAATTGATACCTCAACATACTTCTAAATTCCTCAAGAACCAAGGATCTAGCACTTACATTGTTTTATGTTCATTGGTGAACTCAGAGATCCAAAAAATTATAGAAGTGGACTCACTTATTATCCTTATTCACCAAAAAGATAGAAGTAATTCAACATATGTAGTGCCCAAATTTGTGCCTACCCATAGTTTCTAGTCAATAAATAATAGTTCCCCATCTCTCTCCTTTCTTAGGAGAGGACAGAGTTCTCCCAATTCCTCCTCTTCTCTTAGACATAGCAGGAAAAGGCACAAGATTTATATTTTCACCTTAAGCCACACACCTGTTAAGTGCAATGAATTAAGAATGTTAAACATTCCCCAAAAGCAACCCTCTCTGAGAATGTGCTACTAGCACTTCCTTTCCAAACCATTTTAGGGAATTACACAATTTTAGGTAACTCACAAGGGAGACAAAAGCCTGGTAGTTAAAAGCATAGTCTTTGGAACCAGACAGAGGTGTCTTCATATCCAAGACCCACAAATAATTTATTATGCTGCTTTGGGTGGGTTACTTAACATCTCTAAAACTCAATTTTCTCATCTGTAAGCTAAGGATAGCAGTACTTCCTCACTGAGTTGTTGGAAGGATTTAACAAGATAATTTATGTGAAATGCTTACAATAGGGTGGTACATAATACACATCCGATTCATGTTAGATATCATAGAGTTTTCATGTTTATTTCCCACTTCCTTTCAGTAAACATGCTCTCTGGATAACATAATACCTGACCAATGTTTAATTTTATGTCATCATTCAATAGTGGCTAGATATGGAACAATAAACTGAAGAATTTGTTTTTGGAAGACAGTTCCTCCCAGAATCTGGGCTGAGCATAGCACTGCTCTTTCACCAAAAGCAGGCTCACCCAGACAGTTTGAGAAGAGTGTTTGGAGAAATCCTTTATGAAGTCAAAGAGTCTGACAAAAAGAAAAAAAATGAACCTTTTATCTTTTTTCTCTAGTCTACGTTTCCTTTTATTTGATTCTCCTAATGAACTTGGTCCCCAGGATTACAAAAACAAAATGTTTTACACCCATCATCATATAAGAACAAACTACATCAGAAACACTTTCATACTTTAGGGCATCATTTTAGGCCAAGGTAAAACAGGAGAAACAGGAGTTTCTTTAAAATAAATAAATAAATAAAAAGCTTTCAATTGGATTTCCTAAATAAAACTTCTCTCTTGCTATTTTTTCTTTATTATTCTCCCATTTATGAAAGTTACACCTTGCAACAAGGCTGGCAATTGCCATTGCTTTTCTGTGTCTTGCAAACTGGTTCAGTAGCTCTTCAGATAGCAAGGGCATTAGGCAAGCCAACACTAGTAACCAGAATCAGGGCTGCCTGAAGCCATTTAAATTTCTTTGTCTGGGCAACATCACTGAATAGTCTTGTTTGGGTTTATCCCATGAAGGCACATTTGGAATTTGCAATTCCATTGCATAAGATTTTGTATCCGGTCCAGCCAGAGTAGAGATTATATGGTTAGTTTTATGGCGATGTATCAAATAATACCAAGTAATTTTTAGTAAACATATCAGGTACTTGGGCATTAGAAATAGTCTAAATGAAACATTTTTAACATATATGATAGCATACTGCACATACAATTCTCTAAAGGGGTCATTTAAACTGTATGTGTGTCATTATACATACAGTTTAAATCACACACACAGGCGGGGAGCAAGATGGCAGAGGAGTAGGAGACCTAAATTTCATCTGGTCCCAGGAATTCACCTGGATAGGGATCAAACCATTCTGAACACCACGAACTCAACAGGAGATCGAAGAAAAGAATAGCAGCAACTCTCTGAAAAGTGACCACTTACTGGAAGGTAGGATGTGTGGAGAAGTGAATCCGAGGTGATATACGGGAGGATAGACGGCGGGGGAGGGGGCCTCTGTCAGCCACTTCTGGCAAGTGATAGAGCAGCGGAGCACAAAATCAGAACATTTAGAAGTCGGCTCCGCTGAGGGACGTCGCTCCAGTGGCTAAGTGGGGGTTGGAACCCTCGCTGGACAGTGTGGTCTCAGGACCCTCGGGGTCACACAAAGACCAGGGGTGCCTGAGTGCGGCAGAGCTCCCAGGTATCGGAGCAGGGAAGCCAGCTGCAGAGACGGAGCCGAGGAGTGGGCTCTCAGCTCGGGGGCTGCCATAAACCGTGATCCGCAGCACAGTCAGGCCACTGCTCCTCCAGCAGGGACCCAACAAGCGGCAGATCCGGGGAGACTCCCCTTCCTCCCCTGGGAGGAGCGGCGCGGGAGCTCACCGCAGGGATCTGCTGGGTTTGGAGACTCCACACCGAGTCGGGTGCCAGAGATAGAAACGCTCAGTCACAGGCCAGGTGAGCATTGGGTGCGGCCGGAGACCGGGGAGACAGGAGCGACTGACTGCTTTTCTCTGGGGGCGCACTGAGGAGCGGGGCCCCGAGTTCTCGGCTCCTCCGGGGCGGAGATTGGGAGGCCGCCATTTTCACTCTCGTCCTCGAAAGCTGTACGGAAAGCTTGCAGGGAACAAAAGCTCCCGAGAGCAAACCCGAGCAGATTACTTAGCCTGGACCGGCGGGAGGGTGCGGCAATTCCGCCTCCGGCAAAGACATTTGGGAACCACGGCAACAGGCCCCTCCCCCAGAAGATCAGCAAAAACAGCCAGCCAAGACCAAGTTTACCGATCAATGAGAACAGCAGAACTCCAGCGCTAGGGGAATACAGCACATAGAATTCATGGCTTTTTTACCATGATTCTTTAGTCTTTCAAAGTTAATTTTTTTTCACTTTTTTTTTGGAATTTTTCTTTTTCCCTTTTTCAAACAACATCTTATCAATCCCTTTTTTAAAAAATCTTTTTTATTTTTCATTTTTAGAGTCATATTCTATCCCTTCATAGTAGTTAACCTTATTTTTGGTATATATATATAAGTTGTTCTCTCTTTAAAATTTTGGGATACAGTTTCTTCTAAAAGACCAAAACATACCCTAAATCTCTAGTGTATGGCTTTCTTCTAGTCTCCTGCCTGATCACATTCTCTTCCTTTTTTTTTTTAATCCTCTTCTTTCTTTTTTCAACCAACTTCTTATCAAGTCCTTTTATAAAATCTTTTATAATTTTCATCTTTACAGTCATATTCCATCCCTTCATCATATTAACCCTTATTTTTGTACATATATAAGTTTTTCTTTCTTTAAAATTTTGGGAGGCACTTTCTTCTAACAGACAAAAATATGCCCAAAATCTAGTGTGTGGCACTGATCTATGCACCAGCCTGATCATATTTGATCATATTCTGGTTTTATTTTTGTTTGTTTGTTCCTTTTTATAATTTTTTCTTTTTTCTTTCTTTCCCTTTCTTTTCCCCCGGTTTCAGGTCTCTTCTGATTTGTTTAGTGCATATTTTTCTGGGGATGTTGTTACCCTGTTAGCATTTTGTTCTCTCATTCATCTATTCTCCTCTGGACAAAATGACAACACGGAAAAAAATCACCTCAACAAAAAGAACAAGAGGCAGTACCGACTGCCAGGGACCTAATCAATACGGACATTAGTAACTTGTCGGAACTAGAGTTCAGAATGATGATTTTAAAGATACTAGCTGGGCTTGAAAAAAGCCTGGAAGATATTAGAGAACCCTTTCTGGAGAAATAAAAGAACTAAAATCTAACCAAGTCAAAATCAAAAAGGCTATTAATGATGTGCAGTCAAAAATGGAGGCTCTAACTGCTAGGATAAATGAGGCAGAGGAGCAAATTAATGATACAGAAGACCAAATGATGGAAAATAAAGAAGCTGAGAAAAAGAGAGGTAAACAACTACTGGATCACGGGGGCAGAATTCGAGAGATAAGTGATACCATAAGACAAAACAACATTAGAATAATTGGGATCCTAGAAGAAGAAGAAAGAGAGAGAGAGGGGCAGAAGGTATATTGGAGCAAATTATAGCAAAGAACTTCCCTAATTTGGGGAAGGAAACAGGCATCAAAATCCAGGAAGCACAGAGAACCCCCCTCAAAATCAATAAAAATACGTCAACACCCCGACATCTAATAGTAAGACCTACAAGTCTCAGAGACAAAGAGAAAATCCTGAAAGCAGCTCGGGAGAAGACATATGTAACCTACAGTGGTAGAAACATTAAATTGGCAACAGACCTATCCACAGAGACCTGGCAGGCCAGAAAGGACTGGCATGGTATATTCAGAGCACTAAATGAGAAAAATATGCAGCCAAGAATGCTATATCCAGCTAGGCTGTCATTGAAAATAGAAGGAGAGATAAAAAGCTTCCAGGACAAACAACAACTAAAGGAATTTGCAAACACAAAACAGCCCTACAAGAAATACTGAAAGGGGTCTTCTAAGCAAAGAGAGAGCCTAAAAGTAACATAGACTAGAAAGGAACACAGACAATATAGAGTCACAGTCACCTTACAGGCAATACAATGGCACTAAATTCATATTTTTCAATAGTTACCCTGAATGTAAATGGGCTAAATGCCCCAATCAAAAGACACAGGCTATCAGATTGGATAAAAAAACAAGACCCATCAATATGCTGTCTGCAAAAGACTCATTTTAGACCCAAAGACAGCCCCAGATTGAAAGTGAGGGGGTGGAAAACCATTTGCCATGCTAATGGACACCAAAAGAAAGCTGGGGTGGCAATCCTTATATCAGACAAATTAGATTTTAAACCAAAGACTGTAATAAGAGATGAGGAAGGATATTATATCCTACTTAAAGGGTCTATCCAACAAGAAGATCGAACAATTGTAAATATCTATGCCCCTACCATGGGAGCAGCCAATTATATAAGCCAGTTAATAACAAAAGCAAAGAAACACATCGACAACAATACAATAATAGTGGGGGACTGTAACACTCCCCTCACTGAAAGGGACAGATCATCTAAGCAAAAGATCAACAAGGAAATAAAGACTTTAAATGACATACTGGACCAAATGGACTTCACAGATATATTCAGAACATTCCATGCCAAAGCAACAGAATACACATTCTTCTCTAGTGCCTATGGAACAGTCTCCAGAATAGATCACATCCTAGGTCACAAATCAGGTCTCAACCAGTACCAAAAGATTGGGATCATTCCCTGCATATTTTCAGACCACAAAGCTTTGAAACTAGAACTCAATCACAAGGGGGAAGTCGGAAAGAACTCAAATACATGGAGGCTAAAGAGCATCCTACTAAAGAATGAATGGGTCAACCAGGAAATTAAAGAAGAATACATAAAATTCATGGAAACAAATGAAAATGAAAACACAACTGTTCAAAATCTTTGGGATGCAGCAAAGGCAGTCCTAAGAGGAAAGTATATAGCAATTCAAGCCTTTCTCAAGAAACAAGAAAGGTCTCAAATATACAACCTAACCCTACACCTAAAGGAGCTAGAGAAAGAACAGCAAATAAAGCCTAAACCCAGTAGGAGAAGAGAAATAATAAAGATCAGAGCAGAAATCAATGAAATAGAAACCAAAAGAACAGTAGAACAGATCAACCAAACTAGGAGCTGGTTCTTTGAAAGAATTAACAAGATTGAAAAACCCCTGGCTAGAGTTATCAAAAAGAAAAGAGAAATGACCCAAAGAAATAAAATCATGAATGAAAGAGGAGAGATCACAACCAACACCAAAGAAATACAATTATAAGAACATACTATGAGCAACTATACGCCAGCAGATTAGATAATCTGGAAGAAATGGATGCATTCCTAGAGATGTATCAACTACCAAAACTGAACCAGGAAGAAATAGAAAACCTGAACAGACCTATAACCACTAAGGAAATTGAAGCAGTCATCAAAAATCTCCCCCTCCCCCACAAAAAAAGCCCAGGGCCAAATGGCTTCCAGGGGAATTCTACCAAACATTTAAAGAAGAATTAATACCTATTTTTCTGAAATTGTTCCAAAAAATAGAAATGGAAGGAAAACCTCCAAACTCAATTTTGAGGCCACCATTACCTTGATCCCAAAACCAGACAAAGACCCCATCAAAAGGAGAATTACAGACCAATATCCCTGATGAACATGGATGCAAAAATTCTCACCAAAATACTAGCCAGTGGAATCCAACAGTACCTTAAAAGCATTATTCACCACGACCAAGTGGGATTTATCCCTGGGCTGCAAGGTTGGTTCAACATCTGCAAATCAATCAACATGATACAATACATTAATAAAAGAAAGAATAAGAACCATATGATCCTCTCAATAGATGCAGAAAAAGCATTTGACAAAGTACAGCATCCTTTCTTGATCAAAACTCTTCAGAGGATAGGGATAGAGGGTACATACCTCAATATCATAAAAGCCATCTATGAAAAACCAACAGTGAATATCATTCTCAATGGATAAAAGTGAGAGCTTTCCCCCTAAGGTCAGAAACACGGCAGGAATGTCCACTATCACCACTGCTCTTCAACATAGTATTAGAAGTCCTAGCCACAGCAATCAGACAACAAAAAGAAATAAAAGGCATCCAAATCGGCAAAGAAGAAGTCAAACTCACTCTTTGCAGATGATATGATACTTTATGTGGAAAACCCAAAGACTCCAACCCCAAACTGCTAGAACTCATACAGGAATTGAGTCAAGTGGCAGCATATAAAATCAATGCACAGAAATCAGTGGCATTCCTCTACACCAACAACAAGACAGAAGAAAGAGAAATTAAGGAGTCGATCCCATTTACAATTGCACCCAAAACCAAAGGTACCTAGGAATAAATCTAACCAAAGAGGCAAAGAAGCTGTACTCAGAAAACTATAAAATACTCATGAAACAAACTGAGGAAGACACAAAGAAATGGAAAAATGTTCCATGTTCATGGATTGGAAGAACAAATATTGTGAAGATGTCAATGCTACCTAGAGCAATCTACACATTCAATGCAATCCCTATCAATATATTATCCACTTTTTTCAAAGAAATGGAGCAAATAATCCTAAAATTTGTATGGAACCAGAAAAGACCCCAAATAGCCAGAGGAATGTTGAAAAAGAAAAGCGAAGCTGGCAGCATCACAATTCTGGACTTCGAGCTCTATTACAAAGCTGTCATCATCAAGACAGTATGGTACTGGCACAAAAACAGACACAGAGATCAATGGAACAGAATAGAGAGCCCAGAAATGGACCCTCAACTCTATGGTCAACTCATCTTTGACAAAGCAGGAAAGAATGTCCAATGGAAAAAAGACAGTCTCTTCAACAAATGGTGTTGGGAAAATTGGACAGCCACAAGCAGAAGAATGAAACTGGACCATTTCCTTATACCACACACAAAAATAGACTCCAAATGGTTGAAAGACCTAAATGTGAGACAGGAGTCCATCAAAATCCTAAAGGAGAACACAGGCAGCAACCTCTTCGACCTCAGCCGCAACAACTTCTTCCTAGAAACATCGCCAAAGGCAAGGGAATCAAGGGCAAAAATGAACTATTGGGACCTCATCAAGATAAAAAGCTTCTGCACAGCAAAAGAAACCGTCAACAAAACCAAAAGACAACTGACAGAATGGGAGAAGATATTTGCAAATGACATATCAGATAAAGGGCTAGTATCCAAAATCTATAAAGAACTTATCAAACTCAACACCCAAAGAACAAATGATCCAATCAGGAAATGGGCAGAAGACATGAACAGACATTTTTCCAAAGAAGACATCCAAATGGCTAACAGACACATGAAAAAATGCTCAACATCGCTCAGCATCAGGGAAAACCAAATCAAAACCTCAATGAGATACCACCTCACACCAGTCAGAATGGCTAAAATTAACAAGTCAGGAAACGACAGATGTTGGTGGGGATGTGGAGAAAGGGGAACCCTCCTACACTGTTGGTGGGAATGCAAGCTGGTGCAACCACTCTGGAAAACAGTATGGAGGTTCCTCAAAAAGTTGAAAATAGAGCTACCCTATGACCCAGCAATTGCACTACTGGGTATTTACCCCAAAGATACAAATGTAGGGATCTGAATGGGGTACGTGCATCCCGATGTTTATAGCAGCAATGTCCACAATAGCCAAACTATGGAAAGAGCCAAGATGTCCATCAACAGATGAATGGATAAAGAAGATGAGGTATATATATACAATGGAATATTATGCAGCCATCAAAAGGAATGAAATCTTGCCATTTGCAATGACGTGGATGGAATTGGAGGGTATTACGTTGAGCGAAATAAGTCAGTCAGAGAAAGACATGTATCATATGACCTCACTGATATGAGGAATCCTTAATCTCAGGAAACAAACAGGGTTGCTGGAGTGGTGGGGGGTGGGAGGGATGGGGTGGCTGGGTGATAGACATTGGGGAGGGTATGTGCTATGGTGAGCGCTGTGAATTGTGTAAGACTGTTGAATCACAGACCTGTACCTCTGAAACAAATAATACATTATATGTTAAAAAAAAAAAAGAAGTAGAAGATAGCAGGAAGGGAAGAATGAAGGGGGGAAATCGGAGGGGGAGATGAACCATGAGAGACTATGGACTCTGAGAAACAAACTGAGGGTTCTAGAGGGGAGGGGGTGGTGGGATGGGTTAGCCTGGTGATGGGTATTAAAGAGGGCACATATTGAATTGAGCACTGGGTGTTATACACAAACAATGAATCATGGAACACTACTTCAAAAACTAATGATGTAATGTATGGTGATTAACATAACATAATAATAAAAATAAATAAATAAATCAATAAATCTCACACACACACACACACACACACACACACACTTGCAGATACATACACAATCTCTGCAAGAACACATGAGGATACATGAGAAATAGCAGAAGGTAGACTTACTTGATAACTATACACCCTTTGGAAACTTTTAAACCTTATACTATGCACGTGATTACTCATCAAAAAATAAATCAGTATTATTAACATAAAATTTTTAAAAAATCAAATGAAGCCAGCTGGCTTAAAAGTACAGTGGTGTAAAATTCTCTAACTATGAAGATGAGGAGAGAGCCAGTCCTGGGGTGGTGGGGCCTGAGCAGGGTGTAGATGCAGTGTTGATGGGCATCAGGGGAAGTGCCACTGAATAAGATGGTAGATGAGTCTTTTGTTCACCAGAAGGCTGACTCTGCACCAACCATCTTACTCTAGGTATGGGTGAGGCATGAGGAATGTCCTAGAAACATTTCCAGACTAGCCAAAGATTCAGACTCCAATATAGAAAATAAAATACAACATGATAGGGGGCATAGGGCAGGAATATGACATGATACGTTCTTATATAACTAGTTAAACCCATGTTTATTTGCTTATGTTTATTTGCTGCAAAATTATTCATTTTTCTATGCTGTGGACACATACACACACACACACACACACACACACTCAAAAAGTATTTTTGACCTAAATGTTGCAATCATTGGTGCTATACAACTCTGAAAACTCCCACAGCTGCATGAACCTCTGGGGACAGTCTCAAGAGCTTTAGGCTAAGAACACCTAAGAGAACATCAATTTTTTACTCTAAAAGGCCAAGGTTTGAAATCTGCTACTTTCCTGAGGCAATTTTTAACAAACTGCATAACATCTAGAAACACCAGTTTCCTACTCTGAAAATGGGAATGAAAGTCTCTGCATTACAGCCTTGCTGTAAGGAGAGAGAGAGAGAGAGAGAGAGTGTGTGTGTGTGTGTGTGTGTGTGTGTGTGTGTGTGCAGCACACTGGGGTGAGTGTGAAAGGTGTCATGTTTTAATCCTGGCATGTAGAAGAAACTCAATAAATGGCCGTTATGATCCCACCATTATTAATAAAATAGCTGGAGAGGATAGGGGAGACCCTGATAAATATTTGAGAGTGATCTTTAACTTACCACAAAAGGGAAAAAATTGCTCATAAAGAACAAATGTAAACCAGAACAAATAGCTAAATATCTGCTATACTTATGAGCATAAATGTGCCTCCTCTTGGTTTATGGGGCCCATGATTATCTCTGTCAGCTGGGATATTCAGATAAATGCACTATATTAAAGAACAGCCCTATTCTATGGAAATCAATCAGTAAAATAAAGAATCCAGAAGTGACAGCAGCCTGATGATTATTTTATTTGATCTGTTTATCTATTTGTCTCTCTGCCATCTGTCATAGCCATACCTGAAGGTAGGCTCCAGGGGCTTTACCTGACTGCAGGGGAGCCAGGGTTTGGAGGTGGAAGGACGAGTGGGGAGGGCCTTTGACACTAATGGGGAGCACATGTAGGTGGTTGAAGATCAGTCTGGGCAGTGCAGGACTGAAGAAATGCTTCTTCCTCCTGTTCCAGGTGGCCACAGGAGGTGGTTGTGGGCAAAGGACAAAGCTCAGAATAGGACCAGAGCCTCCATTGTAGATCTGGATCTTCCTTATTAAGAAATGGATCAAAACAAAATAATGAGGATTAAGGGGCCAGGCTGGGATTTTCTTTAGTTGGCAGGAGGAAGACCATGGCAAGGGATCCCTACACTGGGAGCCAAATGTGTGTCCAGGACAGAACAGGCAAGTGCTTTTTCATCAGGCCACAGACAGGGACATCAGAGGCTAATGGTGCAGCAGGCTGCCAGGTAGATACAGCCAGTGGAAGTTTGCTACCAAGGGTTGCCTGTAACGGGATTGAGCAGGGTTTTACTGGGCAGCCCTTCCCACAGGGAGAATATATTTGTCCTAAAGAAGCCTGCCTATCATGGAATGGGAGAGGGAAAGAGGACAGAGTCTGGTCCTGCTGGGTCAGGGGCACTTCACTGAATAGGAGCTTGTGCCATGTCTTTCCTGAGAAGCCATTCACAGGAAAGGAAGAGTAGGTGATACCTGGGTTAAAGTCGAGTAAATTCCTAACTTCTAACCACAGTCTACAAGACCATACATGACATGGCCCCCACCCACCTCTCTGACATTGTTTCATACCAATTTCCACTTTGCTCACTCCCACCAGCTTCCCTTTCTATTTCCTTTTGAGCAAAGTTCAATCCCACCTCCGTGCCTTGCCTTTGCTTGTTGGCATCTGGTTTAGTCTTCCTCTGACTGTGAATGACTCTCTCATCTTGTAGGCTTCAGCTCAGAGGGCCCCCATCTACTGGAACCCCATTGCCTTCTATCATGCTATGAGCCATTTTCTCTCACAAAACACCTGACACCAAATGTGTGGGTCTTTCTTCCCCCACATCAACCAGTTTTCTAACTCTCCAGACACCAACTGGGTGTCCTACAGTGTAATTCAATTCTAACTACATAGAGTTAGTGCATACCCTGCAGGCTAAGAGTCCAGTCTCACAGAACTGCCACCCAGTGGCATCTCCAGATGCCACTCGTAAGTCCCAAGCCTCCCTTACTTCTGGTCGACCAGCTATAAATCAAGGGTTCCCACAACCCCCTCCTCAGGTACCATAATTTGCTAGAATGGCTCACACAAGTCAAGAAAGTACTTTATTTACAGTTACCAATTATCAAGGAACAGCCAAATAGATGAGATGCATAGGTCAAGGTATGGGGTAAGGGGCACACAGATTTTCACACCCTCTCTGGGCTTGTCACCCTACAGCACTTTGATGTGTCCATCAACCCAGAAGCTCTCTGTATCCTGTTGTTTAGAACTTTTATAAAGATTCTATCACGTAGGCATGATTAATTAAATCACTGGCCATTGGTGATTAACTCAATCTCCAGCTCCTCTCCCTTCCTTAGAAGTTGGAGGGTGGGGCTGAAAGTTCCAACTCTCTAATCATGCCTTGACCTTTCTGATGATCAGCCCCCATCCTGAAGCTATCTAGAGGCCCTGCTCACCAGAAATCTCATACAAAAGCCACTCATCACTGCAGTGATTACAAAGGTTTTAGGAGCTCTGTGCTAGGAACCAGAAATAAAGACCAAATATATATTACTTATTATATCACAATACCACACAGGCCTTGTAATTTTTTGTTGAAAGCCAGACATAATTACTAAGGAAAAGGAACTGTGGTGAATAGGCCTTTAGTGTGAGATTTTACGTTTATCTGGCTGAGAGTGGAGCTGTGCTTACAGTTTGCTGTAGCTGCAGGAATAAGAGGCTAAAATTTTCTTCATTGTCCTTGTCTCTGTTTCCTCTGTGATCTCTGGGTTTCTCTAGAGCGACCTTCTTAAATAGAGTCTGAGCTTTGCAGTTCTTTCCATTGTAATTCAATATTATAATACAGGAGCACTGGTGATGTGGGGGTAAGGTGTGGGGAGAAGGGGAGCATTCTGTAATCCCATGATTAGGTCTCAGTCTTTTAGTGGGCCTGGGCCTCTGGGCTGGGATCTTCACAACTGCTTCTCAGCTTTTCCCTGGGAGGTAAGACAGGAAGGCTGGAGGAGGTTGGTGTTGCATATGGTGGTTAGGCTCTGATTAAACCATTTCCATTAGACTCTGATAAAGAAGTTTTCTTTGAGCACAGCTTTTTGTTAAGGAGAACAGAACATTCTGGATATATTCTAATATGGTTACTTTTCCCCTTTCCCTGCCAGAAACATGAGGAGACTTTTCTTCATTCATCACCCGAGAACCCGAGGCCCAGTCCACTATCTTTCACATTACCCTATTTCATTTCCTTCATGGCCCTTATCACCCTCTAGAATCACCTTGTCTATGTGTTTGTTGGTGTACAAAACCTGTTCTCCATTTGAATATAAGCTTTGAGAGGACAGAACCTTGTCTGTTTTGTTGATTGCCATATTCTTGGCACTTAGAATAGTACCTGACACTAATAAATACTCAAATACTTCTTGAATTACTTCTTAAAAATCTGAATTCCTGAGGTTGATTCCAGTGACCAAGACACTACCTTGATCTTTATTGGACCTGAGGAAGGACCTTTTCCTTTCTGTCAATGGCAATGATAACTCCTTGGCTTGCTTCTGATCCAAATGTGACCTCTAGCGTTGGTGGTATAGTGGTGAGCATAGCTGCCTTCCAAATGTGACCTCTAGCCCCTGGCCCCTCCTCTTCTCCCATGGGTGGGTGGCTGTCTGTCTGTCTCTCTTTCACACACACACACACACACACACACACACACACACACACACACAGCATCTCCTGACTCTGCAAGGCAAGCTTTCCTGTGAGCTTCCAAAATCTTTCTCCTCACGTCTCAGATCCTACCAGTCACACAGGAATCAGTGCTCTTATTCAATCTTAAAAACGCATTCAGGAAAATAGAAGAGTTTGCCTATCTTGAAATGAGGTGATCATTAATTTAGCACTTTCTTGTCCTATTTATTCCCAGCCTCATGTGTAAGACGAGTAATGCTTTAAACAAATTGGATCATGCAGCTGGGAGAATGAGAGTTAGTATCAGCAATAACGAATATTCCTGCATTTTTATAGAACAATTATTGATTGTCTAGAAGAGTTTAGAGCTCAAGGTAAGTCTACCATTAAATAGCTAGTTAAAAATTCCAAGAGATTCATTATTGCTCTTTAAAAATATATTATGAAAGAAATGGGGTTGCATTTTCTACACTATAAAACGAAAAGGTCTGAAGATTGTATATTCTCAATAAGGCTGCATTGCGATTAAAAAGAAAATGAGTATCATAGCAGAAAATACTGGTAAGATGAAATGAGAAAAGGGCAACTAGTTTAAAAATTCAGTAATGTTTTAGCAATTCAAACTGCTAGTACCATATTAATATTTAGTCATCAGATAAAACTGCATTTTTAAGCCTCTGTTCAAATCAGCGATCATATATGGATACACATCTCTGTCATCATGCCCCTACTGGGATCCACAGCTCTGGGTCCTGTCTAGCCCCAAGCTTTTTTTCTCTAACTGACCCTCACTGAGTCTCACGCCCCTAGGAAGACTCCCTCAAAGTGCACCTTGAACTACAGTTTGCTATGAGCCCCACCCTCACGGCAGTAGAACCCAGACTTCCTGTGCTGCTTTTCCCTCCTGCCCAGGCAAATAGAACTGCTTGTCTGTTTTACCTTCCCGAAAAACACCTGAGAACTTCCTTCTCAGAACCTTGACTGCCTTTCTCTACTCTTCCATACTTAACCAAAAAATTCAAAGGTGTAGCTCAAATCCCAGGTATATAATACCTGTCCTATTGGCTTAGCATGGACACTTGATTTCTGATGCTCCCAAAAAGCATAGCCTGGGCTTGCATTTCTTTGGATCCTGCCCCTTGTACGTATTACTGATAAGAAGTTGGCCTAGCAAAAAAAAATTTTATGATAAACTGGAGCAGCAATCCAGCTATAATCCCCCCTTCTCTGGTTCATGTCTCAGGTCTGCCTGTGTTCATATCAGTCTTATGTACTACCCCAAATCTACTGGCTCAGGGATATGACCATGCAAATCATTGCTGTTTATTCATTGGGAATCTGCTATGTATAAATCACTGTACATATATCAACTCTCCTCAAAATGCCTTATTGGGATGTCATGAGGGTTATTTTTTTTAAATCATGATTTACCAATGAGAAAACAGGACCACAGAGATTAAGTAAGTTGTTCAAAGTAACACAGCTATTACACGGCAGAAAGATAATCCAAAATCAGGTCTGTTGGAAAATCCTCAGATTAACTCTTCTCAAATGCCCCATACCTTCCTGTTCTGTGCATGGTTCACAAATAGGCCTCCATTTACAGAAAAAAAAAAAAAATCTTATAAATAGGAGTCCAAGTGATGGAATCAGAAAGCAATAATAGCTTCATAAATGATGAGGGTCATCATTCAGGTTTAAGGTATGTTGTTCAGAGGGACCAAGACTGAGATCTAGGAGAACAGGTCAAGATACCAGGGTCATTCTAGAATATTCTGAGTGAAACAAGGGCTATGTGATTTTTGTCTCCACATCGGCCCACAGCATTGGTTCTCAACTTGGGGCATTGGAAATGCCAAAGACATTTTTGGTTGTCACAGCTTAGAAGGAATGTATTGCTTAGTGGCATTTTGTAGGTAGAGGCCAGGAATGCTGCTAAACATTCTACAAGGCACAGGAAAACTCCCTCCCGAACAAAGAATTATCTAGCCCAAAATGTCAATAGTGCCAAATTGAGAAAATCTGGCCAGCAGGGAACGTTTTCACAGTCCTGCCTGCAGTTGGCACTCTGGATACTGAAAGGGCCATTGGCTTCTTCTTGCTTCAGGTGATGTCAACTTTTGCTTTGGGGTCTGAGCTTTAGAGGTAAGAGGAGGCTTTAAGGTCATGCATCTATGTAGCCTTGGGAATAGGGTCAGGCAGTGTCTCTTATAGGACCACTCCTGGGATCTCAAGACCCTGTCTGACATCTGGTACCTCCTAGGAGGATTCCACAAGAACATGTGGCCTTGAAATTTAAAGCCCTCTTATGATATTTCTATCACCCCCAATTCCTCCCTTTCCTTTTCCCCCATGCCCCAGTTCTTTCTCTTTTGTGCTTACCAGCCTGTTTAAAACTCTCTCTGGTTGATTCTTTGCCTTCATGGTCCATCACCCATCCTTCTCAGCATGTGCCAGCCCATACCCTCAGCTCCTTTCAGGGACAGTTCAGGACCCACCTCATTTAGGAAGAGAGGCAGCAAGAAAGGGACCTTCCTCAGCCACAGAACTTCTCAAATGCCTGAATAACTCTGCATATGCCACCATTCCTATTGCAATCACCTCGCCCATGCAATGGTGGGGTTTGGGTCAGAGCTTGGAGCCAGAGTCCATGACCATTCAGGGCCAGAACCAGGTTTATTGGTAGAATTCCCTGAAAATGCTTCTCCCATGCAGGGCCTGAGATGTGTTCTTAAATCCCCCATTCTACTCATGGTTCTTACTCCAGAGTCCAAACCACAGCACAGAAGGGAACCAATGTTAAAGAAATCAGTGAAAAATAACATATTATAAGCCAAATATCATTAAAAGCATATTTCGTGATAAGATATATTCATCAGATACATTCTGAGTAAATGGAACCCTTTAACCTTGAAGATGGAAGGGAAAAAAAAAATCTGCCCTTGGTTTGGTGATTGTTAGGGGAGCATTTACCCTGTGAATGACATGACTTTATATCAAAAAATAAAACAGGTCTTCAAAATCCCAAAGAACAGAGCCTTAAATAATGTGCTGAGATGGTAACTGAAAAGATATCTAGAGTCTAGGCAAACCCAGAGTCAGAAATTATATATCTCTTTCTTTTCCTCATAAACCATACTCCACAATAGAATATTTCACCTTTCATCTGAAAACATCTCTCTTCTCCTAGCCCCTGCCTCATAAATAACAAGTAGTGAAGGAGAAAAATTAAGTTGGTATCCGTATTGTCTGAGATGTGTTTCAGAGGACAATTACTTTCTATAGCAGGTTTCAGATCAAAATGGTATCATGTTTTCTCATGAATTAGGTCAAGGAGTTCTGTGTCACAACTTGAGTAATGTTGTAAGACAAAATGTTCCATGCTACATGCAGCTCTGTAAGATCATCATCTCAGAACTTTTGAAATACCAGAAGATAAATACCTGACACATCAAGGATAGTCAACTACTTGGGTAACAAAGGGTGGGGGGGCATATCTTTACATGTGACATTATTCTCAGAATCACATACTGCCTCATTCACTTCCCAACCCTCCACACGAGCTGGCTGGAGGCAGCCAGTTAATCCATATGTCTATGAGAGAAGAATAGATTGTAAAGGGCTTCACCACCACATGAAGATGACATGTGCTTAAGAAATGGAATTTAGGACAGGTGCCCGGGTGGCTCAGTCAGTTAAGTGTCTGCCTTCAGCTCAGGTCATGATCCCAGGGTCCTGGGATTGAGTCCCGCATCAGGCTCTCTACTCAGTGGACAGCCTGCTTCTCCCTCTCCCTCTGCCTGCCACTGCCCCCGCTTGTGCTCCTTCCCTCTCTCGCTCTGTCAAATAAATAAATAAAATCTTAAAAAAAAAAAAGAAATGGAATTTAGGGAAGTTAAATTCAACTAACGTTGACCAAATACATTCTTCATGGCAACGCAGAATATACTAAAGGATCTCACTGTAACAGAGGAAACAGACAGGCAAGCTAATATTTACCAGTCTAATAAGCTATAAACTGTGTTAACAGAGCAAGAAGTAAGAGTCTCTGGTAAGGGGTAGAGATGGTTGGGATAGTTCACCAAGAAGGTTATCCTTGAACTAAGGTTTTGATGACTGACCAGGAGTTCTCTGGCTAAACAAAGTAAGAAGTACAACCCAGGAAGAGAAAACATTTATCCACTTACAAGACACAATGTATATGTAGGAGGGGTCACAGGAGACTCTAATCTTAGATTTTAAAATGACTAAGGGCGTGAGCCCAAGGATCCTCAGGGATCAGTTGAACAAGTTGATTTATCCAGGAGAAGAGGACCAGGAAGGAGAAAGTTTTGTGACCATGCCTAGAGATAGAGATGAGAAAGCAAGTATGTGTAAGAGGTGCCATCTGGACCAAGGACAGGCTTGATGGCATGGTCTGAGTTCTATGAATAGGGAGTGTCACAGAAATAGGGTGTAGGAGCAAAAGTACATAAGGAAATTTTGAAATATGGTGCATAAGCATTATGAAAGGGAACAAAGAGTAAATCAAGTATAGGAGACAAATCAGTACAAACTACAGCACTTCTTTGGCACTGAGAAATTTAGTTAATTATGGGAGGGCAACTCAGAACACTAGCTCAGCAGGAGATGGCAGATACCCACTGAACATGGAAATGCCCAGCAGGTACCTAGCAGGAAATAACAGAAACTGGACCAACATGCAGTGCCCAGAGAATATTTGCAAAAGACAAAAATCAGTCTAATGCAAGCCAGCCTGTCTGGAAATCCCTTATTATTCCCACATGTTTGAGTAAGATCTTTCAGGGTCTTTCTGCAAGACTGTGAACATAATCTAGTGACATTAGAGATAATACCATTAATGGGATGCCATTGGTACCTATAGGCTGCTGAGGCAATTGGAGTTGTGTATTGAAGAATGAAAAAGAGCAATGTGACATTGGCTTGGCTCTCAGGTGGCAAGAAAACTGATATCAGAGGTTAGAAAGATGGCAGTTCATGTTATAGAGAAGCAAAACACCTGTCAAAACTTTTCATATGGTGAGTATGGAGGCAGACAGGCCCACTCAGCCTACAGCTCGAAGAAAAGAGGCTAAAAAGCAGTGTTAGTAATACACACTGGTTTGGAAAGAACTGGCTGACTTGCAAGCAGAAATGAGAGAGGACAGAGAGTAAATATGTAAGGCTTTGCATGGTTGAAAAGCTGAGGCTTCAAGACACCAAACACTAAGAAATGGGCATTTAAAAAATAAAAACAGTCCAGAATCACAAACATTTAAAACCTCTTTTGATTAAAGTGGCTCAGTGTAAAGATCCTATTAAGGTTATAACTGTCCCTTGCATAGTTTAAGGTGGTCATTGTTAGGCTGAAATAGACAGGGGCATGGAGGAGAGGAAGCAATGAAATAAATCTGTATCAAATGTTATATCTAGTAATCCTTGAGCATGCTTATAGGCACCTGGAATTGACTAGAAGCAAAGAGATCAGAAGATGACCAAGTTTTAAAGAAACAAACATCACTGCCAAACAAAAGTCTTTGACTATTCCAGTGGTACAATAAATTTGGGATCCTCTAATTTGCATGAGCAGGAAGAAGGGTATAAAGGCTACAAAATCCCCAAGGAGGGCATGACCCCAACATCTCTTTCAGATGTGGGCAAGGAAGACATGCAAAAGAAGAAGAAGAAAAACATGGCCCATAAGGCAGACCCAGGAGCAAAGGAAAACAATGGATAAGACAGCTGTCCTCAAAGAACGATACCAGGACCTAAACAAGAAAATTCCCCACCATCAGAGTAGGGGGCTTTCAAAAACGCTTGTGGTTGCCTAAGTGCCAAGGGCCAGTAGCTGTGCTATGTCTTGTATGCTTCCTTTTCCCAAATGACAGTCCGTCCTGAGGGTACCCTGTGCCTGCTCCACCACTGCATATTGAATGTGTGGGGTGGGAGCAGGAAAGACACCTTGCCCTTTTAGTTCACAGGTTGCTGGGACAAAAGGGGTCTTATCCAAACCTGATAGGAAGGCCCATGTATCACTCAGAAATCATGGGCCGTGAGCTGGACACAGTGGCTGGATAGGACTTCTGGTCAGCCCTTGTAGGGAGGAAAGTGAATGTGTGCTGTGTGTGGGAATATAAGGCATATGGATATTTAGTGACCAGAGGAACTGAGGGTAGCAGGGGCATTTTACTGATGACCAAAAGTTTGTAAGTAGAGTTTAGCTAGAAATGTAGAACTACATTTCCCAAACCCTTCTTGCATCTAAATGGGTCCATGCGACTATTTCCGGCCAATGGAATATGAGTAGAAATTATGTGTGTCCCCTCCGTCTGTGGTGGTTAAGTATTCAGTGTATCTTCCCCATATTCTTTTCCCTTTATATGGATGCTTTGGAGGCCACATATTGGCAGTACCTCAGACAGGAGGAGCCTAGATACCCTTGAAGGAGCCTGAGTAACCACTTAAAAGAGGGCCACCTAGAAAAGGTATCTATTCAGGAATAGCTACATTGGTCTTTGAATAAAAGAGAAATAAATTATATTCTATTAAATCGGCATGATTTTGTTGTCACAGCAGCTGGTATTAATTAGCCTGAATAATACAACCAGCATAGCCAAGTGAAAAGAGGTAAGAAATATCACATTGTACTTAAGGAAATAAAATAGTTTATACTGTTATAACATAAGATGAACAGGGAGAAATGACAGAAGGTGAGGCTGGGGGGTAAACAAAGAATAGATAAGTGTTTCTCAAAGTGTAGCCCATGAACTTTCCGTATTCAAATCCCTTGGGAGTCTAATTAAAAATGCAGTTTTGGGGATTCTACCCCAGACCTAGACAGAATCAGAATCTCTTAAGAGATTGGTAGGAGGGAGAGATGAACCATGAGAGACTATGGACTCTGAGAAACAAACAGGGTTTTAGAGGGGACGGGGGAGGGGGGATTGGTTAGTCCAGTGATGGGTATTAAGAAAGGCACGTACTGCATGGAGCACTGGGTATTATACGAAAACAATGGATCGTGGATCACCACATCAAAAACTAACGATGTATTCATGGTGACTAACATAACATAATAAAATTTAAAAGTTCAAAAAAAAAAAAAAGAGATTGGTAGGAATGCAAACCAGTGCAACCACTGTGGAAAACACTATGGAGGTGCCTCAAAAAATTGAAAATAGAATTACCATATGATCTAGTAATTCCAATCCTGGGTATTTACCTAAAGGATATGAAAACACTATTTCAAAAAGATATATGTACCCCTATGTTTAGTGCAGCATTATTTACAATAGCCAAGGTATGGAGGCAATGCAAGTGTCCTTTGATAGATGAATGGATAAAGAGGATGTGATACATATTATATCACACACACACATACACACACACCCAGAATGGAATATTATTTAGTCATAAAAATGATGAAATCTTGCCATTTGCAAAAACAGTGATAGATCTAGAGAGTATAATGCTAAGTGAAATAAGTCAGAGAAAGAGAAATACCACATGATTTCACTCATATGTGGAATTTAAGAAACAAAAAAATGAAGAAACAAAGGAGAAAAACAAAAAAACAGACTCTTAAATACAGAGAACAAACTGGTAATTACCAGAAGGGAGGTAGGTGGGGGAATGGATGAAATAGGTGAAGAGGATTAAAGAGTACACTTATCATGGTAAGTACTGAGTAATGTATAGAATTGCTGAATCACTATATTGTACATCTGAAATTAATATAACACTGTATGTTAATTATGCTGGAATTAAAATAACATTCTTTAAATGCAGCTTTGGGGACTCCACCCCAGACCTACAGAATCAGGATCTCCTAATGCCCACAAAGACAATTTTTAACAAGAACTCAGGCAATTCAAATGCACACAACAGGCTGAAAGCTACCAAGCTGGATGGTAAAGGGACCCTGTGTATCCTTTTAAGATTCCTTTATTTTACCACAAAGACTATTGGGAACTGGTGAAAAGTCATAATTAGAGAAGCAATATAATCATATCTCAGTAGGGTGTTAACTCCATGAAGGTAAAGAGTTTGTCTCTTTTTTTCATACTATATCCTTACTGCCTCAAATAGCATCTGGAATTTATTAGGTACTCAATAAATATTTATTGAATAAATGAATCAGATTTGAGTTCTAAAATGAGCATTGCCAAGGAAGTGCAGAAAATGAATTGGAAGGGAAGATAATGGCTGCTGAGTGACCTGTTAGGAGGTTATTAAAATTGTTGAGGTGTGAGATGATGTATTTTTAAGCTAAAGCAATAGCACTGAGAATAGAAGAGGGTATGATTTTGAAATATATATAGAAGGATAAATTGGTGTGTCTTAGTACCCAATTCAAGTAAGTGGATGGCGGGAAAGAAGCCTATGAAGACTCTGATTTTTTTTCCTGTCTAATGAAATTGATGATGATGTTATTCACAAAGATCCAGAATTTAAGTCAATTTTCAGGAGAAGATAAATTTAGTACTAGATACAATGAGTTTGAAAGTCTGATAAAACATTCAGACATTTGGTACCTGGTTGGCTCTATGTTTCAGGAACACATGGAAAATAACTGGGCTATAGATACAGATTTGGGAGTTTGCACTCATTCATTTATTCATTCATTCATTAAACAAACATTTACTCAGTGTCTACCTTATTAGCTGCTAGACTAGGGCCTAGACATACAAAGATGCCTTCAAGAGTCTTAGAGATCCATGAAAGGACTAAGGAATAGTATGGTCCTAAGAGCAGTGTGCCCAGGGAGGTCAGAAGAGAGGTACCCAATCAAGCCAGCAGGTTGAGAGAAAGCTTCAAAGTGGAGGCTCTTGGGGAAAGTGCACCACAGGCGGAAGCTTCAGTGTGGACAGAAGTCAGTTGCAGCAGAGTCAGGAAGAAGCCAATTTGTGTAGTGAATTGAGAAGTGAATGGGGGATTAGGAAGGACAGTGAATTTAAGACAACGCTTTCAAGAAATTTGGATGAAAAGGAGAGAAGAGAAATGGGTCAACAGCTAAAGGGAGCAATAAAGAGGCCCCAAAATTCCATTTAGAAAAGGAGAGAGTTAAGTAGGTTTTCTTGCAGAAAGTCAGGAAAGGGTGAAGTTATAAGAGAGAAGGGGCAAAAAGTGATAAAGCAAAATCAGAGAAGAGGGAACAGGATAGAATAAATTTACTTGACAAAATGAGCTGTAGACAGGCTGTGAGGGACTTCTTTCACTGCTCATGGTGGGAAGGAGGTGCACAGATGGAAATCATGCCTGGAGTTGAGAGGGAAGAGTTGGGAAGGGGAAGATGTCTGATGCAAGTATGGAAAGCCCTGGTAGGGATTGTGAAGATGAAGCCAGCGTGGAGTACTTTTTTGGGCGTTAAATGAGAAAAAAATGAGAGTGCTGTAACTTTTTTAAAAATTTAAATTCAATTAATTAACATATAGTGTATTAGTTTCAGAGGTAGAGTTCATGGATACATCGGGTTTATTTAACACCCAGTGCCCATTACATCGTGTGCCCTCCTTAATGCCCATCACCCAGTTACCCCATCCTTCCACCTCCCTCCCCTCCAGCAACCCTCGGTTTTTTTCCGATGATTAAGAGTCTCTTATGGTTTGTCTCCCTCTCTGATTTCATCTTGATAATGCTATAACTTTTAAAGAGAAGTTAAAACCAATCAACCCAACATGCCAGAAAAATGCATTACGACCAGGGATGATATTAGTTTTTACAAATATATGTTTGTCCCCAAATTATTACAACTGCATGGCATGTTAGGAGCCTATAAGCTATTTATCTTTGTAACCCTGTGCCTATCAGAGAGCCTGGCCCACAACAGGCACTCAACAAATGCTGGCTGTGTGAGTTCCAGACGCAGTGAGTACTGTTCCAACAACCTTTATCTATTCTTAACAGTTATAAATTCTGATTTATAATGAAACTAATATTCTAATTAAAAACAAATTACTAAGAATTAAAAGTAATAGCCTTCTATTTCAGTAAAATAGCTTCTCCTCAGAGCCCTGGAACAATGAAGATGACCAAGCTTACATTCAGAAAACCTGCACACGGTTCAATGCTATTGGGGGAAAAAATAGGCTAGAATTCATGACACCACCTCTGGTTGCTCAGAGTGCTTTGTCAGGCTCTTTATATTCAGAAAAGATTCCTTTGGATTTAGAGTTAGATTTAAATAATCTCCTAAAACAACATATGCTCAACTCATAACTGTTACCAAACTTATGTTCAGAATGCATAAGCCAGTAGTTATGATTTATGCAAGAGGAGAAGGCAGTGTGGCTGTTTATCCTTTCCCCATGTTCAGATTTCCTGAAGATCCACTATGAAAATAGTCATGGAAATTTTACAATTTCATTCTTTCAGTTTGCCTGAACAGGTTATAGAAATACAATTAGATCAACGATTTCATTGTTATCACCTTACCTACAACCAGCAGCAGTAACACCTCCATCATCCTTAGCAGCAAAATAAATGCCTCTCTGATAGATCTAGATGCTGTACTAGTGATTCACAGACACAGTCCTTGAACTTGGAAAGCTTATCAGGGCCACATAACATATTTGGAGAAAGAAAGGCCAGGAACTTGTGGCTAGGTGAGGCTACCTCCCCAACTGTGTTGACTGAACCAATTCCTATTCAGGCCAGAGGTTCTCGACCCTCACCACACATTAAAATCTCATGGGAAACTTCAAAAAATACAGTTGGAGAGTCCCTGCCCAAAGTCATCTATATCAGAATCTGGAAAGGAGAGGGGATGTATTGAGGGATCCAAGCATTAGTATTTTTTAAAGCTTCCTGGGTGTCTCAGTCGGTTAATTGTCTGTCTTCAGCTCAGGTCATGATCCTAGGGCCCGGGGTTCGAGCCCCATGGCTGGGGCTCCTGTGGGGAGTCTGCTTCTCTCTCTCTCCCTCTGCCCCTGCCCCCAACTCATGCTGTCTTGCTCTGCTCTATATCTTCCTCAAATAAATAAAATCTTAAAAAATAAATCTTCCTTAATTATAAAAATTTTATTTTGAGACAACTCTAGATTCACATGAAGTTGTAAGAAATCATGGAACACTACATCAAAACCTAATGATGTAATAATGTATGGTGATTAACATAACATAATAAAATAAAAAAAAAAGAAATAATACAAAGAGATTTCATGTCCTTTACTGCTTCCACTGATGATAATATCTTGCAAAATTATACTACAATATCACAATCAGGGTACCTCACAGAACAGTTCTATCACCACAAGGATCCCTGCTGCCACTCCTTCATAGTCACAGCCACTTCTCTCCCACCTCCACTCCATCCTCAATCCCTGGGAACCAGAATCCGTTCTCCACTTTCACAGTGCTGTCATTTTGAGAATGTTGCACAAATGAAAACATACAGTATGTGGCCATTTGGGATTGCCTTTTTCCACTCAGCATAATTCCCTTGAAATTCATCCACATTGTTGTGCTTATCAATATTTTGTTCCTTTTTCATTGCTGAGTAGTGTACCACAGTAAGGATGTACCCACAGTTTATTTAACCATTCACCTCTTGAAGGGACATCTGGGTTTTCATGTTTTAAGCTATTATGCATAAAGTACCCATGAACATTTGCATATAGACTTTTATGTGAAAATAAGCTTGTGTCTCTGGGAAAAATGCCCGAGAGTGCATTTGCTGGCTCATACAGTAGTTGCATGTTTAATTTTACAAGAAATTTCTTTAAAAAAAATGTTTTCTGGAGTGGCTGTGTCATTTTACATTCCCACCAGCAATGCATGAGGGAATCAGCTTCTCTGAATTCTTCCCAGAATCTGCTGTTATTATTTTTTTACGTTAGCCCTTCTGTGTGTAGTAATATCTCACCGTGGTCAAAATTAGCATTTACCTGATTACTAATGATGTTACACATATTTTCATGTGTTTATGTGCCATCTACATATTCTCTTCAGTCTTTTCCCCATTTTCTAATTGGATTAACTTTTTAAATGTTGAACTTGGATATGTGGTTTGCAAATATATTTTTTCCTGTTTGTATGTTATCTTTTCATCTTCTGAACTGAGTTTTTCAGAGGTAAAGTTTTTAATTTCAATCAAGTCCTATTTGTCTATTTTTCCCTGTATAACTCATGCTTCCAGTATTATGTTAAGCAAGAGTGGTAAGAATGGATATATTTTGGGGAGGAATATATCCCCATCCCCAACCTTAGAGAAAAATCCTTTAGTTTCTCATTATTAAGTATGATGTTTGCAAAAGATTTTAGTAGATGCTCTTTATGTGAGAAATGTTCCCCCTGTTTTCTGAGAGTTTTTATCATGCATGAGTGTTTGCCTTTGTATAGTGCTTTTTCTGTGCCAACTGATATGAATATATCCACTGATTTTTCTTCTTTAGCCAGTTAATATTGTAGATTCTATTTCATTGATTGATTTTTGAATGTTGAGTCAGCCTTGCATACCTGGAATAAATCTCACTTGGTCATGGTGAAAAATTCTTTTTATATATTTTTTTTAATTTAATTTGCTATTATTTTGTTAAGGATTTCATGTCTAAGTTTATACTTGATATTGGTCTATTTACTTATTTTGTCCGATTTTGGTATCAAAATAATACTAGTTTCATAAAATGAGTTAGGAAATATTCCTTCCTATTTTCTGGAAGAGATCATATAAAATTGATGTTAATTCTTCTTTAAACATTTCGTACAATTCTTCAGTGAAGCTGCATGGGTCTTAACAGATTTCTTTTTCAGGAGCTTTTATATTACAAATTAAATGTTTAATGGTTATAGAACTCTTTGTGTTGTTTATTTTATGTTGGTTGAGTTTTGATAGTTTATGGTTTTTGAGAAATTGATTCATTTCTACTAAACTATCAAATTTATGAGTGTAAAGTTGGTTATATAGTGTTCCCTCATCCTCTTTTTAATGGTTGCAGAATCTATAGTGATATCCTCTTTTTAATTCATGATATTGATGATTTGTGTCTTCTCTATTTTTATCTTTGTCAGTCTTGTTAGAGGTCTATCAATTTTATTGATTTTTTTAAAGAAGTTTTTTGTTTCATTGACTTTCCTGTTTTCTTCTTTTGATTTCTTTA
This sequence comes from Phoca vitulina, assembly GCF_004348235.1. Lineage (NCBI taxonomy): Eukaryota > Metazoa > Chordata > Mammalia > Carnivora > Phocidae > Phoca > Phoca vitulina. The sequence continues at coordinate 91,179,609 of NW_022589704.1, forward strand.
ATTTCTGCTTGTCTTTATTATTTCTTCTACTTGCTCTTCTTTTTCTAGTTTTTTTAAGATAAAAACTTAAATTATTATTATTTAACTGAAGTACAGTTGACATATATTAGTTTCAGGTGTTCAACACTGTAATTTGACAATTATGTTCATTATGAAACACCACAGTAAGTGTAGTTACTATCTGTCATTATACAAAGTTATTACAACATTATTGACTACATTCCATATCCTGGACTTTTCATCCTTGTGACTTCTTTATAACTGGAATTTTGTACCTCTTAATCCCCTTTACCTATTTTGCCTATCCTCCCACACCCCTCCCCTCTCTACACAAATTTTGTTTCTCTCTTTTGTTGTTGTTTAGATTCCACATATAAATGAAGTCATATGGTATTTGGCTTTTTGTCTTACATTTCATTCAGCATAATACATTCTAGGTCCATCCATATTGTCACAAATGGCAAGATTTCATTCTTTTTTTCATGATGCAGTATTATTGTAACTGCTTTTTCAAGTATATAATATAGTGTCATATTAGTTGCAGGTACAATATAATGATTCAACAATTCAAGACATTACTTAGTGCTCATGACAATAAATGTATTTTATTTCCTTCACCTATTTCACCCACCACCCTACCCAACCTCTCCTCTAGTAACCACCAGTTTATTCTCTATAGTTAAGAGTCTGGGGTTCTTTTGTCTCTTTTCTTCTTTGTTCATTTATTTTATTTCTTAAAGTCCAAATATGAGTGAAATCATATGGTATTTATCATTCACTGACTTTTTTTTCACTTATACTCTCTAGATCCATCCATGTTGTTGTAAATGGCAAGATTCCATCGTTTTTTATGGTTGAGTAATATTCCATATATCTCACTTCTTTATCCATTCATCTACCAATGGACATTTGCATTCCTTCCATATCTTGGCTATTGTAAATAATGCTGCACTAAACATAGGGGCGCATATATCTTCTTGAATGAGTGTTTCCATATTCTTTGGGTAAATACCCAGAAGTGGAATAACTGAATCTTATGGTAATTCTATTTCTAATTTTTTAGGAAACACTGTTTTCCACAGTGCCTACACCAGTTTACATTCCCACCAACAGTGCATGAGAGTTCCCTTCTCTACACATCCTCACCACTTGTTATGTCTTTTTTTTTTTTTGATACAAGCCATTTGACTGGTGTGCGGTGGTATTTCATTGTGATTTTTGCTTTCCCTGACTATTAATAATGTAGAGCATCTTTTCATGTGTTTTTGGCCATTTGTACATCTTCTTCAGAAAATTTTCTATTCAGATCCTTTGTCCATTTTTAAATTGGATTATTTGGGATTTTTGTGTGTGTTGAGTTGTATGACTTCTTTATATATTTTGGATATTAACCCCTTATCAGATATGTGATTTGCAAATATCTTCTCCCATTCAGTAGGTCGCCTTTTTGTTTTGTTGATGGTTTCCTTCACTGTGCAAGAGACTTTTAGTCTTCGACCCTCCCAAATGTTTATTTTTGCTTTTGCTTCCTTTGCCTGAAGAGAGATTCAGGAAAATATTGCTAAGATTGATATCCAAGAGATTACTGCTTATGTCCTTTTTTAGGAGTTTTATGGTTTCAGGTCTTACATTTAGGTCTTTAGTCCATTTTGAGTTATTTTTTAATATGGTTATCAGAATGCTGACAACACTGACTTCATATTTGGTCCTCCATCTTGTTTTTTCCTCGGGTGCACAGATGGCACCAGTTTAGATAACTACCCTGTGACCTCACCACCATGCCCCTCACTCCATAAAAGCTGGGGATTAAGGTGCAGAGAATGGGAGGAGACTAGCTGCAGTGAATGGGCAGAGAATGGGGGGGAGAATAGCTGCACAGTTTCCTGGATTATCTTTCAGTCTACCCACCTAATTGCCCCATCAGTAAGTTACCCTGAATAAAACTGTGTAAATGGTATGGAGTGACTTACTTTGTTTTTCAGTATTAAAGCGCCTTCTCAGTCTGGAGGATACATTACTGATCCTCCTCCACCTTCTAACAATAGGGTAAGATAGTTGCCCAATTTTATTCTTTTGTAGATAGCTGGTTTCCCAACACAATTTATTGAAAAGACTGCCTTTGCCCATTGTCTAGTCTTGCCTCCTTTGACATAGATTACTTGACCAGATAGGTATGGGTTTATTTCTGGATTTTTAATTTTGTTCTATTGATCCATAGATCTGTTGTTGTGCCAGTACCATACTCTTTTGATTACTATAGCTTTGTAATACAGTTTGAAATCTGGGATTGTGATACCTCTTGTTTGGTCTTTTTTCTCCAGATTGCCTTGGCTATTTGGAGTCTTCTGTGGTTCCACACAGATTCTAGGATTATTTTTCTATTTCTGTGAAAAGTATTGGTATTTTGCTATGAATCTCATTGAATCTGTAGATTGCTCTGTGTAGTATGGACATTTTAACAATATCAATTCTTCCAATCTATGAGCATGGTATATTTTTCCATTTATTTGGGTCATCTTTGATTTCTTTCATCAATGGCTTATAGTTTTCACAGTACAGGTCTTTTACTTCTTTGGTTAAATTTATTCTGAGGTATTTCATTCTTTGTGATGGAATTGTAAATGGGATTGCTTTGTTAATTTCCTTTTCTACTATTTTATTAGTACATAGAAATGCAATTGATTTCTGTATCTTGATTTTGTATCCTGCAATTTTATTGAATTCATTTATTAATTCTAATTTTTTTTGGTGGAGTCTTTAGGGTTTTTTTATATATATAGTATCATGTCATCTGTTGTAGTGGCAGTTTTACTTCTCCCTTACCAATTTGGATGCCTTTTTTTTTTCTTTTTCTTGTCTGATTGTTATGGCTATGACTTCCAGTACTACACTGAATAAAAGTGATGAAAGTGGACAACCTTGTCTTGTTCCTGACCTTATGGAAAAAGCTTTCACAGCTTTTCACCATTAAGTATGATGTTAGCTATGAGTTTGTTATATATGACCTTTATTTTATTGAGGAATGTTCCCTCTAACTCCACTTTACTGAGAGTTTTTATCATGAATAGATGTTGAATTTTGTCAAATGCTTTTTTGACATCTATTGAGATGATCATATGATTTTTATCCTTCATTTTGTTAATGTGGAGTATCATATTGATAGATTTGTGTATATTGAACTATCCTTGCATCTCTGGAATAAATCCCACTCAACCATGGTGAATGATCCTCTCAGTGTATTTTTAAATTTGATTTACTAGTATTTTCTTGAGTTTTGTATCTATGTTCATTGTGGTTATTGGTCTCTAATTTTCTCTTTCTCTGCTTTTGGTAGCAAAGTAATGTTGGCCTTGCAGAATACATGTGGAAGCATTCCTTACTTTTCTATTTTTTTAAATAATTTTAAAGGAATAAGTATGAACTCCTCTTTAAATGTTTGGTAGAACTTACCTGTGAAGCCATCTGGTCCCAGACTTTTGTTTCTTGGGAGTTTTTTGATATCCAATTCTATTTTGTTACTAGTAATTGGTCTGTTGAGATTTTTCTATTTCTTCCTAATTCAGTCTTGGGAGATTGTGTCTCTAGGAATTTATCCATTTCTTCTAGGCTGTCCAGTTGTTGGAATATAATTTTCAATAGTTATCTCTTACAATTCTTTGTATTTGTGTGGTGTCATTGTAACTTCTCTTTCCTTTCTGATTTTATTTGAGTCCTCTTTTTTTCTTGATTAGTTTGCCTAAAGTTAATCAATTTTGTTATTTTTTTAATTTTAATTACAGTATAGTTAGCATACAGTGTTATAATACTTTCAGGTATATAATACAATGATTCAACAATTCTATATATTACTCAGCACTCATCATGGTAAGTGTACTCTTAATCCCCTTCACCTATTTCACCCACCACACCACCCACCTCCCCTCTGGTAACTGTCAGTTTGTTCTCTATAGTTAAGAATCTATTTTTTGTCTATTTTTCTTCTTTGGTGATTTGTTTTGTTTCTTAAATTCCACATATGAGTGAAATTATATGGTATTTATCATTCTCTGACCTATTTTACATAGCATAATACTTTCTAGTTCCATCCATGTCACTGCAAATGGCAAGATTTCATTCTTTTTGATGACTGAGTAATATTCCGTGATACATATTATATATATATATATATATATATACCACATCTTTTTTATCCATTCATCTGTCGATGACATCTGGGGTCTTCCCATATTTTGGTTATTGTGGACATTGCTGCTATAAATACTGGAGTGCATGTGCCCCTTTGAATCACTATGTTCGTATCCTTCAGATAAACACCTTGTCAGACTCCCTGTCTTGACTGTAGCATTTATTCCATTTAAAATAATTGTTGATAGGTAGGTACTTATTACAATTTGGTTGTTTTCTGATTTCTTTGGTAGTTCTTCTCTGTTCCTTTCTTCTTTTCTTGCTCTCTTCCCTGGTGGTTTGATGTCTTTTATTAGAATTATTCTTGGATTCCTTTCTCTTTATTTTTTATGTATTATAGATTTTTGGTTTGTGGTTACCATGGGTTCATATATCAAATCCTATGTGAATAGCAGTCTATATTAAATTGATAGTCACTGAAGTTTGAACACATTATAAAAGCACTGATTTTTTATTCCCCCTTCCACATTTCATGTGTATGAGGTCATATTTTACATCTTTTTATTTAGTGTATCCCTTGGCTACCATTTTTAGATATAACTGATTTTACTACCTTTGTGTTTTAACCTCCATACTGAATTTATAAGTGATTAATCTACTCCCTTTACTATATGTTTGCTTTTACCAATGAAATTTTTTCCTTTCTTAATTTACTTCTAATTATGGCCTCTTCTTTCCACTTAAATAATTCCCTTTAACATTTCTTGTAAGGCTGGTTTAGTGGTGATGAATTCCTTTAACTTTTATTTGTTTCAGAAACTCTATTTCTCCTTCAATTCTAAATGAGCACTTCCAAGTAAAGTATTCTTAGTTGTAGGTTTTTTCCTTTCAGCCCTTTGAATATATCATACTACTTTCTTGTGGCCTGCAAGTTTCTGCTGAAAACCCCCCTGATAGCCTTATAGGTTTTCTCTCCTATGTAACTATTTGCTTTTCTCTTGCTGTTTCTAAGATTCTTTATCCTTAACTTTTGCTACTTTAATTACCATGTGTTTTTGTGTGGGCCTCCTTAGGTTCATCTTGTTTGGTGCTTTCTGTGCTTTCTAAACTTGGATATCCATTTCCTTCCCCACATTAGGGAACTTTTCAGTTATTAGTTCTTCTGCCTCCTTCTCTCTCCTCTGTGACTTCTACGATGTGAATGTTTTTATGCTTGATGATGTTACAGAAGTCCCTTAACTTAGCCTCATTTTTTATTATTTTTTTCTATTTGCCATTCAGCTTGCTTTCCATTACTCTGTCTTCAAGATCACTTTTCTGTTCTGCATTTTTAAATCTGATATTGATTCCTTCTAGTGCATTTTTCATTTCAGTTATTGTATTCTTCAGCTCTGATTGGTTACATTTTATATTTTCTAGCTCTTAGTTGAAGTTCTCACTGAATTCACCCATTCTTCTCTCAAGTCCAGTGAATATCTTTATAACCATTACTTTGAACTTTTTATCAGGCATATTGCTTATTTCCATTTCATTTAGCTCTTCTTCTGTGTGTGTGTGTTTTTTTTTTTTTTTTAACTTGGGACATAGTTCTCGTTCTCTTCATTTTCTCTCTCTGTGTTTGTTTCTATGTGTTAGGTAGGTCAGCTACAGACCTTCCCTGGTCTTGAAAGTAGTGGCCTGTGTAGAAGGGGTCCTGTGGTTCCCTGTAGTGCTATGTCTCCTGGTCACCAGAACCAGGTTCTCCAGAGATGTCTCTTCTGTAGTTAGCATGTGCCTTCCTGTTGTGCCTGAGCTATGATTGCTGTTGGCATCCTGGAGGCTGGGCTGCCCCTCAGCCCAGCTAGCTGCAATAACCCACTTTACGTGCTATGGAGGCAGTGGTGGAAAGGATTTCCTCCCTGTACTGCTGCCTGTGAGGCCTGGCTGCAGCCACTGCTGGCTTGCTGGTGGGTGGGGCTGGCCCTCAACCAAGCTGTCTGCAATGAGCCACCATGACTGCTGCAGGTGCAATGATGGGTAGGACTTGCTTTCTGAGCAGTCAGCTGAGAGGCCCACCTGCAGGAACAGTGGCACCACTAATGTGTGGGATTAGCTCCCCATTCCCCAGGGCAGGAGTTACTGTGGAGGAGCATCAGTTCCAGCCGGGGCTGCCTGCTGGATGTAAGTACCTAAATTATTTGGGACATTTTTCTTTTCAAACATAAGCTTTTAGTGCTATAAATTTCCCTCTTATCATTACTGTAGCTGAGTCCCACTTACTTTGGTATGTCATATTTTTTTTTTTCATTCAATTCTATGTATTCTTTTATTTCCTTTGAGACTTCCTCTTTGACCCATGGATTATTTCAAATATTGTTTAATTTCCAAGTGTTTAGAGTTTTTCTTGTTGCCTTTATGCTATTGATTTCTTTAATTTTGATTCCATCAAACTTTGATTTTAAGTTTTATTCTATCCAGTATGGACAGAGAACATACTCTGTAGGATTTCCTTTTTTTTTTTTTTTTTTTTTAGCGAGAGAGAGAGAGAGAGATAGGAGGGGAGAGGGAGAGAGAGAATCATAAGCAGGCTCCATGCCCAATGTGGAGCCTGATGCAGGGCTTGATCTCACAACCCTGAGATCATGACCTCCACTGAAATCAAGAGTTGGACACATAACAGACTAAGCTACCCAGGCACCCCGATTTCAATTCTTTTAAGTTTTTTTTTTTTTTAATGGCCCAGAATGTAATATCTATTTTGGTGAATGTTACATGGAAACGTGGAATAAAAGTTGTTTTCTTTTTAGGCAGAATGTTCTATATATGTCAGAGAGATCCTGTTGCTTGACCAGTGTTGTTCAGTTTTTCTGTATCCTCACTGATTTTCTGTCTAGTAGTTCTATTAATTATTGAGATTTGGGTTTTTTAACTCCCAACATTTCTCTTTTCAGCTCTATCAGCTTTTCTTTCATGCATATTGAGGATTTGTTGTTTGGGGCATAAACATTTAGGAAAGTTACATCTACCTAGTGGCATGTTGTTTTATCATTATGTAATATTGTTTTGGGTCCCTAGTAATTTTCTTTGCCATGAAGTCTACTTTGTTATTAACATGGCCACTCCTACTTTTTTTAAATTAGTGTTTGCATGGTATATCTTTTCCATCCTTTTATTTCCAACCTAATATGCTGCTGTATTTGAAACAAATATCTTATAGACAGCATATTTTTGGAATATGTTTTTTAATCTGCTCTACAAATTTCTGAATTGATATATTTAGACCATTTACATTTAAAGTAATACTGACATGTTAGTACTAAGTTTGCTGTTTTATCATTTGTTTTCTGTTTGTTTCCTCTGGTGTAGTTCCCCTGTTCCTCTTTCCATATCTTCCTTTGGTGTTTTGTTGTTTTGTTTTGTTTGAGCATTTAAAAAAATTTAATCTTGATTTATAGTATCTTTTAGAATTTAGCTTTATATAATTTTCTTAATGAGTGCTATGGCTATAATGTATACATAAATTGTCACATTCTACCAGTATCAACATTTTATCACTTTGTAGAAATCTTACCCTTCCTGCCTTTTCAATGTAATTGTCAAAAGTATTTCCTTTACATATGGTAAGCACTACATATGATGGTGTTATAATTTTATCAAATATAATTTAAGAAACTCATGATAATGTCTTTTCTTCTTTTGTTATAATTTCTTTTGTTTAAAGAACTTCCTTGGGCCATTCTTTAAGGATAGATGTGCTAGCAAGAGATTCTCTTAGTTTTTCTTCTACAGAGAATGTCTATTTCTCCTTCATTCCAGAAGGATATTTTTGTTGGATACAGCATTCATAGCTGACAGTTCTTTTCTTTCAATACTTAAAAATTGTGTGCTACTTCCTTTTGTCTCCAGGCTTTCATATTATAAATACAGACATTCAAATTGGTAGTGTAAACAATGTATTGCTTCTCTTTCTCTGCTTTCAAGGTTTCTTCCTTTTTAGCTTTCAGAAGTTTTATTATGATGTATCTGAACAGGGATTTCTTTGGGTTTACCCTACTTGGGCTTTACTTGACCTCTTGAATCTGTAGGTTTGCCAAATTTGAAGAGTCATTATTTCTTCAAATACTTTTCAATCTCACCATCTTTCTCCTCTCCTCCTGGGACCCTGATGATACAAATATTAGCTCTTTTGCTATTGTCCCACTGGTCCCTATGACTGTTCTTTTTTCCTTCAGTCTATTTTCTCTCTTGTTCATATTTGGTAAATTCTACTGATATTTCCTAAATTCATGGATTCTATCCTCTGTCATCTCCACTCTACTACTGAGCCCATTATGCAAGGTTTTTATTTCATTGTATTTTTCATTTGTATATTTTCCATTTAATTCTTTTTTATAATTTCTATTTCTTTGTTGAGATTTTTTTTGTTTCAAGAGAATTCATAATTGCTTGTTGAAATATTTTTATGATGGCTGCTTTAAAATCCTTTTCAGAGAATTCCAACATCTGATTCATCTCTGTATTGGCATCTGTTGTCTTTTCCAATTCCTGTTGTAGTTTTCCTGGTTCTTCCCCTAATATGTGATTTTTCAGTTGTATTCTGAAAATTTTAGATATTACAACACTCTGGGTCCTATTTAATCTTTTTTTAGCAGATAGTTCCTTGTTGGGTATAGCTTGAGGATTAGATAGGTGTCTATGTTCAGCTTCTGACCATTCCAGCAAAAGTGAGGCATAGACTCAAATCAACTTGTGATCTCCCCAACTGGTCCTGCTAACACCAGGAAAGCAAGAAGCAGCGGGCTGACTTAACATAGCTTTACTGCTGCGGGGAAGAGGTGAAGGCTGAGCTCCTTATTGGTTCCCTTTGACACAGGGACGGGGGTAAAGCGGACTGCCAATTATCCCACTTCTTATCACTTCTTTCTGCTTCCTTGTTGCTGAGTGGAGGTGGAGGCTCAGCTTGCCACTATACCCTGCTAGCACTATCCTGGCAGGGGCATCAGAGTGCTGCCTATTTCTGCCAGGTGGAGAAAGAAAATTAGTTCTCTGTTCCCTGGGGTCACCACTCAGTGGGGGAATTAAGCACACCTATGCTTCCACTGGTAAGCATGGAGGATCAGCTTCTTGCCGGATCAGGTGAAGTTATGGAGAGAGGGTGGGGAGGTGCAGTTGTGATGTTGGCAATCAGCTGGAGTAGGTGATATTGCCAGAAAGGTTTTCTGTTGTTAGGCCATACTTTCATCAGTTCTTTGGCCAGGGGAATTGGCTTTTCTTGGAGTTTTGTTTTGTTTTAGACTGCCTGTTGGCAGTTTAGGTCACTTGGGAATCAATAAAGAAACTGAGGGAATTCACTGCTTTGTCATTCCTCCATCTTTCAGAGACTTATGCTTTTTAGTTGTAATGGGGAGGACCTGAGAGAAACAGGCTAATCTATCTTGGGGGAAACTCTTGTTTTTAATGAGAAGCTAGGATTAAAAATCTTTGATTTAGGCCAAATGATTGTTCTGTATGATATGTTTTCCCATATAATTAGTTGTTTGAATGATATGATGGAATTCTACCAATATTGGTTAAGTTTTAATTGATTGCTTGATACATGCCAGGCAATTGTGTAGGTGCTGAAAATTGAGAAAAGAGACAAATCAGGTCCTTCCCTTCATGGAGTTTACAGTCTGGTGACTAGGACGGTAAGAGGATGCTCAGAAGATAGAACCTTCATCCCCACTGCCACTCCAGCTTTCAGTTCTTTGGCATCTTCTTTTGAGGCCACTGAACCACTTAACTGATCTTTCCTTCTTTGTACCTCCCTCTCTGAAGAAGATGTAGAAGCTTCTATTCCACATTAGAATCAATGAATAACTACATCTGTCTCAAGTCTTAACACCCTCAACTGACAGACTATCACTTCCAAGTAAGGTCTAAAGTGCCCCTTAACAAGACTTTAAAGCACCTCCACGATCTCCAGAAATACCACCTGCCACAATTTCCAAAACTTGTGACTCTAGCACCATGTGGCATCCTGCCTCATGCCTTTTTTACATGCTGCTTTCTCTGGACTACCCCATCTTCCTTGTTTGCTTGGTGATATTCTGTCACTTTTCAATAATCTATTTTCTGTAGTCCTGGCCCTTTGGGATCCTGTATCCTTAAGACAAATAATAACCTGGTTTACAGGAACTTGAAAGACATTATCCAGGGCCAAATGTGCTACAGAAAGTATCTGCCTATCAGAGGTAAGCTGACACTTGATCAAAGGTCCACATTTTTAAGCATCTTACATAGACACAAGAAATCCTTTTTCAGTGCCCCAGGATTACACCTTCTTTTTCCCCCATTCCAGGTGCCTTTAAACACAGAAGGTAAGCATCTACAATAGTGGGATAGAGATGGATAAAGCAGTATCAGTCTGGAGTGAATCTCTTCACCACCACAATCTTCTCTCTCTCTAATGAGAAAATTCTCACATCTTTTCTGAAGAGCTCTCTTCAGCTTCTGCCATCACTCACAAACACAGATGGATCTGAGCTTTCAAGGAGCTTTGGCATTGGTTCCCTTTAAGTCAGCAAATGAAACCTCTGAAGACATAGATCTAAGATATCAACTAGAGCAGGGTTTCTCCATGGGTGAACTTTGGGATCCACTGACTTACCTATGAAACAGAGCCACCTGGGGTCACTCCCAGTGTCTTAGAATACCTTCCACCTTTCCTTAGGCTAGAACCCTAGGCCTGCATCAGAATGTCATAGAGAACTTGTCAGAAATGAAGACTCCATGTCCTCATTCTCACATATTGGATATATTAGTTCTGCATTTATTAAAAGAACAGAGTAGAACCGAGTAGAATAGAAAATATAAAAATGCATCCCAAGTAGTAAGGTTAAGAATGGTTCTTGGAGGGGCACCTGGATGACTCAGTCAGTTAAGCGTCTGCCTTTGGCTCAATGTCAGGCTCCCCGCTCAGTGGGGAGACTGCTTCTCCCTCTCCCTTCCCCCCCCCCCCGCTCTCTCTCTCGCTCAAATAAATAAAATCTTAAAAAACAAAAAAAGAATGGTTCCTGGAGATTATATTTCTGTAAGTCAGTGTGTGTGTGTGTGTGCATGTATGTGTGTGCACAACTCCTCTGTAAGGTCCTCCCTGACCTCCATCCCTAGAGCTCATCCTGACCTCTTCTGAACTACCTTTGGCTGTTTTTGTTGCACTTGCCACTCTGACTGTAACATATTTGTTAACATGTCTGTTTTGCCTAATAAACTGAGGTTATGAGTTACATTCATTTCTGTACCCAGTCCAATACCTGAAACATAATATTCACTAAATTGGTCATTCAGAAATAAATCAACAATCATCAGTGGATGCTAAAACTAATGGGTAACAGTCTGATGACAAACAGAATATTTATGTGGTGTACTGTGGTTATGTTATATGTTGTTATGTTATGTTATGATGTCATGTTATGTTATGTTATATATTGCCCTTATTTTTAAGAAATACATATTGAAGTACTTGAAGGAAGGAGGGAGAAAGAATATATAATTCTTCTGTAAATCTAAAATTATTTCAAAACCAAAGTTTAAAAATGAATGAATAAATGAATTAACAAATATTATTAAGAAGAGAGAGTAATGGTCTTATGGTTACCTGGTCATAGAGACAACCAGTCTACATTTATATAATTCCACTCAGTTAGTTTAGCTGCGTTAGGATGAAAATCACAAGCCAAGAGTGAAGTCCAGACCTGCCCTGTCCATAAAACATGAAAATAGGGGGCCTTGGCTATGCCTATGTGTACCACCAGTCCGTCTCATTTAGCTGAACTGATGAATCACTAAGTAGTTATGAACTGGTAACCAGGCCATGCAATTTAAAGGTCTAAATGGTCTGAATCACCACTGGCCATGTGAACGAACATACCACCTGCCTCAGCCTCTAGCCAGGCACATAAGTAGCACCATGCTGGCCCAACCACACCAGATGTTTCCCCTCTCAACTTCCTTTCTCTAGAGTAGAAAATCCCCACCAGCAAGCTCATTTAGAAAGAATTCCCTTGCAAAATTTCTAAACAAGTTTATGTACATGTGCTTTATTATTGCATCAAACTGTATGAGGACAAGGCTTGGTTTGGTGCTCGCAGATATTTTATTGGCACAATACTGCAGGACTGAGGGTTCTGATTCAAATGGCCAGATGTTTCAAACACTAATAGTTTCAGCCAATGTGGGTTTTATTCAGTGATTTTACTAGGGTCTGACCAAACCACATAAATCAAGTGTTCTATCACCATCGGACAAACCTAACTACCCAGTGCCGGTATCTTTTCTTGGCCTGGGATGACTGCAAAAAGACAGCTTCAGGGTGGTAGGAACAGATGAGCCTTTGGCAATGATACCATCTTTGTGAAGCAGAGAGACATGTGTCTGCACAACTGCTGGCTGGCTCTAATATGCAGGAGGGAATGAGGAAAGAAAGGTGGGAGGAAAAGGTGGTGGTATATCCTTTCTTCACCACAGCTTAGGGAAAAGATGCCCCTGATTAGAGGTAGCCCCAAGCCCTGTATTCTGCTCACCACATTGAAAACTTTCTTTTCCTTTTTACCCTGCAGCTCTTAATTCTCTGCCTCTATTTTCTATGTCCCTGGACAATCGGTAGTCCCTGGAGAATTTGGGGTCAAACATGGTCATTCATAGCAACATCCACAATAAAATGTTATGGTATGATGATCTTCAACCCTAATTTTAATTTCTCTCCTAAGATATGGTATTTTCTGAAAACAAAGAGATATACAAGGAAGAGACAAAGGGATATAGGGAAGAAATTAAAATGAGATTTAAAAATTCCTAGACACCAATCCCAACTGAATCATAGTGAGCTGGGTGACATTAAGCTAATTCCATAACTTGTCTTCTTAACTACAAAATGACAATTAGGACTTGATAACCTATAAGGTCACTTGTAGGTCCAAAATTCAGTGCTCCTAAGTAAAAGTTCCCTTTTGTATAAATAACCCATTCAGGAGACTGAATAAACCAAATTGACCATGTTCTCCCAGATACTTCATATTCAAGGTCACTCTTCAGAGTGTCCTCAGACCTAGGATCTAGTCCTGTATGTAATATTCACAATGTGTTTATGTGTGAATAAATATACATATACATATACACACACATCTATATACTATATAATATATATGTAATACACACACACACACAACATATTTATGTAAAAGAGGCCATTTTAAAAACATTGCAAAGGTCACATTTACACAAAATATATAGGACATCTCTGTAAGCATACTGACAAGTATCAGAGATAGGCCACCACAGGATTAGCAAAAATATCCAGAATGGGAGGACAAGAAGCTTCAAGGAAAGCATCCTCGAAGGCATTTACATGCAGACCACACCTGCTGTGCATATTAAATGAGAACTCAGACACATGAGATGGTGCTAATGTAGATAAAATATGGATAAGGAGAGACCAGATACCAGCTCGATGAATAAAATTGAGACATTGGGAAAATGAAACACAGCCCTTCAAGCCAAGTGGCCAACATCAATATCCAATTCGGAAAAGTTTGGGAAGGTGATGTGCAGACTACCAGAGTAGAAACTCAGAATGACTTTAAGAATCTGTTACTTGCTGTATACCCATACGCAGGGTTGCAGTTCCTACTAGGTGAACCTATGTGGTGGGGCAGCCTATTGGAAACTGTAGGTCAAACACCTGGGTCCCAGACTTGGCTCTACAATTACCTACAAGTGTATTACTTACTTTTCTGCCCATATCTCTTGCCACAAAAATCAAGACACTATCAGCTCTACTTTCCTCCCAGAGTTGTCAGAAAGGCTAAACAAGAGAACAAATGTGAAATCCCTTTGGAGAAATGTATTATCCACAATGTATGCAAATGCAAATGATTATTATTTTTATTGAATCACTAGGATCTAGTTAAACCGTATTATTCAGAGAGGACTTCAGAATGTAGGCAACTCTCTCATCCAAAAGAAGTTTTGGCAGGAAGCATCTTATGTCAGTAACTAGAATCCCCAGTGAGTATTTGCTATTTTCACTTCCAAGTATACAGTTCATTTTCAGCCCCTTTGGTTCCATGGCCTTCATGACATAAGGGAGTATTGTCTTATCATCAATTATGGCTCTCTCTGATCCTGACTTCAAAGGACAGTGAGACCCCTTCCTTGCATAAACCTCTCTGATCAAATCCCTCAAGATTTCCCCACCGATGACCATTTTTGCCAGGGCCCCTCTGTCCTTCTGTACTCCCAGTGTCTCTTATATTCCCTTGTCCATCTACCCTCACCCTGAATGGGTCTCATGAACAGTGACTTCCATCTTTTACCTGCCACCACCCTGGTGCAGGTGTCTAGAGTCACCACCCCTGGCACATGACACCAGCTTTCAACGTCTTGTCTCTGCCTGCAGTCTCTAATATGTTCAACTTAAGTCTACTACCAGATCATCTTTTTAAGGTGCTTTTATCACATCATCCCTTTCTGTTTTGCTTTTATTTTCAAACTAAAAAAAGAAACACAATTTCTTCATACATTTTTTATTATCAATTTGAAAATATGTAAAGAGAAAAAAAACCAAGATCATTCTTGCTCTTGCCCTTAGGGTAAGCAAGAGGCATAACTCAGAGAAGGTAGTCTTACACATGCTAAGTTAAATGAGTCCTGGTTGTAGCTTTCTACTGTAGGTTTAGAAGGACAGAACCTGTGGAGGAATAAAGATTTTGGATTTCCCTTAGACCTGTGGCTTCCAAACTGCATTCCTTAAGGCAGTGGTGCCACATGCAAATGCTTTAGTTACCAAAGAGGGGCTCAGGTGTTTCAGGGGCCTCTTGACCTCTTCAATCAGAGTACCTCCACTCTTCCCTATTTCCCACACAGAGTTTTCAGGTAAATTATCATTGGAAGTGAAAGACCTGTTGCAAAAAAAAAAAAAAAAAAAAAGTTTGAAACCATTCCTCAGAGACTATCTTCCTTAAATATCTCTTCTTTTCAGATTGGATTCTGATAAGTGCTAGAGAGCTGACAATTTGAGGTTATTTTCTCTGACAAGAGTCTGGAAGGCAGATGGTCTATGTTATTGATTGAGCAAAGATTGATACGTTTTAAATACAAGGCAAAGAAGTGGTTGGTTTGATATTCTGTTATGAAGTCTTCAAAACTATAGTGTGACATCCCTGGGGGAAGGGATGGTGTCACATGTCTTGTGCATACCCCATAATCATCCAAAACAGTGTCTTGAATTTAATAAGTGCCCATGATCATTGTGAACTGTACTGAATCCATTTTGGCCAGCATGTTTCCTTTTGCCTCAGTTTCTCATCTGAGTTTATGCCTGTGTGTCTTTTTAGAGCCTTTAATATCAAAGGTAGATCCACGTGTCCTAGGACATCTTATAAATTTCCCAACAGAATGCCAGGTAAGATTTGAAATATTTGCAGACTCCTCCCCTCGTCTACTTTCTCCTGGCTCTGTAGGTGTCTGGCCTGAAGTGTTCCACCAAAAACTACTCTGCTGTAACAGCCCACTTCACCTCTGTCAGAGAAGCAGCTCATCTGGTTCCAACCCCTATGGAACTACCTTCCTTTATACTCACCCTACACTGAGGGCCAATATGTAAAATTTCTCCTTTCTTTCTCACTTTATCAAAACAGCCATCCTGTGCCTCAGGCCTACATTTAATCCAGTTGATCTAATATTAGAATTAACAATCTATGGCCTATGATGAATCATCATGCTTTTATTCCATGATACACATTTTCATTTTGATAGAGGCTGATAATGACTAACCCAAGTAATAAGGGGTAATACTTTGAGGTTATAAGAGCCTTCAAATCAGAATAAGTAGGTGATATCATAATCAACTCATCTGCCTGGGTCTTATTATATAGGTATAAGAAAATAAGTTGCACACTCATCCCTCCATGAAAGTCAGAAGAAATAAAAGTATCTTCTTTCCCATAGCCACACTATATACCCAGCATCCTCTAGATTTGACCTAACTCACTGAGCAAAGTGAAAGCCTCCCATTGGCACAGACATTCTTCAAACAGTGTGAATCCATTATTTTACACAAGTAATTGCTGAGTATCTGCTATGGTTCAGACACCGACACCATGCTAAATAGTGGGGTTATGAACAGAACGAAGTCTAGTGGAAGAGGCAGACATTAAAAAGGCAGTTACAATAAAGTATATTAAGGGATCTTATAGCGAAAGAACAGGAAGTCCAGAGCAAGAACATCCATCCTAGGTTAGCATACCCATAGCAGAGGTTTATTATACCTTTCCTCTCTCTGTCCTCAACTTCATTACCACTTTCCCCTTTATATCCATCTCCTGTTCCATCTTCCACAAAGACTGAGGTTCATCACCATAGACACTGGTAACATGTGCCTCCTTCTGTGTGTTGAAGACAGTCCCTAGTGTCTAAAGATTTTTTTTAGTTATCTACTGCCTAATTTGTTAACTTTAATGATGGTAATGGTAGAAAAGATGTATCTAAAGCATACAAGATTCCAATGTTATTCTCAGTGAGCTATAGTCCCCACCACAAAGAGGAAACACTCCAAGAGTCATGCTAAGGAGCTTAATCTGTACAAAGACATTTTACTCTTTCCCATTAGAATGCTCTTTTCACCATTCATCAAAGCCTGATTCCAAGCCCTCAGCCTTTCCCTCTGCAATCTAAATCCAGGTACAGTTCAGGTATGCAGTATCTGGGGCACAGGGAAAACCAACTAGAGCCATCATATTGGATATACTGGACATGGATCTTCCAGTTGGAAGACTGAAATAGGAGGAGGGGAGATCTTCTCTTCACTTATTTTCAGATGATACATTTTATGCTGGAGATATCTTTTCTTGATATGCCCTTAGCCTAAGAGGGCCACTTAGAGACTGGGGTCAGACCCAAAAAGACCCAAAAGAGGAAACATCTAACAGGCTTCTTAAGGGATGATTCCACTCTGGGTTTTAAGTGAGAAGGATCAAATGGGAGGAAATTCAAAGTTCGTAAGTGGTTCAGCACCCCCTAACCAGAGCAGAAGTTCAACCAGCATTTGGTATAGAAACTGGGGAAGATAGGAATTCTTATTTGTCTAAAGTGGTCTGTCCTGTCTTTTTCTTTTAGCACCTCAAGGTGGCTGGATAATGATTTGACATTTAAAGATTCTAGACATTGGTATCCTTTAAGAAAGTGGACCAAGGAACTAAAGGGAGGAAGTGAGGACAGAAGTGGAAAACATCGGACACGGAAAGTAGTGAGTAGGAAGAGGTGTTGTTAGTGTCATGTGACATGTCCTCTCCCCTCCAATATCCAAGAGTCAGTTCTCTAGCCCTCCGGAGCTTTACTCTGCTTCATGCAAGGCACTGTGGTAAGCAACAGGAATACAAAGATTTAAAACAAAAAGTCCAAAAACCAGAAACCACATGACTCTTGCTATCCAAAAGGTTATAGCATGGTAGGAGAGAGAAATACACAAACAAGTAATTGCAAAGTGGCATTATAATGACAAGAGAAGTGTAAATCAGGTGCTTTGAGTCACAAATGATCATTTCTGCTTGGATAGGGTGTTAGGTATCTTCTATTTGCCCTTTCAGATCCACTCCTCCATCTCCATCCTGCTCTGTGCCCCAGGATGATCTGACCAGTATGATCTGTATGAAAGCCTTCCTCACCCTCTCCTGTCCTGCTCCCACTGGTTTCAGCCAGTGGTGAATGGTGGCAGGAAACTGAACAGAGGGAAGAGAGTACATTAGGGCATTTGTTCCCTTAGTTCCCTTCTTGCAAAGGGAGGACTGTGGAATGGCTGCATCTCTCAAACAGCCCTCTTTGTCTCTGCATTCTGGTAACACTTCTCTTCCCCAGGGAGGAGGCAGATGACAGCCCCCCATTTTAGCCTCAGGGGACTTACTACCCTGTTCTGTGTGATTCTCCCACATCCCACCCATATCTCTGTAAATATTCTCTTTATTAAACTCTCCTCAAGTTACCCCTTTGAATGAGCTATTTCCTGCCAGAAGGTGACTGACACAGGTGATTCAAGAAAGAATTCATAGAGAGAGGAGTTGAAGGGCTTTGACAGGGAGATTAGAGGAAAAAAGAAAATCCAGTTGCAGGAAGAACACATGCAAAGGCAGGAAGAAAAACTGTAAGGCATACTTAATGAATCACTCATAGTTATGTATGCCTGATGCATAGGATACATGTGAGAGAACAGAAAGAAAGACAACTGGAGAGGAGGATGGGGCCAGAGACAGGCCTTCAGCACCATGTGAGGAAGTTTGGAATTGGTCTTAGAGCCACAAGAGTATAAGACATGATCAGTTTTAATCTCAGATGAATATATGAGACCAAAGGCAGGAAGACCCAATGATAGGCTACTACAGAAGTCCAGATAAGTGATGTTTTGAAATATGCTGTAAAAATGGCGACTCTTCTTGATTAAGAATCTCCATCTATCCGTACAACCATAGAGTAAGAAAGGGAAAAATGGCGGGGGCGGGGGGGGGGAGCTGAGATGGAAATAACAGTGAACAATTAGGAGGAAAGATTAAAAACAAGGAGAAGTGTGGGCTGACTTCCAGATTTCTCACAAGGGAAAATGGTGACATCATGAAGACTGGGAATCTAAGAAGAGGAGGAGATTTAGGGAGGAAAATGGATAGTTCCATTTTTCTCTTTCTGCCAGGAGGTAAAGCTGGGACAAGAATAAGACCAGCCTAGAAACAATACACACCAGTTTATATTTAATAGCATAGGGAAAATGACCTACCAGTTGACTCAGCTTCAGTAAATGATCATTCTTTGACCAGGCAAGACCATCAGAAAAGGGGTATGGTTCTCATGGTCAGCTCAGAGGTCCTTCATACAGCCTGGCTCCCTCAAGAACATCATACTACCCCCCATGCCAATTCCTAATGTTCCCAGTATGAATTCTATGCCCATGTGTGTGAAACCACCTTTTAAAGTTAAGACTTTAAACTGTGAGTCTGTGGGGACAGTAATAGCAAAATAGGAGGGAAAATGTTTTCATTTTCCATCTGAAAATTATATTTTCACTTGTAAGATGTGACACATTTAACTTTAATGAATTGGAAACTGAAGTGTTTTTTAATCCATTTCTTACTATGATGGTATGCTGAAAGACAGGCAAGTGACAAAGGGCAGAAGAAACAGAGAAGGTGATTGTGAGAATTGTTACTCCCATCCTCCAGCCTCCATCCCACAAAGGAGATGGTTATTTTTTAAATCCATAAGTTGACTCAAATTTTTGCCATTTCATTCCTCCCAAAAGAATGAAGCATGAAGTTCTGAATAGCTAAGAATTTGGCCTTGATATGCAAAGAGTTTCTTGATTTGATTTGGCCAGAAAATCATTTCAGAAGCACAATAATGGACCAAGTCTAGACTCTGTCTTTGGAGAGAAGCCAGCAATCTATAAATGGCAGTTCACATGCAGCTGAATAACAGCATGCCTGTTCCTAGAGTAAGATGGAATTCTCCAATTTGCTGCTTCCATTAGGCATGCAACTCTTTCCAAATTTAGATTAAGAATGGGTAATACTCCAAAATTATATATGTCATGGCCAAATCAAAGAAACAAACAAACAAAAAGGATGAAGGACATGGCATATTTTTCTCCCTTATTCTTCATTCAATACCTGCTTTTTTAAAGATTTTATTTATTTATTTGTCAGAGAGAGAGAGAGCACAATCAGGGGGAAGGCAGAGGGAGAAGCAGGCTCCCTGCTGAGCAAGGAGCCCAAAGCAGTACTCTATTCCAGGACCCTGGAATCATGACCTGAGCCAAAGGGAGATGTTTCATAAACTGAGCCACCCATGCGTCCCTCAATACTTGCTTTCTTTAACTCTTTTACTCTTCCTCATCACTCACAACCTGACAGTCTAACTCCTAGTCACACCTCAAAGCCCAGCAGAGTAGTTGGAACCTATGTCAACCTAAATCAGAATGAAGCCTACCTCTGCTCTGGAACTATATATCTCCTTCCATTAATCCTTTCATCACGCAGAACGAATCCACCATTTGCAAGCCTGCCTCCTCTACTAGATCATGGTTTCTTTGAGGCAGAAAGCATGTCTTTTTTTTTTTATTTTATTATGTTATGTTACTCACCATACATTACATCATTAGTTTTTGATGTAGTGTTCCATGATTCATTGTTTGCGTATAACACCCAGTGCTCCATGCAGTTTGTGCCCCCTTTAATGCCCATCACCAGGCTAACCCATCCCCCCCCCCCCCCCCTCTAGAACCCAAAGCATGTCTTATTCATCATTGTCTTCTTAGTGGCTGGACCAGGGTCTGGCACCTACTAGGTGTTCAGGGAGGGTGTACTGAATTTAGGGCAGGCCCTGTGCTATAGGGCCAGACACAAATGGAAAAAGGAGAAAGACTGAGTATGTTGTGAAGGGCAATTTCTAAGCTCCCTATATGCATTCACTCATTTAATCCTCACAACAGCCTTAAGAAAATATTAAGATCCTGATTTACCAATGAGGAAACTGAAACATAGATTGGAAACCGGGAAGTTTGAGTCTAAAGTCTATCCCCTTAATCTCTACGCCATACTGCTTCTCAGTAAAGCTAGTACAGGCATTTGTGTAACACATTATACTTTAGTCTTTGTTCCCTCCTGAGCTCCCTACCACTCATTTAGACAAAGAATTATTTTCCTCTGGAGTCCATCTTATGGCCCATTCCCCCAGCATGCCTTGAGGGCTATCTAACCTTGCTTGGCAGGCTGGGGCCAGATAAGCACACAAAGCTGTGCCTGGGACTCTGGTGAGGCTGCTGGAATGCACTTATCTCAATCCCCGCCACTCACTTGGCCTCCTCCTGAGAGCCAGACATACACACAACTCCTTAGCCAGTGCTTGCTTGTTGAGGGGTATTGACAACATTATCCATTAAAGACAGAGGAGGTAGTAATGTGTGGCATTAAAAGCCAGTGGGCTTTAATATAAATCTGAGTTGAAAAACATCACAGTGCAGCAGAAAAATCATTCATCTTGGAACATCTATATTAATGAATTCAATCACATTTATTCCACCCTATCAGATATATGTATGATTCAGTATGCAAATTAAATACTTAGATAATGTTGTCTGTGGAGATTATTGTGTTTGCTTAATAAATTAGTATTTTCTAAAACAGTGTAAAAAAGGACAATTATAAAAAGGAATGCAGCATAATCAATGTATGAGGCATAACCTCTCTTTAACAATTTGTCACCAGTTTCCACAAAAGTCATTCAAAAAAATTAAAAAAAAAAAAAAAAAGTCTGCATAGGTTTTAACATCAGAATTAGATTCCTGAGGATTAACATATCTTTTCATATTTAACTAATATTGGACACATAGCCACTATTTGTTTTCAGCTTCAAAATCAAGAATGGTGCCAAAATGATGATAAAACCAAGAGAAGGCAATGAACAACACAAAGGATCAAAGTTGATGTAATCTCTCCCTTTCTGAGCAATGACTTGTGTTTTTGTGAACTTTTTAATGAAAATAAATCCCTCGGGTCAGACTGACCTTCTCCAGATGGTGCCTGGAGCGGGGAGATGTGTCCACCAACTCCAGCTTCGGTTCCGGAGAGACACAAATACAACCAGCTTAACTCCAGCCAGGCCAGTAAATGTGCTGACAGCTGGATAATCCCCAAAATTACAGTCCTAACAGAATATTCAGGTTCACCACTAGCACCTTCCCATAGTACTCTGATCAGAACAATCAGCTCCACTCCTTGCTAACAAACCATCACTGTCCTTGTTCAGCCCTTGTCATTTATCAACTGGATGGCTACAAGCCCTGCAACTTGTCTTGCTGCTCCAATTCCACACCCCTCTGGGCCATTTGCCTCACTGCTTCCAGAGTGATCTTTCTGAGATATAAATCTGGCCATGTGGGTCTTCCTTTAAAAATCCTGCAGCAGCTCCCTCACTCCAAGGAGCACAGCCAAACTTTGAGACATGACCTCCAAAGCTCTGGAGAACCTAACCTCTCCAGAAACATTTTTGTGCTTTCCAAACACAAACTCCTAGCTCTAGGTATCTTGCTTACATTTCCTCAAATGAGGTTTTGCTAATGGCATCTGCTTTATCTCAAAAATTTTCCTCTACACCCTACTCCTTCCTCTCAAGATGGCTAAAGCTTCTAGTATATATTAGCAGAGTCAGTTCAAACATTTCTTCGGCTGAATCTCTCAGACTGGAGTGGGGGATATTCCTCTGTGTCTCTCACCTGAATTTACTTATTGCCTTGTATATAACTCTAATATTTATCCTACCTTATTCTTTCAGCTAGCTGACTAATATTTACAGAGCAATTGATTATTACAGACCATATTCTGTGCTCACAGTTAATGTTCTCTCAATAAATAAGAGTCCCTCTCTCAGGAAGCATTTACTGAGAGAGACAGCAAGTATACAACCATTGCAATACCACATGGTAAGTGCTACTTTAAAAATTGCATGAGGGAAAACTAACCCTGACTTGGGGGGTTGGAAGGAGAAGATAGATGAGGAAAAAGTTCTTGGTGGAGGAACTTGAGGTATGAAGTACAAGTAGCAATAGATTAGATAAAAAGAATGGAAGGGGAGTGAGAAGAGCCAAGGGAAAGATCTGGAGGTGAGAGGGGAAGAAAACCAGGACCAGGGAAACAGGGGAAGAAAGCTCAAGGGCTCCATTTTGGACTTCTTTTGCCTGGAATGGCTCTGATACTTAGGTAGTCAGATACTTGAATCTAAACTGGAAGAAGAGTTCTAGGCTAGAGATATAAATGTGGAATTCATTAGCATAAATACGATATTTCAATTTCATAGGCTGTGATAAAGTGACTAGGGGAAAAAGAAAAGATAGCCTAGGACCAGACATAATGTACTATTATCTTTTTTATACATTGCTAGATTTATTTTTGAATTCCTTTGGTGAGGATTTTCTTCCATGTGCCCATGTGTGACTAGTCTGCAATTTTCCTTATTTATACTCCCCTAGTTTGGTGTCAGATTCAAAGTGTCCAGTGTTTCCACCAGTTCTAGAAAATTCTCATCTATTATTACTTTGAACATCACCTCTCCACCATTCTTAAATTTTCTCCTTCTGAAACTTCAATTAGGTATATGCAGGGTTTTATTTCATACTGTCCTGTGTCTTTTAACATGTTTCATAGTTTTCATCCTGTGTCTCTAATACTACATTTGGAGTAATTTCTTCAGATCTGTTTTCTGAAATGTTCATTTGCTCTCCATTTATATCCACTCTGCTATTTGGGCTATATATAAAGTTTTAAAATTTCAATTACTCTTAATTTTGTTTCTAAGTATTCTGTTTTCTTTTTCGTAAATCTTCCTGGTTTTATGTACCTTCATTTTTCATCCCTCTCTTGTCTTTCTTTAAATACATGAAACATATATGTGGTATATTCTCTGATTATTGTAATATTTGTATTCTTTGTAGGTCTGACTCTGCAGTTTGTTATTTCCACTGACTCTCACTCATGGTGGCCTTTTCCCTTGTATATTTGGTGGGTTTTTTTCTTTTTTTACTGTAAGCTTCAGTTCCCTGAAATTGTATCTAGAAAAATTTTGGGACCTGAGTCTTAAATGTGTAATTCCAGAGAGGATTTTCATTTGTCAGGCTCTTCTGGGCACTGTCAACTTGAGGATACATATATGTAATGTGTTTGTGTGCTTTGTGTTTTACTTTTCACATTAATTGCACAAGTGGCATGAATTCCATCTTCAGACATGAAGGGGGTGGGCATTTGAGATAGGAGTTCTTAGTAGAACTTTCTTTTACTTTTCATTCCACAAAGAACCAAGGCAGAGGCAGACAACTCTTCTGTAGGGAAGATTATGTTCTAGTTTACCTACTGAATGGGGTGATCTTTGAGGATCAAAGCTTTGTGTAGGAGTTTTTATTCCAACCTCCTATCCTACTCAGACCCCAAACTTTATCATCTGCACACTGTGCATCCTCATGGTGTCTAAAAACCCAGGCTCCAGGATATCAGAGCTCTGAGCTCTCATTTAATATGCACAGCCAGGTGTAGTCTGCGTGAATGATACTTTTGACCAGGTCTTTCTAGAAGCACACGCCCTCAGGACAATCACCAACTCTAATTCTTACTTACTCTTTTAGAATAGCAAGTTCTTGTCATTAATAGTCTTTGATTGCTCTCCTTAATTTAATGCCAGCTCAATCTTGCTTTACAAATACATGTTGAAGTATTTTATCCAGCAGTTTATCTGTTCTATATTTAGAGGGGTTTATCTGCCCATCTAGTATCATATTGCTGAAGGTGAAATCTATTCCTTTATAATCTAATTTTTACAATACATTTCTGAACCATCCATCAGTCTGGCCTTGCAGTTAATCTGAATTCAACAGGCCATTTCTCCACTTACAGGAAAACTGTGAAGTGCCTCAGAGGAGCACAAGCATTTCTTAGACCACTTAAGGGGGCTGGGGAGAACCAGCTTCATGCCTCCCAGCCCCTCCCCACCAGCTGGACTGGCACTCTGCCTAATGCCAATGAGTCTGCATGCTGCCACTGTTGCTCCTCACCCTGTCATTCCAACACCACCCCAACAGCAGAGTTCTGCTTGGCTTAGGTATACACTGAGTATTTTTAAGTAGCATTAAAACCAAACAGTTGTAGTATTTTCAAAGATTAATTATCACTCACTTTTAAAAAGTCAATTTTTTTAAACTAGGGATGCAAATGAGAAAACAAATGAAAAATGGATTTCCAGAAGAACCACATTTCCTGCTATTCAGCAGGAATCATCTCCAAACACTGATTAAAATATTGGGATTGCTTCATATCTTGTTAATCTCCAGTGAAGAGGCAAGGTCATTTAAAATTAGCAGAAACCCTGTGATATGGGAGGAAAACCAGAGCAAAGCATTTATAAATGTTAACTTACTAAACAGATTTTTACCAGGTCAGTTCTGGTTGGCAGTAGAGCAGCCAACAACTTATGGAAGGAAATCTGAATGAGGCCAGGAGGATCTATGTTACTTCCTGCCAGTTCCTCTAGTAACCAGTCATTAGAGCATAAAAATTCCACCATCACTTTGGGTTAAGCCTCTCTCTGTCTCTCTCTCCTTTGTGAAATTTAGTTTATCCCTTCCTAACTCACCTTCTACTGAAGAGCAGATTATGCAAAATCCAGGGGAAATGGGTTGTTGTGTTAGTCACCTGGGCTGCCATACAAAATACTATAGACTGGGTGACTTTAGACATTTCTTTCTCACAGTTTTGGAGGCTGGGAAGTCCAAGGTCAAGGTGCTAACCTATTTGGTTCTTGATGAGAGCTCTCTTCCTGGCTTGCAGAAGGCTGCCTTCTCATCATGTCCCCACCTGGTAGAGAGACAGAGCAAGCTTTCTAGTGTCCCTTCCAATAAGGGCATAAATCCCATCATGAGGGTCTAACCCTCATAACCTCATCTAACCCTAATTACCTTCCAAAGGCCCTATCACCTTAAAGGTTAGGACTTAAACATATGAATTTTAGGGAGACACAGCCATTCAGTTCATAACAGTTGCTCATTACACTGGGACTTTGTATACTTTGCATACTGGGACTTTAGTGGTAAACAGTAGAGCAGGAAAGGAGTTCTAACGTCTATGGAATATGGAAGAGGGGAGATTACACAACTGTGGATCTGTGTCCTGGGAAGTAGGGAGAAGTTAGCAGTTTAGATTATACTGTCCAAGAAGAATGATGAACTTGAGTTGAACTAGAGGTGGGTCCACACCAATGGGGATCTGATTCAAGGGGTGAAACATAGCCACAGAAGTCCCCTCATGGTTGATCACATGGAGTCAGAAAGGGGGCAGTGGTTGTTCACATAGCTTGGAACAGAATGACAGCCAGGTGCATACAAAGCATGCACCAGAGGACAAGCACCAAGAAGAATGCCAGTGCCCCCAGCCAAGTCATGGGCCCAGACCAAGACAGCTTCCCTTTCTTGGCTAAGATAGAGTCACAAATTCCTGGGGCTACTCTTCTCTAGGTACCACATACCCCTAAGCTCAGCTGAGCAAGATGGAGATGGCAGAACCAGACTTAAGGTTTGTAAGACCCAGAGATGCTGGGTAAATGGCAAAAAGGAAAGAGTGGCAAGAGGGAAGAGGGGGCACAAGAAGCTAGTAACCAACACATTCCACCTGCTTTTCCATTTTCCCTCTGACTGATCTCAACTTCATACTTACTCTCTAATTTCCCATTCACTCAAAATTGATTGGGTATGGGCCAGAAGTTTACTGCCCATTTATTATTGGTATACCATGGAGACCCAGAACCCAATTCACTTCCTCTCATGTGGAGCAGATGTGCTGTCAGAAAGCTAGCAAGTAATAAGACCCAGGGGTTTTCTGTGACTACCATGTGTAGCCCAGGGGGCTGGAACAGGGTGCTATTCAGGCTGGGATTGGCTAAGAGCAAGGCCAGACCACCTTTGAACTCCTGTCCTGTGGAGCATTGCCCAAAATTTCAGATTAACCAACATAGTTGCTTTTCTTTGCCTGTTCAGCAATTCCTCCTGAACTGTTCAGTAGGGTTGTGTTCCCAACCCCTTCCCATTTTAAGCAAATTTTGCACTTCTTTTTCCAGAAGGAATCAGAAAAAAGGTATGAAGATTTATGTTTAATTGAAAGGAAATTACAGATCACTATTTATCTTCAGCTTGAGAATACTTCATTTAGAAACTATGCATCTGCAGGAAGTCTCCCTTGTGTAAAGCTCTTGCTGCAGTCATTCTTACTTCAGTTACTTATTGGCCATGACTGTGAATCTTTTATGTATGATCCCTCACTGCACTGGCACTGAGAAAGCAGACATTCTCTTTCATGCTTCAACTATCCCTTCTTGAGCACTTACTTTATGCCAGGTGCTGGGCTACATGCATTAGCTTTATTGTCTTATTTAAGCCTTAACAACAATCTAATGCAATAAGGACAATATTAACTCCCCATTGCTATATGTATATGTGGAATCTAGGATTCAGAGAGGGTGTTATTTGCCTAAGGTTACACATCTAGTTAGGTCAGTTCCAGGACTCACAGTGAACAAGAAAGATCTCTGCCTTCTAGGCAATCTACTAGAGGAAATCTCTAACAATTTACTAGAGGAAAACAGACTTACAGATAAATATGTGTAACAAAGGGTCATGGGCATTACGTGAAATCCCCTATACTGGATAGAGCAAGGAGTACCAAGGGGTGGAAGTCTAAAGGCATCACAAAGGAGCTGGCTTGAGTTGAGTGATGTTCACATCACTGGGTGGTAAATGGATGTGTGTTGGTGGTGGTTGCCTGTATGTGATGGAAGGTAGTTTGAGATACATGCTGGGAGGACAGGTAATGAAGGAGGAAAAATTTATCCAATCCTTTGATGTTGTCTTCTGACATGATTTTACATAGGAGGACAAAGTTTTGCAATGTTTTGTATATATTTTATATCCACAACTAGATCATAAACTTTACTAGGACATTTCATTTACAATAGTTTCTAGCATGGTTTATAGAAGATACTATGAAATAGTTGCTGGTTTCTTGTTGAAGTACAAAGAGCTGGTGATCATTACTTAGGAAAAGTCTTTCAGGGAAGTAACAAAGTCCCTGTTCCAAAGAGCAGTCCATTTTTTACCTTCCTTTGGTTTTCCCAAACATCCAAAAAGCTTTAGTCATTTTTGTTATTGAGAGGAAAAGAGAAGAAAACAAAAACCTTTATAATACCTCAATGGTAAGCAACACTGCTCCCTTTTCCTATTATTCCAACCACACCAGAACTTCTGTGTTGCTTGTTAGTTCAAGAAGTTACTGTGCATCCAATCAGGACTCAGTAGACCAGCATAGAGGAATGAGAACCAAGGTCACAACAGGTGATGCATGATACTAACCAAAAAACAAGAGCCTCACCAGGCTCCTATCAGCTGAGGTTTGGTGGTGGTAGCAGCTTATCTTTTTCTTCTTCTTTCTTCTTCTTCCTTCTTCTTCCTTCTTCTTCCTTCTTCTTTCTTTCTTTCTTCTTCTTTCTTCTTCTTCTTCTACATTTTTAAATGAACTTTCTTTATACTCTCTCTCCTGCCTCTTTTCTGTCTCCCCTGTTCTATGATCCTTGTTAAAAACAAATAGAGAGTGATAGGAAAAGCAGCAGGAGGACATCCTAAAAATAAAGACAAATACCAAGAGTTATAAGGAAGTAGCCTGTGTTTGTCATGGTCCATTAATATGTGCTGCTGTCTCTCTCTCTCTTTTTATTTAGAAATAAAAAATTGTCAGATATGACTTTCTAGAGCTATACCAGATGGACTCTGGTCTAATTTTGAAAATTGGAAAATGTGGGAAAGGACTAGGAAAAACCTACGGGTTGAGGGAGTGCCCTCAGCAGCAGTGAATGGGTGAGAGGTTTAAGGATTGCCAAGTGAGCGAGTTTGTAACAAGAGGAAAACAAATCAGAAAACTCAGTCAAAAAATGAGGTGGATAATTGGGAGATTCGAGTCACTACACAGGACAACAGAAGTCGTGAAACCACATGAAGTCAGAGACAAAAAGACTGGAGAAGCCCAGTAGTTAGCAGGAACTCAGCAAAACTGAAAGGTTCAGGTCAGAGGTCATGAGCTCTAGACAGCAGGTAAAATGCTCCTGTCTTGGCCAAGGGGCAGACCTTGAAAGGTTCTGGTCTATAAACCATATAGGATTTATTACTCTGCTGTTGAATCTTGGAGTTCATATCATCTGGACACATGAGCCCAACACTCTCAGGCTTGGAGAAGACCGGCTAATAAGCTAGCACTGGGTCAGCGAACTCCAGCAGTTGCCACCCTCCAAAGTGGATCCTGACCTGGGACACTAAGTCTTCGGGACTCTCACCTTTTGAAATGAGTGCTTGGTCTTAGGTTAATGACCTTCCATGATGCATTCAGATGATGAGGGAATTTGCCTCTATGGGGAAGGCACTGGATGGAAAGTAGCTGTTCTTTTTTGGACAACCATATGGTCTACGCAGAACTCCTGACCTGAACTAATGCAGTGCCTCCATTCAATGATACATCCTTTCAATAGCAGCATTATTCTTTCTTCAAAGACTCAGAGCATGGCACAATTAGGTGTCACACTTCAAAATATGGATAAGAAAGCCAAAATTCTAGATTAAAAGACTAAACTTTTAGAACCAAAAACAATCTAATCTGGTATTTTCCAAACTGATTTCTATAAGTGTTTAAGTAAGTGTGGCAAACAATTAATTCTATCCATCTCTTATGGAGAGTCACAATGCATATTAACACACTAAAGGCTCTGAGAAGTCCTGCTGTAAGAAAAACTGTTAAAATTTGTTTAATCTAAGAGTTCTTCAAACTTATTTGGCCACCAAACACTTTTAATGCTGCAACTATTTGGGAAAACTGGATCTAGTAAAAAGCTCCTATTTTCCTTCTTTCTAGTTTCTATATCATTTCCTTCCCTCCTTCATGAGGAAGCTGAGACTAACAGAGGTAAAAGGACCTGTCCAAGATCATGTAGTTCAATAATGACAAATCTAACACTACAGCTATCTCCTGGTTGCTGATCCTGAGTTCTTTGGATCTCATCCTAATGGTATCTTGTTACTTGCACGTAGGGGAAAAGGTGACACTGAGCTGATTCAAGGCCTTCTCACCATGGTCATGGGAATCTGGGGAATCTACCTGGCTTACAGCCTTACAGGCTGACTCTAGCAGTAGAGTTCTCAAGGCAGAGTGTTGGCAGCTTTGAGGCTCAGGAGTGTTGCCCAAGGCAGAGGATCCTGGGAGATATACTACAGTCTCAGACATCATCCCATAAACTGTTGCTGAAGAACTGAGCAGATGGAGAGGGAATGGTGGTAAGAAATCCAGGTGACAGGCAATGCTCAGAGTACTGACTGGCAGATGGTCATTAGCTAGGTGATCTGTCCACTCAGAGTGGTCCCTGCCACCGAGCTGGAGTTCCAAATGAGGCACCTACATAGAGGGGCTGGAACGTACAAACCAGGATCCACTGGAAGAGAGTTTGGGTCAGGCCTGCCTTAGAGAAACCTAGAGCATTAGGCTGAGTAACTGGTCAAAAAAGAGAGAAGTGGACCATGAAAAGGACTAAGTATAATGCCCAGACTTCAGCATTCAGATGATGAGGAGTTCATTCCTGGGAGAAGTGAGTTCCAGGGACAACTGGCAAAAAGGAGAAAGGAACAATAGTCATACAGGGAGGGAGACTGTTCCAGTCATGGGTCTGAGTCTGCTCTGCTATTCACTGTTTCTGGAAACACAAGCCAGGCGAGAGCTAGCACCACCCCACCCCACAGACACCTAGCAGGCTCATAGTAACTCATCTCCAATAGATCCTGAGCTCCTATGGTCAAGCTATAAACTGAATGCCACTGGCAAATACTCTCCACCCTTCTCATTCAATAATTCATTCATTCATTCATTCAGCCAACAAATAATTATTGATCATAGTAACATGTGCTAGGCACCATGCTTGAGATTAAATGGTGACTCCTGGGTTTTAGAGTCTAGTAGAGCAAACAGACCACTGAATGACTTTCACAATCATACAAAAACTACAGTGTGATATATGCTATAAAAGTTAGGTACCTAGTGTTTTGAGAGTCTATATTAGAGTGATTTGACCTGGTGGAAATGGGAGAGGGTCCTCGGCTTGCAGCTAGGAGGGGACATAACATGTACAAGGGAACAATGCATAGGAGGCAGAGATGGAATGCTGACAGCAAGAATGCATGGTACAAGAGGGATCTAGAAAGATCAACAGAGATCAGACTTCACAGGAACATGAGCTCTTATTAAGGAATTTAATCTTTATATTATAAACAATGGGAAAACAATCAACATGATATACCATATCAATAAGAGAAAGGATTCAAACCATATGATCATTTCAATAGATTCAGAAAAAGCATTCAACAAAGTACATCTATTCATGATAAAAACCCTCAACAAAGTAGGTTTAGAGGGAACAGACCTCAACATAATAAAGGCCATATATGAAAAACCCACAGCTAATATCCTCAATGGGGAAAAACTGAGAGCTTTTCCCCTAAGGTCAGGAACAAGACAAGGATGTCCACTCTCACCACTTTTATTCAATATAGTCCTGAAGTCCTAGTTACAGAAATTAGACAAGAAAAAGAAACAAAAGGCATCCAAATTGGTAGGAAAAAGTAAGACTTTCACTATTTACAGATGACATGATACTGTATATAGAAAACCCTAAAGACTCCACCAAAAAACTACTAGAACTGATAAATAAATTCAGTAGTCACAGGATACAAAATCAATATACCAAAGTCTGTTGTATTCCTATTCACTAATAATGAAGCAGCAAAAAGTGAAATTAAGAAACAATCCCATTTACAATTACATCCAAACCAATAAAATACCTAGGAATAAACATAACCAAAGAGTTGAACCTGTATTCTAAAAACTATAAAACACTGATGGAAGAAATTCACGATGACACAAAGAAATGGAAAGACATTCCATACTCATGGATTGGAAGAACAAATATTGTTAAAATATCATATTACCCATAGATTTATTACAATCCCTATCAAAATACCTACAGCATTTTTTTGCAGAACAAGAACAAACAATCCTAAAATTTGTATGGAACCACAAAAGACCTCAAATAGCCAAAACAATCTTGAAAAAGAAAGACAGGGGCGTCTGGGTGGCTCAGTCATTAAGCGTCTGCCTTCGGCTCAGGTCACGATCCCAGGGTCCCGGGATTGAGCCCCACATCGGGCTCCCTGCTCAGCAGGGAGCCTGCTTCTCCTTCTCCCTCTACCACTCTGCCTACTTGTGCTCTCTCTCTGTCAAATAAATAAATAAAATCTTAAAAAAGAAAAAGAAAGACAAAACTGGAAATACCACAATTCTAGAAATGAAGTTATATTACAGAGCCGTACTAATCAAAACTGTATGGTACTGGCACAAAAAATAGACATATAGATTAATAGAACAGAAAACCCAGAAATAAACCCACAATTATATGGTCAATTAATCTGCAACAAAGGAGGAAAGAATATACAATGGGAAAAAGACAGTCTCTTCCACAAATGGTATCAGGATAACTGGACAGCTACATGCAAAAGAATAAAACTGGACCACTTTCTTACACCATACACACAAAATCCTCAACATGGATTAAAGGCCTAAATGTGAGGCCTGAAACTGTAAATATCCTGGGAGAGAGCAGAGGCAGTAATTTCTCTGACATCAGCCATAGCAACATTTTTCTAGATATGTCTCCTGAGGCAAGAGAAATAAAAGCAAAAATAAACTACTGGAAGTACATCAAAATAAAAAGCTTCTGCACAGTTAAAGAAACAACAAAACTAAAAAGCAATCTACTGAATGGGAGAAGATATTTGCAGATGATATATCCGATAAAGGGTTAGTATTGAAAGTATGTAAAGAACTTACACAACTCAACATCCAAAAACCAAATAATCCAATTAAAAATGGGCAGAAGACATAAACAGACATCTCTTCCAAAGAAGACATCCACATGGCCAACAGACACATGAAAAGATGCTCAACATCACTCATCATCAGGGAAATGCAAATCAAAACTACAATGAGATATCACCTCATACCTGTCAGAACGGCTAAAATCAGTAACACAAGAAACAATAAGTGTTGGCGAGGATGTGGAGAAAAAGGAACCCTCATGCACTGTTGGTGGGAATGCAAACTGGTGCACCCACTCTGGAAAACAGTATGGAGGTTCCCCAGGAGGTTAAAAATAGAGCCACCCTATCATCCAGCAATTTCACTACTGCACCAAAAATACAAAAACACTAATTCAAAGGGATACATGCACTCCTATGTTTAGTGCAGCATTATTTACAATAGGCAAACTATGGAAGCAGCCCAAGTATCCAATCAATAGATGAATGGATAAAGAATATGCATATATAATGGAATATTATTCAGCTATAAAAAAGATGAAATCTTGCCATTTGCAGTAACAACATGGATGCAGCAAGAGAGTATAATGCTAAGTGAAGTCAGTCAGTCAGAGAAAGACAAATAACATATGATTTCACTTACATGTGGAAATGAAGAAACAAAACGGACAAGCAAAAGAAAAAAGAGAGAAACAAACCTTCAGACCTCTGAGCCACCTGTAGAGGCCCCTACCTACCCTGGATGCCTTAGTTATCCAGAGAATATGGTAGAGCAAAATTAAAGACAATTGACATTTGGATTATCTGCAGTACTGCCTCTCTCCATTAGCATGGATAGTGAGTTAACTGAATTTTTTTTTTAAAGTTTTCTTTGCCAGGAAAATTTTTAATTTTATTTTTTATTAGTATCAGCCCGTAGACTGCATCACCACTATTTATTAGCTTCCTCCACTGGTTTCAGGCCTGTGAGGCTGACTCTTGTCATTTTAATCAGAGATGTGCAGAAAGACACAAATGAATCTGGAAGGATGGGAATTACTCTTCAGCAAAGAGTTCAGAGGTGCCACAATTCACTGTGGCAATGCCAGCAACAGAGCAAGGCAAGTTGGGCTAACTGAGCTCCAGATAAGGGGGAAAAATTAAAGGGCTTGTTGAGAAGCTATAGGCAGAATACTTTCATGGATGGAATACAGACAAAATAAATGGAAAATAGAGAAATCTTGTACTACCAAAGGAAGCTGACCTCCATTCAACACTCCCTTTTGGTTTTACAGTATTATGCACCCGGAGATTTCAGGATGCTCAATTTCTCTCTATCTGCTGAGCTAAAGGGCAGGGGTAGGTAGGTATGGAGACTCCAGAATGGTGGGAGGTTAAGGATTGTTTCTACTTAGCTTTGGAAAGTATTTGGACCCATGTATTTGCATGGCAGCCAGAACTCTAAGAATTCACAAATAATTATGGAGTCTAATTAATAAGCTGGGACACTGGCAACTTCCTCCCCTGCCCACATGTGCAGTTTCTCTGCACTGCATGTTGAGGAGAGGGCCTCCTTTCTCAGGCCGATGCAAAGTGCCTGCCTTTGCTTAGTGACCCTTCCTGCCATGTGGCCATCTGCTTAGCTTATGCCTTCCCTTCCCTGGAAAAGGATAAGTATGTTTGAAGGTTAACATTTAAATGTTTTGATTATTTTTCTTTTTTAATAGGAGAGGTAGAATCTGGTAGCAACTAAACAAACAAAACAAGACCCCTCATTCAAACCTGTGTTTTAGAATGAAATAATGCCACTGTGTTTCTCCATTATAGTCATCACCATATGGTCTATAATGGGATGTTTACTTGACCATCTCTAAGTGAAGGTAAGCTCCTAGAGGGAGAGACCATGTAAACTGATCTCCAAACTCCTAGATTTCAATATAGTCCTTGGCTGATAGATGGGGCACCATAAACATTTTTGAATAAATGAGGTAGACAAAACCCTCAGTTTAATGATTTCAACTTTCACTTAATTTGGGAAATTCTCATAAATTAGATCTGTAAGGAATCATGAAAGCTATCCAGCTCTATCTTCTCGAGTTGCTGCAAGAAAACTGAAGCCTAAGAGATGAACTCTGTGTGACCAGAATTTGGTGACTTCTTATACTGTCTTGATAGCAGCAGCTTGATAGCAGCAGACCATCACCCCCAAAAATATCTGTGTCATTTCTTCTCATTTACCACCAGAGTTCCTGCCAGGCAATGTCCCAGAGGACAACAAAACAAAGACAGTATCTACAGTTCTTCCAGGAAAGACCTGTGGAATTCTGGGCCATGAGGCTTTTCTAGTAGAGAGACTTGAAGGTCTCCACAGACCATGAAGGGCTAAGGGATTTGTCAACATGACTACATAATAGCAGAGACAGCTCCTAGTTAGTGACAGAGATGAGACCAGACCCCGTTAGACTCCTACTTTCATATCACCTTCCTCCCAAACCTCAGGAATTTATATTCTGATTTTATGCCTTTCCATCTTCAAAGCCTCCCTGGAGCCTATAACTCAGGAATCTAGAAAGAAACTTGTATTGATTCATTCATCTACATGAATGTGCCACTGAATACTTCTTTTGGTCCTGTAATAAAAATTCGTGCTTGAGGCAGCTGCCATTTTTAGCACAACTGCTTGTGTGCACTTCAGACCCCATCACCTCATGTTCCCCCAGGATGTCTAGATTGAGATTTTCTGCCTTTCTGTCTGGCTGATGTGCTTGAATTCTCTAACTTCACTTCTGTTGTCCTCTACTTTTTGCCAAGTGCTATAATTATGTTATTTCAAGCAGAGCTAGTCTGCTCCCCAGTATGGCAAAGGGATTGCCTCAGTGATACACTGATGTCCAGCAATTAAGAATTTTCAGACTCTGGTTTCAAATGCTAGTAATGATTTCCCTTGCAAGTCCTCCCACGAAGTAGTCTAGTTCCAGGAGTCCTCATCCAATAAATGGGAAATCCACAGGCATTTGCTCTAGCTTCTAACTGAAATCTCGAGGTTTGAAGACACCAGGGGAAGGATTTGGGTCTAAATGGGATAATCATGAGATAGGGTGGACCAGTAGTCTCTGCCCGGGAATCCCCTTCTACTAAGGTATTCATCATTGCATTTAGTAGCTCCTGTCCTAATAGACAACTTATTCTATGCAGGCATCTTCCTCTCCTTGGAGCTGTCTGAAAGTGTCACACTGAGTAAAGATTTGAGGGCTTAGGAATTCAGCTGTGATCTATCTGAAGGTGATTCTTATACTAGAATTGTATGAATCACTGCTCCAGAGAGAGCCAAATCCAAAAGTAAACTCAAGATAAAGAGTGTCTATAAATTCAAAATACCCAGGGGACTGGCAGAACTGTACAGACAGACTCTACTAACATTGCAGTGTGGTACAGTGAGTTTGGCTTTTAATTATTCCCATAAAAGATTGATTCTTTGTTTGCAGCACATTCTGCTACTGCGTAAAAATAGCTCCTTAGCCAAAGAATCCCAAAGCAGTTAATGTAGCTGGACTCGATTTCGTGAGACCTCGGCTAGTTAGCGACAATGACTGTAGTACTAGATTAATGAAGCCAAGGTCAGGTGATCAATTTTCTTGTCCTATTCCATGCCCAAAGATGGTGACTTTTAACTTTCCTACATGTGCATGCTAAGGCAACAAGGGAGGATGGATACAAGAAGGAAAGAGAAGGAAATCTGGAACAGAAAATTGATCAGTATAACTGGATAAACAACTCCAAACATAAGCAGAGGTCTCCTCTGACATTGCTGTGAAAGGACATTACTTCAAAAGGATGATACTTCTCTGCTCCTTGTCTTACTTCTTTCCCATATATTTAATAAATCCATCTCCACAGTCTGCCAGAACCTTATATGTAACCCTTAAAAAATAAGAGCACATTCATTCATTCAACAAATAATTATTGATCAGCTACTATGTTCCAAGCACTACCCAAGGGGCAGGGAATACAAGACCAGTACTTGCCCTCATAGAGCTTTCATTCTCCTGGGAGGAGACAGAAATAAATATGGGAACACATACATAAATAACCTCAGATAGTGATAAATGCTATGAATGCAGTAAAATAAGACTATGGAATAAACAGTAACTGGTGTCAGCTCAGGGAAGTATCTCAGCTTTAGCTTAGGTGAGAGTAGAGCTTTCTGAGAAGGGGACATTAAGCTAGACCTCAATGGCAAGAAGGAAGTAGCCACCTAAAGATCAGGGGGAGATAATTCAAAGTAGAGACAAAGGCCTGAAACAGCATCAAGCTTGGCATGTTTGAGAGATGTAAAGTTGGTGTGGCTGGAGCACAGTGGAAGAAGAGGAGAATGGTAAGAGCTGAAGTGGGAAAAGGAGGCTGAAGCTAAGCCAGGCAGAACCTGAAGACTGTGGTAAGGAGTTCACCTTCTATTCTAATTGCAAGGCCAAGTCACTAGAGAGTGGCAGTAACCAATGATGGCCCTAATGATCCCTACCTCCTGGTGTTAATGCTCTTGTATCATCCCTTGCCACATTATATCAGCTTTGTCTGTGCAAACAAAGGCGTAAGACAGAAGTGATGATATATGACTTCTGAGGTTAGACCAGGATTTTTCAAGCACTGCACTATTGATATTGGAGATCAGATAATTCTTTGTTTGGGGGAGGGTGGTGTGAAGAATTTTATCCTTTACATTGTAGAATGTTTAGCAGCATCCCTGGCTTCTAGCTACTACATACCAAATAGCACCCCCCAATGAATTGTAAAGATAAAAATATCTCCAAACATTGCCAACTGTCCCAGGGGGAGGGAAGAGAGGCAGTCACTCCTCGTTGAGAACCACTGAGCTAGTTTTCATAAAAGACACTATATCTTCTACCTTGTTTTCTCTCTCAGATCACTCACTCCGGGGAGGGAAGTCAGCAGGCACTAAGGCCTCCTGTTAGGGCCATATGAGTGAGCCAGGTTGTAAGTGGATCCTCCAGATCAAACCTTCAGATGACTGTAGCCCTGGTCAACATCTTACCTGCGACCCCATCAGAGACCCTGAGCTGGAACCTCCCCGCTAAACCTCTCCTGAACTTTGGACACATAATAATTGTGAGATGATAAATTTCTGTTGTTTTAAGCTAATTTTGTGGATAATTTGTCATAAGTAATACAGAGGGGTTTAAGAACAAGAGTGGTACCATCTGATTTATACTCTAGGATTCCTCTGACTGCCTTGCAGAAAATGGACAACAGGAGAGACAAAGAGGGAAGATGATTACAAGGTGCTGTTTATCAGGCTATTGTCAGAATCTGAGCAAGAGATAATGGTGGCCTAAACTAGAACTGTGGCAATGATTTGGGTCACTGCTAGTTCTCATAGCACTATTCTGAGAATTAAAAAGAGGCACCTCGTCTACTGCCATAACACCCTGAATGTGCCCAATCTCACCTAATAAGAGGCACTTAGTCCTCAAGATATTCTAATTCTATTTGTTAGTCTAATATTCTGTTTTTTTGAGAAGAGGAAATTCTCTTTAGGCCATCTGATGGAAAATTTTTATTTAAAAAGATACAAATTACAAATCTATGATGTCTGTCATGTTAGTGGGAATTCCCTTGAACAGTGCACAGTCTGCACAACCATAAAGGGAGATCCTAGCAGTGGTTATATCGAGAAGTGGTTATATTGAGACTTTTGGATATAGTGTTAGACTGGGTGTGGAATAGGAGGACAAGATGACTGCTGGGTTGAGGCCTGAGCAATTAGTTAATTTACCAAGACAGGGAAGATGGAAAGGGGATCCAGTGGCGGGATAGGGGTGAGGGTAAAAGAAAATCAATAGTTCTCTTTTGGTCATGTTAGGTTTGAGGTGCCTAGCAAATCCCAAAATGGAGATGCCAAGTTGGGAGTTAAAATAATGAGCCTGGAGCTCAGGGGAAAGGTCAAAGCTAGCAAGGCAGATTTGGGAGATACCAGCATATAAATGTACTTAAAATCACAAGACTAGACAAGATTACCTCAGGAGAAAGTGGTGATTAAGAGAAGATGGCCAAAGATTGAGTGAGCCCTGAAATGCTCCAACATTTAAAGGTTGGAGAGAAAAGAAAAACCAGCAGAGGAAAATAAGGGTTGATCAGTGAAAATAGAAGAAAAAAGAGGGGAGGGTGGTGGTCTGAAAGTATAGAGCATAAAAGAATTTCAAAAGGCTGGAGTGAGCAACATACTGTCAGACCCAGGCTCACATACTGATCAAAGAGAGCAGTGCCTTGTATGTGTAAGACACTAAATAATTCGGTATCAACTGATGAATGAACAAATATCAAACATGCACATTGTGCTTTCTACCTACCAGGGAGTATGCTAATCCCTGCATATACATTAACTCAGTTAATCTTCACCATTAACTCTATAAAATATGCACTATAATCCCTATTTCCAGATGAACAAACTGAGGCTCAGAGGGGTTAAGTAATTTGCCCAAAGCCCCAAAGCTAGTATGAAGGTACAGCAAGGATTTGGACCCAGCAATCTGGCTTCAGAGGCAATGCTCTTAACCTCTATGTCATGCTTTCCTTAAATGAGTGAATAAGACTATAACAATTTAAATTTGGAATACATTGAATTATTGGTTTCACTGAGCTCACTCCATCTAGGTGGCATAAAGAAGTCAGCTGGGAAGAGATGGGGCAGTGGAGGATTCAAGCCTTACTTTAAAACAGTGCCATGCATGTTGCACAAAAGTAATATCATTGTGCTAGCAACCAAGTAGACTAGAGCTCACTGACGGCATCAAAGGTTAGGCCCACCTGTTCTCAGTTTTTTATTGGAGAAATCATTCTCAGAGCTTCATAGACTCTCCTAATTCCCATTTCTCCCCCCAGCTGCTCTATGTAGTTCCTTTCCCTTGGTCCATGGATATCTTTTATGCCCCATCTCATACACTCTCAGCCACTTTCTTAGTTCCAGCTCTTGCTATAGCAGCAAGATACACACAGGTATAACCTAACAGCTCCTCACCTCAGGTACAGCAGGTGACTCTTGCATTCTGCTCCAGGTTGTTCTGCACGACCATATGGGAGCCAGTGGATGCCCATTCAACTATGCCAGCACATGAAAAACCCTGAAATGCAAGGAATTAACTCTTTGACCGGTGGAAACAGGAGCTGGTAGACAAATACTCCCCTCCTCACTCTGTCTGTTGGACAACTTTAAGGAGCATTCTGCACAATCCCTTAGATGGTCCCTGCAGGATTGAGCCCCAGCTGCCTACTCTCTGTAACATACCCTTCGAGAGGCTTTTTCTCTTTTCTTATTTCACTCCCCTGACCCTCAATTCTGAATGAATGAAATGATCCCTTAGGATCATTTCCCAAAATAAAATATGAGAACCAAGCCATTGTCCTAGGCTCTACTTTTCAGGTGAACCTCCTTAGTGCTGTCCCAGTCGTGTGGCCAGTAGGCTGACAAGAGAGCTATGAGGCTGAGTCTTTCTTGAGATATTCATAATCACCACCTACAGCCCTTAGGATTGAGAAACAGGCCTGGTTGGAGCCCTGGTTCCCTGCTTGCTTACTAAATAACCTTAGATAAAACATGGTACTGCTCTGTAACTCAGTTTTCTCATCTAGAAAATGTCAAAAATAAGAGCATCACCCTCGTAAGGTGTTGGAGATAATAGATGTGATAATAAAGCAATGCATATGCACAGACTTGGAAGATGAGAGGGTTAAGAGTGTGTGTGTGCACGTGCATGCGTTGATTGTCAAGCCATAACAAAATTATTCGAAGTATATTTATACAACTCAGTAGCCACTAGCTACATGTGGCTATTTAAATTTACAGGAAATAAAATTAAATGGAATTAAAATTTATTCTTCAATCACGCCGACCATAACTCAAGTGCTCAATAGCCACATAAGGCTAGTGGCTACTGCATGGTTCAACAGCACAAATATAGAACCTTTTCATCATTGCAGAAAGTTCCATTGGACAGTACAGTCATTCAATATTCTTATTGCCAAGAAAGATGAGGCGGGGTTGGGGGTAGGGGAGTGGTCTTAAGTTCTCTAAGACTGTGTCCATTAGCCAGCTACCTAGTTTTTCTCCCTTGAAGTTTTCCATCCTATTAAGAGTCCAGGCCCATGTTGATGGTGGCACTGTGTTTGGAGCCAAGCTCTTTGGGCCTCTACCAGTTCAAAGCACATGCCCTTGGGTAGAACAGGCACCACAACTCTGAACAACAGAATGGTGCCTTCTCACCCACCAGTTGGCACAGTGGAAATGGGAAACTAATAAAAAATAAAGGAAACAAGTCCAGCCATGTTACAGAGCCACAGCCCCCTCCTTATAGAAATCCTGACTTTTGTATACCTGCAACAAGCCTAAGAGACATAGCACAGAAGACATGCCACTGGTAGCACAAGGGATTTAAGAGTAGAACGTCCAATAGGCCATGATGCTGTTCCTTCATGACCTTTTGTTGGAGGTTGGAATGATTTCCACTTGGGGTCTTATAAGTGCCCCCATACCTCTCCTGACCCATCCATAAACCTGACAGGTGAATGCAGTGTTGTTTCTGTTAAGATGGGCTGTGGGCAACTGTGAAATAGAAAGTTTAAGTTCTAGGCCTCATTTAGCTGCCACCCACTAAGCGCCCACTGTCATGCAGACCCAGGTCCCACCTCAGCAGTGTCCAACCTGGGCCTATGCCCACTCAAAAAGTTAATAGACTGGAGGTTTTCCTGCCCTGACCCTCTCTATATCAAAATTTATGCATCTGAGTAATCTGTAGTAATATAAAAATGGCTAAGGATGTTATCCCTATCATGGCTAAAGTTAATAAAAACATACTAGAGATGCAAAAGCTTAGCCCAATACTTCCCCAAGAGGAAATCTATCATTGGTATCAAAGTATCTGATCCCTCATCAGAAACACCTCCCATGCTTACATCCACCTCTATCTCCCATAGTATACACATATATGCACAAAGAGTAATGACCATGGATATTGGAGAAGTCAACAACAGCCTTCCACCATGGTAATGTAAAGTTTATTGACCCTGATCTTCACCTGATCTATCTTCACAGTGTTGACCCAAGTGCCCACCACACCTGACACACACAACAAAGGGGAGATTGGAGCTATTCTCAGCAAACATCTGGAACTTCCTGCTACCTTTTCTCTTCATCTCTCACACTGTCATACTTTTGACACTGGATACCCTCTTGAATGTAATACACTCTTCTTCCCTCTGCTTTTGTTAGCTCTTTGTGACCACCTTACTTCTCAGTCCCTGGCTCTGGAAAGTTTTCGTAGCATTAACTCCCTACTTGACATCCCATGCAACTTGCCAAGGCCACGAAAGCAAGGCTCAAGATATAACCCAGAAAAAGTAGCATACCAAGCAGGGACATAACCCAGTAGGGGAGACATGGATAGATCTTAGGGTATCTTTTATATTACACTAATACCAAAGCTTATGATAGAATTTCAAGTTAAAATATTTTGGTGCTGGAGTCAGAGAGCCTGAGTTCAAATTATGGCTTTGCCTACATAATGCCTACAGAACCACAGGCAAGTTACCAATCTTCCCATGCCCCAGTGCCTTCCTTGTCTGTGAAATGTGACCATAATATCATCTTCACGCTTGGATTTTTAGAGGATTAAAAATGGGACAAACTATAAAACATGTTTAGCATAGTATCTTTCCCATAGTGATTATTTAATAATAGCAATAATTACTAGTATCATTATGTTATCCATATATTTATCATTATCATTATGCACTTAATAATTCTCAAGACTCCTTGAAAACTGATTAAAGTTAGCAGTCTAAAGGGTTGAAAGCAAGAATGCCAAAATCTGTGCCTCTGTAAAAATAAAATCTGCACTCTTGACTCAGGAGCCCCTCCTTGACCCAGGCCACAGCTGCTGCCCAGGGAAATGATTACTTAAGTGCCTGTTTATTGTGCCACTTGTTTGCCCATTCTCCTCCTGACTGCTTCCACAAATAAATGTTTATTTAATCAGCTAGCCAAGGGAAATTTTCCTTTGTAACTCTCATGGAACTGAGGAATATAAAGAATGTGCTCATTTACAAAACCAAGTGAAATGGCTCATTTTCCCTTAATTTGCACCACATGCTTAAGGTGATATTTTCATGAACACAGCAAA
Organism: Phoca vitulina; assembly: GCF_004348235.1. Classification (NCBI taxonomy): domain Eukaryota; kingdom Metazoa; phylum Chordata; class Mammalia; order Carnivora; family Phocidae; genus Phoca; species Phoca vitulina. The sequence continues at coordinate 91,222,392 of NW_022589704.1, forward strand.
AAGAATCAACAGAAGGACGAGTCACTATTTTCTCCAGCAGATTTTTGCAGTGACATTTTGCAACAAGACAAATTATTTTTCAAGGAAAAAAATTCTCATCTTCACACACAAAAGAAAGAAAAATCCTACAAAAGTGACATTTTTCTCCCCGGACCATATCTTGCTTTCTACAAGAGCTGCCTTTCACCTCTGCAGTCCGCTCCAGGTGTTAATAGAAAATGCTTTGGTGTCTCTAACTCCAGCAAACCATGAATCATTTCCAATCCCTGCAGAAATGAAAATTAACATCCTAAGTTTATGGGGTTGGCATTCATCTACAAAAACCAGGCCTCACATTTCAATATAAATATTTCTGCACGGGAAGCAAGGCTTAGAGAAAAGAATCCGAAACTTCTCATATCCTATTTATCTCCACTCTGTCTCTTCAACCTTTAAAAACAAGTACACACACAACAATTTAAGATCAAAAAACTACTGGCACTACAGCAATCAAACACAAAACAAAGTAATTTGCTCCAACAAATCCCTTCAAACGGCTAACTAGAGCAATTCACAGGTGTATCTTTTGTCCTTCTATTTCAATAGCCACAGCGGAGGTATGCGGGCCATAAATAATTATTTGAGGGTAAGGGACAACAGAGAGGTGAAGGGGAGGGGGTCATTCCAAATAAAGATTTCATACCACTTCAACATCAGCATCCCCAAATGAAAATGAATCTACTTTGGCCTTTATGGCCAGTTAGTCAGCACACCATTCTTCATCTGGTGCTGAGGACACCCATATTTTTTCAACTAAGGTGAGTATGGAGGAGGCAAAAACCATGATAAGGATAAACACTCTCAAAACATATAGTTACCAAGCCTGGAATCCTGCTGCAGAGAGAGATTATGGGGACAGACTGCCCAGATTTGCTCCCCAATATCATTTAAAATTATAAAATCTCCAGCACATTTTACTGCCTCCTTCATTGAAAGTTTAACAAGAAGTCCAGTGGCTAACTGGCTTGAGGACTCCACTTATCTTACCCCTTAAAATAATTAATGGCATTTTTACAGAACCCTGTGCCTGTTCTCTGGGAGCAAGGCCAATCCTGGCAGAAGGGTAGTTACTGGAGAAATCAACATAATTAAATAAAATCAACATTTTGCATAATCTGGTCAATTAGATAGTCGTCTTATTATTCTAACCCTGTGGAGAGCAACTGATTCATCTAAAATTAGGATTGCCAGATAAAATACAGAATACCCAGTTAAATTAGAATCTTGGATAAACAACAAATATGTTTTAGTATAAGTATGCCCCATGCCATATTTGGGGTATACTTATACTAAAAATATTTTATGTTTTCTGAAATTCAAGTTCAACTGGGTACCCTGTATTTTTATTGGCTATGTTTGACAACCCTATTTAGAATTCCCTTGTAGTAGATTAGATTACTGTTAAAAAATATTTAGACCCAACCTCTCCCTCATCTCCACTGTGGAAGTTTAAATTCCCATTCCACCAAAATTGCTTCTAGCCATGTAGCTTGCTCTGGCCTCATAGTGGGTAGAATGTGCTTCCTCCCTTGAATTGCATTTGGCTGTATAAATTGCTTTGGCCAATGGGATGTTAGCACATGTGACACAAGCAGAGCCTTGAGTTGGATTTGTGTCCTTGGACTTGAATTCTTGTACTTCTCCCATTACCATGTTGAAGGGAAGAGCTCAAACCCCAGAGTTAACACGTATGGAGTAGCCCTGAGCCCAGGCTACCTGAAGGACCTGAGCCCTGTCAAATCCACTGCCTGATGCAGAACTGAGCAGCCAAGCTCAACCTAGATCAGCCACCTCCTAGCCAACTGCAGTGTTATTTCAGACACTGAATTTAGGGATTGCTAGGCAGCACCAATGTAGCATTTGCTAAGGCACTACTAAAATTCATTTTAAACATATAAAAAAAAATCTTTGATTCCTTAAACAACTTCACAAAATAGCCAAAGGTCCCCTTCAGTCTTCATCTACCACAGATGTGGCAACCTCAAAATGTTAAAGAGGCTCCAAAAAGGCTCTTCTTGCAAAGCACTGGGGTGAGAGTCAGAATAAGTACATCAAAATCCCAACTCTGCTATTTGTAAACCATGTAATATTGGGTAAATAAATGAACCTCTCTGAGTCTGTTCACCTCGCTGTGATATGGGGATAATTTCTATCCATCTGCTCACTAAAGTGAAAATGAGGAATCAATGAGCCAATGTGTCAAAAGTGCTTTGCTAAATTGTAAAATTCTGTATGAACATGTGTAAAGCATTTAGAAACATGCCTTGCATAGAGTAAGTGCTATATATGTGTGTTTGCTAAATAAACAGTGTATATATAAGAAATGCACATATATCTCCCCTGCACAATCTTACCTATTCAACATTTTTAGCACATGCACTGTGCTAAGCATGGTAGATAATTATACAGTAAGGAGCATGTTAAGGGTAGTGGAAAGAAGACTTCCTAACTCAGATGCAAAGGTCAGGAAAAGCTTTTTGGATGAAGAATAAGAAGTGAGATATCATTATTACATGCCACATTAAGTTATAGCAATCTCTCTCACATGTGCACAGATGCCTACTGCACAAATGATGTCATAGAATTTCTTTCATAGGTTCTGAGACATGGTCATTTAGAGAAAGACAGCTCCTCACTCATTCCACTGTACAGAGTTACACTCTCCAAGCACACATATAAATGGGTGGTATGGAGAGAGGAAAAGGGAGAGTCACAAAAGCCCCTTGGAAACTCTATACATCAACTTGACTAAAGCTGTCATTTTCAAGAAAGTTGGATTAACTTTTTTGTTTGGTTTGGTTTGGGGTTACATGAAACCCATTTTTCATGCAAAAGATTTGAACTTTTCAATTTTCAATTTATATTGTCTTTGATAAAGCCAAATGCAGGCTTTTATCTTCCAAAGGAAAGAATCATTAATAAATTTCTCAATCAAAATCTATTTTATGTAGCTATTGTCATCTGAAGCAGGGCCTCAGGCTTCATTACGGATACCAGCACTGCATTTCTAAGTATGACCGTAGGTATGTGACATTCAAACACATGGAAATTCAAGCACTAATAACATCACTAATGGCCTCAATGAAGACAGAATATCAAAAGAAATGAAAAAGGAAAAAAATTAGATTTGATAGGAGTTGCACAGAAAATCAATCAACATTTATTGAGAACCAATGTACATTAAATGCTTGACATTGAAACCTAAATAAAATATGCTTACTGTCCCCAAAGAGTTCATAGTTCCATACAGGAGACAAGCAGATGGGCAATTAAGATACAATAACAGGAAAACAGAAACAGAAATTATGATACAGTGACAGTAATAGACTATGGAGACACAGAGGACAGAGTATTCAAGAACTTCACAGAAGGACTGTAGGGTTTTATGGAGAATATTCAATTAGATGCAATACCAGGTTCTCCTGGTAAAAGCTATTGGTAACCCAGCTAATATCATTACACTTTTCCTTCCTAAGAACACCCCTCTGACATTCAGATACCAAGCAGATTTCTGAGAAGACAGCTCCAGACTAAAGGGAGGAGTCAACGTCTCTAAAGGCATGGGAAACAAAAGCAAAAATGAACTTTTGGGACTTCATCAAGATAAAAAGCTTCTGCACAGCAAAGGAAACAGTCAACAAAACTAAAAGGCAACCCAGAGAATGGGAGAAGATATTTGCAAATGACATATCAAATAAAGGGCTGTATCTAAGATCTATAAAGAACTTCTCAAACTCAACACCCAAGAAACAAATAATATAGTCAAGAAATGAGCAGAAGACATGAACAGATGCTTCTCCAAAGAAGACATGCAAATGGATTACAGACGCATGAAAAAATGCTCCACATCACTAGCCATCACTAGCCATGAAAAAATGCTTCACATCACTAGCCATTGAAATACAAATCAAAGCCACACTGAGATACCACCTTACACCAGTTAGAATGGCTAAAATTAACAAGACAGGGAAGAACAAATATTGGCGAGGATGTGGAGAAAGGGGAACCCTCTTACACTGTTGGTGGAAATGCAAGCTGGTTAGAGCCACTCTGGAAAACAGTATGGAGGTTCCTCAAGACCTTAAAAATACAGCTACCCTATGACCCAGCAATTGCACTACTGGGTATTTACCCCAAAGACACAGATGTAGTGAAAAGAAGGGCCATATGCACCCCCGTGTTCATAGCAGCAATGCCCACAATAGCCAAACTGTGGAAGGAGCCGAGATGTCCTTCAACAGATGAATGGATAAAGAAGATGTGGTCCATATATACAATGGAATATTACTCAGCCATCAGAAAGGATGAATACCCAACTTTTACATCAACATGGATGGGACTGGAGGAGATTATGCTAAGTGAAATAAGTCAAGCTGAGACAGACAATTATCATATGGTTTCACTCATATGTGGAATATAAGCAACAGCGCAGAGGACCATAAGAGAAGGGAGGGAAAACTGAGAGGGAGACAAACCAAATGAGACTCTTGACTCTGGGAAACAAACTGAGGGTTGTGGCAAAGGAGGTGGGGGAGATGAGGTAACTCGGTGATGGGCAATAAGGAGGGCACGTGATGTGATGAACACTGGGTGTTATACGCAACTAATGAATCATTGAACAATACAACAAAAACTAATGACTAACTGAACATAATAAATAAATAAATAAATAAATAAATAAATAATAAAATAAAGGCTGGAGTCAAGTTTGGACTGACTAGTCATGGCCATCCAATTCCCCTGGGCCTGTGATTGGCTTAGGAGTAATCATGTCACCCATTTCTGGCCAATGATATATAGAGAAAAATCTGTACAGCTCCTGGGAAAATTTCTAACCAATTAATTAAAAAAGACGAGGGCTCAGGAACAAAAAGCCTTTGATCCATCACTTCTGCTTTTCTGCACTTGCACACTGTCCTGCCTACCTAACATTGTACATGTTTTCCTTCCTAACAGAACCTCACCTGGCAGTTACAGCTGCTGGAGCTATCAGATGACTACAAAAGGAAACTGCTAGCCCTCTGAGGTTGGAAGAGGGAAAAAATAAAGACACAAAGTCATCAAGCCACAGCGCCAATCCTAGAACTGCTATCTCCAGACTTACTGTTGAGTGAGATGATAGATGCCTGCACTGTTAACCTACTAGTCTGGCGTCCTGTTGCTTGCAGCTGAAACATTCAAACGCAGAGAGTGCAAAGATGAATGAGACCCTCTCCCTGACATCATGGACCCACAGTCTAGTCGAGGAACTTATAGTCCAGGGACAGTTGCTCTGGGTCTTGAAATATGAGTAAGAGCTTTTCAGATAGGCTGATAAAGGGATGAGGCACTGCAGTCCAAGAAACTGCATAGAGCAGAAAAGATAAATAGTTGGCAGATTGTGAAGGGCTTGGGCCATACTAGGATGTCTAGGCTTTATCTTCCAGCAATAAAAGGCCAGAAGTGGTTTTAAGCAGAGGTTAATTGTATAGAGCTCGTTTTGCCCATAGTGTGAAGGCTGAACAAGCAAGAAGAGAGGCCAGAGGAAAGATGACAGTCAGCAGGCTCCCTCCTGGTGAATTAAGACCTTCCTTCCCAAGTCCCTTTCCCTCTGTTACAAGGTAAACTTAACTTCCCACATAGGTTAACCCAACTTCCCCTGATTTGGCCTGTCACTTTTCCTGCACTCAGGATTCTCAACTGATAGTAAGCAGTATTTGTCATTTAAATTCTTCTCTCAGAATGTAATTTACTAGGCTTTAGCATCAATAATCACTCCAGGAAATTTGTTCTCCTTTGCAGGAATGAATAACATAAAAAACATCAAATCCAACCAAACAAACCAAAAAGGAGCAATTCAAGGCTGAATTCTTTCTCCAGGGAAGCAAGGAGGCTTAGCAAAAAGAAAACAGAACAGGTTTGCAAAATCCAGAGGCTGAGGTTCAGAGACAGCTCAGATGCTTATGACTGATGCAAAGGAAATGAGCCAGTGTCCTCTCCTATCATCATCAGTTGCCCTCCCCATGTACCTTGAAGGTTGGATAAGACATCCTCTCCAGCATTTGAAATTCTCAGCTTCTGATTCTAAGATGAGAATACTAATATTCATTAAAGCCTACTCTGTGTCATGCACTATGCTAAGCACTTTACATACTATATTTCATTTGGCCTTACCAGCAACCCCATGTACATTATTATACCCACTGTACAGATGAGAAAACTGAAACCCACAGATCCTGACCATCTTGCTCAAGAACACAATAAGAAGTAACAGAACCAAGATCAGAACCTAAGCCTAGCTAACCTCAAACCACTGTCTGTGTTTTTAATACCTTTTTTCAGGTTATTCTAAACTTATATGATTAATGTAGAAATTTCAGAAATCTATAATATAAAGAATCACACTGTGTTGTCTTATATCTGTACTGAGAATTGTGAGATTATGCTGGTTTTTATTTTCCTCTTTATGCCTCGACATAAAAACATTTTATATTTTCTTTTTTTATTGTATGCAAATATTCTTTTATAAGTTGACATCTAACACTTCATACAGTTTTGTACCGTGCTCTGTTTACTAAATAACCTTCTCAGCATTTTTCCTGTTATTGATATTCTTCATATGGCAGTGCCATATTTTTTTAACTACTCCTTTATCATTAGATATTAAGGGCGGATTTTCATGAGATTTTATTTTTTAACGTAAATAACATTATGTCAAACATTTTTTGGATTGATTTTGGGAAGATGATTTGCGAAAGGTATAAAATATTTTCCATGGTCCTGTTATATATCACCAATACACTCTGCTGTAGAAAAGTTGAAGCAAGTCACCCTCACAAGCACTGAAGCGTCTACTGCATGCAATCCTGCTGACATCATTTTTTTTTATTTTATTGTTATGTTAGTCACCATACATCATCATGCTGACATCATTTTTTAAAAACTTTAAACATTATAGTAAAAAAAATAAATTTTTTATTTTCTATTATCTTTGATTCTTAAAAAGGTTGAGCAGATTTTTTAATGTTTATTAGTTATTTTGATTTCCTCCTTGATAAATGGCTATGGTCTCCTTATATATCAATATCTTCAACCTATTTTCTGCCATGTTTGTTAGTTGATTTCTCTTGCAAAATGCCTAATATAAGAATTTCTTGTTCTGTTTTTCCCACCAGTTCTAGAGAACATAAATGTAATGATGTGAACTTGACAAGCAGGAGGCTGTGGTCTGAAAAATTGACACAAAATATTTTTAAAAAATCAGTCAATCTGTCAAAGTCACTCAGTTGGCCTGTACCATAGTGACCAGAGGCTGTGATGCAAGTGACTAAGATTGATCATTAAGGATTCCAGGGATTGTCTGTAAGTCTCCCTCGCCCTGAAACATCACACTGTCTGTGGGCTCTAATGACAGCAAGTGGTATGTGAGAAAGAGGTTGACCACCTTCTCATCAGAAACCTGAATATCTAGGTTATGCCTCCCACCCCAATAAATGGCCCACAGCTAACATGGTAACAGAATTTTCTCTCCAGTCCACTTATACAATAGAGTTCATTGACTTGTTTCTGAGAACCTTAACTTTTCCCTTATTATCAGTAAGATAGGACCTGAATTCCATTCATTCTCCTTTTATCCATTCATTCAAACACAGATTTATTGAACATCTACTATTTGCTAGGGACTGTGATTGGCATTTGAAGATAAAATGCTAAGCAACAAAGAACACAATCCCTAACCTCCTGGACTCTAGTGAGAAGAAAAGACATTAACTACATAATCACACAAAGGTGGCCAGAGCTCAGTGTCCTGGCGAGCATAGAAGACATAAAGTTGGAGAGGTGAACTTGAATAGGTGACACAGAACCTTGAACAATAAGTCATTGCTGACTGTCCTAACCATATCTGGGCTTTGAAAAAGTCACTCTGGCTGTTGGGTGGAGAAAAATTGGGGTTGAGGGACAGTTAACATATGGAGGGGACAGTATAACATTTGGAGTCTAAATGCTGTGGCCTGGAAAAAGCAATGAGAGTATCTTATACCGGGGTAGACATAAAGATGGAGTTCTTCCTCTTTGCTTCCTTCTGTTCACCCATATTATTGAACCGTGTCCCTAACACCACAACAGTATCGCTGAGTAGGGAAAATGCACTCAAGGGAGGATAGGGGCCTTTTATAAACAATATTTTGGCTGCCACCTGAAGGACAAAACTCAAGTTCTCTTCTTCCAGAGTGAGCCTGGGGTAAGAAGCCAGCTATTTAACACATTAAGCCAAATAATTCTTACTTTGTGTGGTGTTTGACATGAAATATGTCAATCCAACACCAAACAATTCTCTAGTCCTCTGACTCCCACTGGATATCCTGGAATTCCATTCAATTCTGACACTAACCACCCAGAGTTGCTGCAGACCCCTCAAGTTAAGGGCTCAGTCCCACAAGATTTGCCCCACTTCAGATGCCAGTCACAAGTCCCAGGTCCCCAGGCTACCTGCACTTCTGACCAACTTGGCTACAAATTCAGGCATTCTCACAACCCGTCCTTTAGTTTTCAAAATTCGCTAGAACAGCTCACATAGTATAAATTGCTATACTATTATAGTTTATCATAAAGAATACAAACAAATAGCCAGATGAAGAGGTACATAGTTCAAGGTCCAGAAATGTCCCAAGCCGAGGAACTTCTGTCTCCATGCTGTCCCCATGGTGTTAGGGTGTACCACCCTCCTAGTAAGCGAATATGCCCACCAACTTGGAAGCTCCCTGAACTCCACTGTTTAGCAGCCTTCATGGAGTTTTTATTATGGAGGCATGATTGGTTAAACCATTAGTTATTCATGACTGAACTCAATCTCAGGTCCATCTCTCCTCTCTGGACATGGAAGGAAGTAGGAGCAGAAGGCTCCAACCCTCTAATCACATGGTTGGCTTTTCTGATAACCAGCCCCCATCCTGGAGCTATCTTGCACACCCCCTACTTGAATCCTCTCATTAGCATACAGAAGATACTCTTATTACTCAGGAAATCCCAAGGGTTTTAGGAGCTCTGTGCCAGGTACCGGGGACAAAGACCAAATATTTACTTTTTATTATATCACACACTTCTTTTCCTAGTACTATCCATTTTAGTCTCTTATTTGTAAGGCAAAACATTAAAAGCAAGTCTTTCCTCCAGATAGAAAAGTAACACCAAATTGGGAATTCATACTATCACTCTAAAATCTATTTGGGATCTTTTAAAATGCATTAACTAACTCAAAAAGGTGTTTGTTGAGTGCCTACTATGTGCCAGATATTGTTTCAGAAGCTGAAAATATCGTGATGCAAAAGATAGATAAGATTTGCACCCAGACGGAATTTATACTCTGCTGGGAAGACAGGCATATGAATGTATGTACAATAGATAAATTCATATTCACATTTACATATGATTTCAGATAGTGGTTAGTGTTGTGAAGAACACAAATGGGATAATTCGGTGTGAACTGGGGAACAGTTGGGGAACTGCTTTAGATAGAGGGACCAGAGAGGCCTTTCTGAGGAGGATGTAACATTTGACCAAGCCTTAAATCTTGAGAGGGAGGAAGCCATACAAAGATCTTGGGAAAGAGAATTTTAAAAAGAGGAGGAAGAAACACAAGAGTTTTATATTTGTTAAATTATGCTAACAGTTGAAACTACAGCCCCCAAATATCAAAGGTCTAATACAATAAAAGCATATTTGTCACCTATGCTAAAGCACAGTCCAATGAAGTCCTCAAGAGAGGGGTGAGGAGGTGCCCTGTTCCACAAAAGTCACTCACTCAGGCTTCTTCCAAAATGTGGATTCACCATCATTAAGGCCTCATCCTCCTCTGTTTTCAAGTACTAGATGGAGAGAGAGAAAGAGAATATAAACTTGCATGTGGACAGTTTTCTGGACCAGAATAGGAAAGGATCATTTCTGCTCACATTCTACCGGCAACAACTCAGACACCCACCTGTGAGGAGGCAAGGAAATGTGTGTGTGACCAAGAATAAAAGGGAAATGGTTTATTCAACAACCAGCCAGTGTTTGCCACAAGCCCCAAGACTGAAATAATGTTGGTGTGTGCACAGGTCATGAAAAGAGGATGAATTTTATTCTAATTGGCAATAGGGTCATGATTATATATGATTTCCATTTAATAAAGATTACTCTGGCTGCTGCATACAGAATAGATTGGAAAAGTATAAATAATGGAAGAAAAGAAATGCTTAAGAAATGTTTGCACTAGTTCCAGGTAAAGAGCTGCATTTAAGGCTTCATCGGTGGAGAGGCTGAGAAGTGGTCAGATTCAGAATATGTTTTGACGGTATCACTGACACACTCGCTTATAGCCTGAATGGGAGGGAAAGTTGAAGAAATAGAGGATAACTCCTCATTTTTGAGTCTGAACTGGAAGGAAGATGGTGAATTTCCTCAGATGGGGAAGTTCAGGAGCGACGTAGTTTCGGAACAGAGGTAGGGAAATCAAGAGGTAGGGGAATCAACGTCAGCCATGGTAAATGTGAAGGATATGGGGGCATCCAAGAGGTGACATCCCGGTGGAGAGCTGAATACATGCCCTGGGTGATTAGGAGAGAAGTCAGGCCATTTGGGAGCCACTGGGGTAAATATATTATTTCAAGCCATGGAATTAGTGGGCGTGGGGTGGTGCTGGTGTTATGTATCAGGAGGGTAAACAGAGTATGTGGGGTCAAATAGCTCAAAGGCTGATGAATTTAGGGAAGGAAATATGAGGTCACTCTTATTGCAACCATTCTTTTCGATGAAAAATAAGAGATTTATCATCTGAGAGAGAGGCTTATAGAATGGGGCAGGAGGTATATGTAGAGAAGACAGTAAAATCAAACTTAGAGAGATAAAGGGGCTGTGCCAGGGAGGTGTAGTAAGACTGGCAGAGCAGAGGGCCCATTTGAGATGTGTGCTCATGAAGTGAGATCAGTCTACCCTGTTTGGAGATTTTCTCCAGCAATGCTCAGCTGCTTGGGTGCAGGCATCTAGTAGAAAGATTTGGATTTCACTAGGTCAGGGTTTAATCAGAGCAGATCAATGGAATCAGCAATCAAAGGACAGGTGTATAATAAGGAATTTGGCCTCATCAAAAGAGAGGTCTGGCCTCTGTTCTGAAAACTGGGAGGTAACCTCTAATCCATGGAATGTCTTCAGTGATAGGAGCATCTTTTGTTATTCATGGTGGACCCCTAGGACCACACCTAATAGTTTATGGAAACAAGATGGTTCAGGGTAGGACGGGCCATATCTGCTATATGGGGGAGGGGGGAAACTTTGGGTCACATAGTATCAACCACCCTTGAGGCAGAGTTTAACTACATGGGCAATCAATCAATCATTCCTACGTAATGAAGCTCCAGTAAACCCTAAACACCAGGGGTGCCTGGGTAGCTCACTGGCTTAAGTGTCTGACTTTGGCTCAGGTTATGATCTCAGGTCCTGGGATTGAGCCCATGTTGAGCCCTGCATCCAGCCCTGCCTTGGGCTCTGTGCTCCGTGGGGAGTCTGCTTCTCCCTCTCTCTCTGCCCCTCCCCCCACTCATGCACACACCCTCTCTCTCTCTTAAATAAATAAAATCTTTAAAATAAATAAATACCCTAAACACCAAAGCATGGATAACCTTCCTGAGTTGGTGATACTGTGTGTTTATTGGCACACATTAATCCTAGGAGAGTAACTTGTCCTAAGAACACTGGAGTCTTGTGTTTGGAACACTTCCAGACTCTGCCATATGAGTCTCTTCCTCTGGCTGATTGTAATATATCCTTTCTTTGTAATAAACATAACTATGAGAACAGCTTTCTGTGAGTTCTATGAGTCTTTCTAGTAAATCATGAAACCTAAGGATGGTTTTGGAAACCCGTTTTATGGGTTGATTTGCACTCTTCCAACATTCCTATGTTGAAGTTCTAACCTTCAGGACGTCAGAATGTGACCTTATTTGAGAAATGGGTCATTACAGATATAATTAGTTAAAATAAGGTAAGGTCAACTGGAGTAGGGTGGGCCACTAATCCACTGTGACTGGTGCCCTCATAAAAAGAGGAAATTTGGACACAGACACACACACACACAAAGGAGAAAGTCATGTGAAGATGAAGGAAGAGATTGCAATGAAGCTTCTTCCAACCAAACAAAGCCAAAGATTGACAGCAAAACACTAGAAGCTAGGGTAGAGGCTGGAGCAGATTCTTGCTCCCAGCTCTCAGAAGGAATCAACCCTCCCGACACTTGGATCTTGGGCATCTAGCCTCCGTAACTGTGAGACAATAAATTTTCATTGTTTAAGCCATCTAGTCAGTGCCACTTTGTTACAGCAGCCCCTAGGAACTAATACACCCCGAACTTGCAGTTGGTGTCAGAGGTCTTGGGCAGGCTTGGCGGTCTGGAGGACGTTGCTCTTTACCTCACAATTTGGCTAACTTCGGGGAGGTATCTAGGCTGGAGACAGAAGGCTATGTTGACATTTGGGAGATGGGTGGTGGGAAAGGAGTAAGGACAACAGATTGAAGGCCCCAGTGTAAAGAATTGTACTTGGAACAGTAAAGGGAGTGAGGTGGAAAGGTAGGTTTGGTGATCAGAGAGTAGTCTTACAATCTCTAACTCACAATAGAGATTTTGGAGGTGGTATAATTATTGGTTGTCACAAAATCTAAACTAAGACCAGGGGGCGGCATGGCTGAAGTGGAGCAGAGGACGACATCCCTAGAAGTAAGGAGATAAAGGAACCAAGATGTTAAGACACTGAGTATGATTGCCTATATAGATGCTGAAGTTCCCAATAAAGATGACAATAGTAAAAATTAATAATAATAAATAAATAAATAAAAAGGCAGAGTTGGGGGAGGCCAGGCACTGCAGTCTTGCATGAACAAGAGGGAACAGCTCAGCTGTCCACAGGGGAAATCTAAAAGGAAAGGTACTGGGTAGTAATGTCTAATGATACAGACTTTAGTGGAACATGAGCATTGAAGGAGCGGCAAAAATATCATTGAAGTGATATTTTCAACAAGTCCCTGTTCTTCACCATACAGGTTATGTGACAACCCCAGATATCCAAGTCATGAAATAAGGAAATAAAGCACATTTTGCCTAGCTTGAAAGTGGAAGAGCTTAGATTTGAACTCTGTTCTCTATGGCTCTGGATACAGCACCATTACAAACAGAAATATCTGCTGCCCTTCCCTGATGAAGAGTATATTCCCATCCCGACATCAGGCTTTTGCCAATAAGATGTGAGCAGAAGTAACGAGCATCACTTCCCAGCAGAAATTTCAGGACCCAAGGCATGATCACTATGTTCCCTTTTCCCTCTGCCATAAGACCAGCAATGCTCCAGAGAGATTCAGCTCCATCAGTCTGGGTCCAGTTAGACAGCCAACTGCAAATAACATGTAACCTGAATGAAAAAATAAATCTGGTTGTTGAAAGACACAAAGACCCTGGAGTCATTTGTCATTGCTGCATAGCCTCGCCTAGCCTACGTGATACAGGGTGAAATCTAGGATTCCACGAAGTTTCAAGTTTGGGCAGCTAGGTAGATGGAAGTACCACTCAATAAGCCAGCAAAAACAGTGGGGAAGAGGAAACAGTTTGCCCAGTAACTCAGTTTCCCCATCGTGCCTGGGTTTCTTTGTAATAATTTCCAACTTTCCTCCACAATTTAGTCATTCTGTGAATGAGCTTCGCAGTGATAACCCCCCACACCAGAAGCAGCCCCAAGACTGTGCCCCGTTACATTCTACCCCAGCTGCATGCTCCCTCCAGGTTTACCAGGGGTGGGGATGCGGTGCATCTGTGCACGCCCGGAGGTCCCAGGAAAACATCTCCTTGCTCTCCAGAGTAACTTTCACAGTGTCCACACAACAAAAGGGGACTTTCTCGTAGCTAGACAACACAAGAAGAATATCCCGATGGCTTGGAACAAGTCATTTTAAGACACGCATTATTTAGACTACAAGTTCTTGACAACTTTGCCTGTTTCTGTTATATGTTACTAGTTTAGTCCTGCTCAGCAGCCATAAAAATAATGTGAAAAGAACAATGCCTCATTTCACCTAGAGTTATATCCTCCTTTTTTGGTTTTTCCCAGCAACCATTTTCTGGCATGCTTCAGGCAAGAGTTTACGGAAATAACAGCCCTGAAAGTGGGACCCTTACACATTTGTAACATTGCCCCACATCCTTCCCTGAGCTCAACTGATAGTGGCTCCTTCATTAAACTTCTCTCCAGAAGACAGGGAGGAGACACCTGGTAGTCACTAATCTATTTGTTCGGTCTTTGCTCCTGTCAGCCTTCCTTCATTTCGTTTCTCTATCAAATGTCCGCTAGAGGAGTTGAACATCCAAGCCCAATGTGCAATTGCTAACACTAAGTTATTCCTTCCTCTTACAAACGGAGCTGCCAAACAAACATTGCTGCGGGAGGCCGAGGGGAGGGACCCAGCTCTCACAAAGCCCACCACAGCCTCCTCTGGAGCAAGCCCCAACAACAGCACCATTTTGACTCCCAGCGTCACTGCCTGTTTCACGGTGATGGTCCCCTAAGTGGCCCCCCAGTCTCCAGTCTCTCCCCATGTAATCAATCTGTCATCCACGTGCAAGAGAGATCTTTCTGATATGCAAATCAGATCATGCCTCTGTCCTGCTTAAAAACCTTTCAGCAGATCCCCATGAAGGAGGAAATTAAGTACCCACTCTCTAGCACTTAGACAAAGCCCCTCACCATCTCTCCTGGGGCTACTTTTCTAGATTTTTCCTCCTACATGCTGCTCTCTTCTGGTATACTTTAGGTCTTTGCTACCTGGAAAAATTTTCTTGTCTTTCAAACCTGAACCTCAGCATTACCTGCTCTGGAAGCCACCCCTTCCTGCCATGCCCCACTCCATCTCATAGTCCATGCCAGCCTCAGCGAGGTAAAGGGCTTCCCTGTTCCATGAAACACTGATGGAGACTCTATCCTTGCACCACGGTTACACTCTTAGCATTTGTCTATAGGGTGTTGTCTCCATCCCATTTTTATATTCACAAGAAAAGGTACTGTCTCACTCTGGTGTCAGTGAAGTAGCCAAAAATAAGCAGGCTTTATTCATGTTTATGAGATTTCTTGCACTAAGTGGTGGGAATCAAAGATAAGAAAGACCCGGTCCTTGCCAGAGAGAAGCAGGCAGAATTGTAGGGCAAACGAGCACATTCACAAATATTGTATTACAGATTACAGTTGACCCTTGAACATGGATTTGAACTGCGTAGATCCACCTATGTGCAGATTCTTTTTTCTTAGTATGATACTATAAATGTATTTTCCCTATAACTTTAACATGTTCTTTTCTCTACCTTACTTTATTGTAAGAATGTAGCATACAATACATAGAATATACAAATATATTAACTGATGGTTTATGTTATCAGTAAGGCCTCCAGTCAACAGTAGGCTATTAGTAACTAAGTTTTTGACGAGTCAAGTTATACATGGATTTTTGACTGTGTGGGGGGGTTGGTACCCCTAACCCTTGTGTTGTTCAAGGGTCAACTATATATAATAAAGCTATAGTACAAGAGGTCCATACATCTTTCTTAAAGGAAAAAGATTAATAAACAAAAGAACACAATAGGAAGAATTATGACCTCACTGTTATCTTCATTTGAAGATTAAGTATGGTTTAAGGAGATGCACAAAGGTGTCAAGTTTACAAAGGACAGACTTGTGACAGCTAATTTTTTTTCAATTTGCCTAGGCCACAGGATGCACAGATAATTGGTCAAATATTATTCTGGGTGTTTCTGTGAGAATGTTTTTGGGTAAAGTTAACATTAAATGGGTAGACCGAGTAAAACAGACTGCTCCCTAATGTGGGGAGGGCCTTGCTGAATCAGTTGAAGGCCTGAATAGAACAAAAAGGCTGACCTTCCTCCAAGTAAGAGAGAATTCTTTCCTGCCTGACATCATTTGAACTGGGACATTTTCCTGCCTCTGGACTCAAACTGAAACAGTGGCTCTTCCTGGGTCTTAATGCCAGGCTTCAGATTGGATCTATACCTGCTCGCTCTCCTGGGTCACCAGCTTGTTGACTCACCCTGCAGATCTCAGGACCTGCCTACCTCCATAACTGCATGAGCCAATTCTTTACAAAACAAATCTCTTTATGTATCTATGCATACATCCTTATTGGCTCTGTTTCTCTAGAGAGCCCTGGCTACTACATCCTATTACAGTGATAATAATAAAGAGAGTGTTGCTTAATTGGAGCTTGGGCATTCGAGCCAGATGGCATGCGTGCAAATGACAGTACTACCGTTGGTTAGCTCTGTGACCTTGGCAGGTTATTTAAACATTCCATTCATAACTTCCTCATTCATAAAGTGGGGATAATAGCAGTGTCTACTTCATGGGGCTGGTAAGAGGATACGACTGAATGAGTGAATACCCCAAAAGAGCATAGAACAATGGTTAATAAGCAGTAAGCAAGCAATAAATATTGGTGGTTAGCATTTTCAGTCATCAGCATTTACTATTAATTCAATGAAGTATCAGTCTCTATGCCATTTGCTTCACACCCACCGGCTCATTAAATCCCACGCCTCTACTACAGAGGTATTCATGTACAATGTAGAAAACCAGGATAGCATAGCCCAGGGGTTTAGAGTGTGGCTTCTAGAATATGACATACCACCCATGGGACCCTGGACCCATGATTTAGAGCTCAGGCTCCTTGTAGAATTGTTTTTATGGGGTTGTTTAGAAGGGTTGTTTCACAAAAGATATTAAAAATGTAGCATAGTGCTAGGTACATATTAACCACTTCACAACTGTGTTAGAAGATATTCTTGTTACTATTCAGGTACTCATAATTACTGTTAAGAGGGTAAGTCCCCAGTGACGTTGTAGCTGAGGTCTGAGCCATGGTCTGGCTGACTCAAGCCTAAATTTTTAACCTTGCTTCCATCCTCCCTCCTCAAACCAGCCCTGACAACCCCAGAGCAGAGGCTGAGGACAGCGCTGCCCACCCTGAAGCCCACAGACAGTGGGGATGTAATGGAGCAAAATCAGAAATCCAACACCAGATGTACATGTGGGACACTACTTCTCCCCTTCACGGTGCTCTAATGAAGATACAACGTGTTTTCCCCTTGGTCCACTCTCATTTTCAGTATCACTTCACAGAAGTCCTATCAATGTTTCTTAACATGCTCTAATTATTTTTCTTTGTGAAAATAAAAAGTAACCCTGCCAGAGATAGCCTTCATTTTTTATTTACATTCAGCCCACCTAAATGTTTTTCTCCAGAAATGAGAAAAATAAAAGCATCCCCTGAGCAGCCACCACTGGGCATGGACAACAGTTCAGATACTGTCTTCTTGGAATTGCGGTCTTTGATGCTGGTGATACTTGCTCTGTGAGCTTCCTGAAGCAGCAAGGGGTGAGTTGTGTTCTCTAGGAAACCTCAAGGGATGGGTGGGATGGACACATTCAATCACGGGGACACCTGGCTCCCCAATCTTGTGCTCAACATACCTTCAAAGTGCTTTTCACAGATCTGTTCTTAAGGGCTGCTCTCCTCACCCAGGTGTGTCCTTGACCTTACCACTTTGGAAAGTTAGCTTTAAACTATTTTTTATATTAGTGGTGATGGGCTTTGGCTAAGACATAAACTTGTCACCTTTGCTGGTCCTGTCACAGCACAGACCTTGGTGAGGCAGTGAATGTGCAGTCTGAGCAGCCAAAGGGAAGCTCTGGGTGTTGGCGGATAGGCCTGGAACCTGGAGCCCAACAGGAGCAGCTGGGGCCATCGTGTGACATTTGTCTGTTGGCCCTCACCTTCTCCCCATCCGTCCTTGCCTTGCACTCGCTCTTTCTGGGCTCTCCTGTCCATTTTCCTTTCCCTAAGGCTGCTTGCAAAACCACTACCTAGAAGGCTGCTTCCTCAACCTACAGTGGGGCCAGCCCAGTCACTATGCCAAGAGACTAGATAATGATCTTTAAACATAATTTGGCTTTTTTGTTTTTTTGTTTTTTTGTTTTCTTTTTGGTTTTTGCTTTCTTGCTAGCACGCTCTCTGAAAGACTTTAGGTGCTTAGGTCCCCTCATAAATTTTTAAGTTTACTTCTAAAATGTTTATCACATGTTTGATAGTAGAAAGGCATGTGATTTTCAGACTACAAATTGTAAATATGCTTTAAATACATTTTTATTAAAACCTTGGAGCTGCCAATTTAGCTCATTTAATTCATAAAAAATGTCTACCATATAACCCAATGGATAAGGTGATCTTTACTGTCAAACCAGTCAGCTAAACCAAGTTTGAATTCCAACAAAAAGTGTGGCTTCAGGGGTGCCTGGGTGGCTCAGTTGGTTAAACGTCCAACTTTTGATTTCAGCTCAGGTCATGATCTCAGGGTCATGAGATTGAGCCCCAAGTCAGGCTCCATGCTGTGCGTGGAGCCTGCTTAGGATTCTCTCTCTCTCTGCCCCTCCCCCTTCCTCACTGCCCCTCCCTCACATGCACTCTCAAAACAAAACAAAACTATGGGTTCCTTTTTTTTAAAATCCAACACAATGTGTTAATAAATGTCCCTATGACACTTGTTATTCATTTCTGAATTCTAAGTTTAAGATACAGGAGATAAATAGATCGATCAAGCAATGGACAGATGGATAGATAGCTGGAAGGGAGGAAGGAAGGAAGGAGAACAGGAAGGTGGGTGTCTGGCCATGATTCTGAAATCAGCTCCCTTCAGTACTCCTTAGCTAAAAAGTCTCTTTCTCAAAATTTTCCCTCAGGAACTATACATTCCCAAATTGTCCCACTTTTTTAGCACACCAGAGATTTTTCACCCTGGAGAAGGGAATGACAGTAAAATTGAGTATGGGTCAAAGATACGGTTTCTTTAAAAAAGTGGACAAGTGCAATTGTGGGAGGGAGGGCTGAGTTCTCAGACAGACAGTTTTTAAGAAAGAGGCCATATGGAGGCCGAGGACCTAAAAACTGATTCCCCTGCAGCCCACACACCCAGGTTCAAAGACCTATAGGGTTCTGTCAGTCTGGGCCCCTGCATTACTACAATGGGGCATGCAGCAGGCCTGTACTGGGGATGCAGCAGAAATGAGTCATGGATGTTTTTGTTGTAGTAAGCCACTGAGACTTTGGAGAGTTTTCATAATACAGAATAGCCTAACCTATCGTAACACATACATAATAAAGCTACTGTTCAAATCGGGTCCCTGCCTGTATCTGTGTCTATATTTCAATTGATGCGAAATTTAGTAGTTAGAAGAAGAATTCTTGCCCAATCTTTTCTCAAACTCTCTCTCTATCCAAATCTTACCCTTTAGGACCCAGATTTTCCCTAGTATCTTTCTTTGCTCTCTCAACTCACAGTGTTCTTTTTTCTTCCCCTCTGAACTAGGCATTTACCTAAAGATGCAACTCCTATGCCTCCAGGAGCCAGTCAGGCAGCATAAATGGGTAATTGGGAGAACTGGAGGGAACTTGTTTCCCCTAAAGGCATCTCAATTTAATTAAAACAAAAGAAAAAAAAGCACACTTTGCCAGGCAAATAAACATAGCTCTGGTCTGCTGGGTTGTGACCTTTGTAGAATTCATAAGAAATTCATTTATTTTCCTGGTGTTTTAAACTATTATTTTGAGCTTTCACTTTGTCTTCATAAGTGTCTTCACTTTGTATTCATAAGAATAAAAAGTGTTTAAATTTTTTTAAGTGGTTACTGCTTCTCTCTCCAGCAAGAATATAAGTTCCCTGCAGACAAGCATAAGATCTGCCTCAACTCTGGGTTCTACATAGATTCTGAGACCGTGCATTCATAAATGGTTTTGATATAATCTGCTTTGAGGAAGAGAATATACATTATAAATTACAGCATAATTAGCCTAAGATAGTATATTTTGTTAGTATGCCTGAACCACCAGGCATTTCTCTTCCTTAAAATCCCTGTGTCATGGTAAAGTGTCAATAATGCCACTATCCTTCCTAAGTGTTACTGTCATCATCTCTGGGTGAGTTAGCATAGAGGTGGGTTGGGTAAGCTGAAAGGGCTGTCCTCTGGTTGATGTGAACCCGAGGACAACAATTTCTCTAGGGAGTTTCTGGACTCCAGTTGACATGGAATGGGCTTCCACCTGGCTTAAAAGCAGTTAAGAACAAAGGATTCTTCTTTAAAAATAAGATCCCACTGTCAGTTCTTATGAATTAACTCCAGTTGCTACTCTACCTCAGTTAGGGCAAACCAGCTCCTCCTATTCCCTGCAGCGGTTTTGGAAGTTAACCTATGTCTTGGTACCTTTACCTGTTTCAACTTCATTTACTTACGACTAATTAAATTCATCCATTTAATGTCTTAATCCCTGCTGGTATACAATGCGCCATGACTGCAGAACATTTTCCCCCCAAACATCAAGCCTACTAAATGCCTCCAAAAACACCACAAGGGCAGTTTCCTGTCAGGGATACGCCTGTCCTCAATGAGATTTTTCCAATATCGTCCACAATTTTATCATTTCAAAAAGCTTTTTAATCTAGCAGAGAATAACAAAGTTCATCAGGAAAATTGTTTTGACCTTGGGAGTAAAGTGTTGCTAGTATTACTGGAAACTTGAAGTGGGCTCCATTCAGGAACGTCTGATTGCCATCCTTACTACCTTAATCATTCTCATCCGGGAGTTAAAAAATCCTCTGCCCCACCTCCAGGCCCTGAGATACACACATGTCATAGCAACTGGAAGCATTGCCACCATCATCATTATCATCACCATCACCTTTCCTCTATTGGTATAGAACACTGGACCAGGGCTTGGAGTCCAGAGACCCAAGGGGAAGATTGGCTGACTCCTGATATGGAGTCAAGTCCCAGTCTCACCGCTGAAGTGATGAGTTGTTGCTCAATCCTTACATTTAAATGTGGCCCTCTTGCACTCCTTATTCAACCTGCATTCTTTTTTTTTTTGCTTTTTTTTTATTATTATGTTATGTTAATCACCATACATTACATCATTAGTTTTTGATGTAGTGTTCCATGATTCATTGTTTGCATATAACACCCAGTGCTCCATTCAATACGTGCCCTCTTTAATACCCATCGCCAGGCTAACCCATCCTCCCACCCCCCCTCCCCTCTAGAACCCTCAGTTTGTTTCTCAGAGTCCATAGTCTCTCATGGTTTGTCTCCCCCTCCGATATCCCCCCCTTCATTCTTCCCCTCCTGCTATCTTCTTCTTTTTTTTTTTTTTTAACATATAATGTATTATTTGTTTCAGAGGTACAGGTCTGTGATTCAACAGTCTTACACAATTCAGAGCGCTCACCATAGCACATCCCCTCCCCAATGTCTATCACCCAGCCACCCCATCCCTCCCACCCCCCACCACTCCAGCAACCCTCAGTTTGTTTCCTGAGATTAAGAATTCCTCATATCAGTGAGGTCATATGATACATGTCTTTCTCTGATTGTGATCTCTCTCTCCCCAGAATCACTATCTGGGTCCAAGAATCTTCTTCCCCTAGCTCTGGCTTCCGTTGCTATTTGTAATATCTGCTCCCTCCTTTCCTGTTATCTTTCAAGACTTACTTTAGAATCTACAGATTTTGTAGCATGAGTCAATCCCTCACTCCCAAAATAAAGATATCCTTATTTCCTCCCAGGCCTCCCTCATTTGTACATGCTATTCCTCCTGCCTAGAGCATGAATCAGAGCCCAGATCCACCATCTCAAAGGTGTGTGCACTGTTGGGGGTAGAAGATGAGTAGATGGGTTGGGGCTCTTGAAATCTTCCCTGACCACTTCTCCCTTGCCGTAAATGCAGGAAGGTGCCCATTTTCCGTGAGTCCAGTCCATCTTCAAGCCCTCCCTCAACCTCATCACTGGTGTTCCTTTAATGATCTCCTTCCCGCCAGACTGTAAACTAGTTTACAGCACTTGGCATTATTTATCTTTGTGTCCAAGGCCCTTTGTTAAGGAAGGAAAGTTTGTTTTAAAAAGAGTAAGTTTTTCCTTTTTTAAAAGATTTATTTGAGAGAGAGCAAGGGGAGGGGCAGAAGGAGAGAGAATCCTCAAATAGACTTCATGCTGAGCTCAAAGCTGGACACAGGGCTCAATCCCAGGACCCTGAGATCATGACCTGAGCTGAAACCAAGAGCTGGCCAGCTGGCTACTTAACCAACTGAGCCACCCAGGCTCTCCATCCTTTCTTAACCTACCATATCATTATCATAATAGCTCATTTCCCTTGAAATGTAACAGAATAGTTTGAAAATGCACCTAAAATACTCCTCAAATGAAAACATGAAACACTTGAAGAAAAAAATAATTGGTGAGTGATTACAATTAATTGCCTGCTTTTAATTAAAGGTCACTTTAGTCAGAAACTTACTAATGCAGGACTTAACCTCTCCCTTATATCTCTTGAGGCAGAACAAAGCACAGAGTCCCTTGGGCCAGCAATCTAACAGGCTGTGAATTCATAAAGGATACTACCTTGGGGGGATTCCAATTACTGGTGGGAAATCATTTGCTCTTTAAAAGTCAGTGTCAATAATACACCAAAATGCTAATAAATCTTAAGACTCTGACCAACCAGCAGTTTAACCACAGTGAATTTTAGGATGAAGGGACCAGGGAAAAAGAAAATCTATTTAATTGTTAGCTCTAGGAACATTTCACCTTGTTCGAAGGTAATCTAGACTCTGGATCCTATTTGGAAACCATTATCTGTGGCCCTTCTGGGGTAAAAGTGCCCCCAGAAAGACATGGACTTGAGTTGTGGGCAACCTAATTAATGGAAATGGCCTCTAACTTTAACCCAAGACCATGCATAATGCCTACCTACCTATTTCACAGTTTACAGTAATGAGATTAATGAGCCACTTCCTTAGGAGGCCAGAGAGAATCAGAGGCAAAAATATATCCTCTTTATTGTGGGCTGCCTTCAATTTGTGTTATGAACTGAGGTTTAGATAGGTAGAGCAGAGGTCCAGGGACTGGAGCAGCTCTTTCCATAACTGGTAAACACACAGACTATCCAAAGATGCACAGACAATTCTACTGTTGTAATAGGATTAATTCTATTGAAGAACCTGTGCTATCTGCCCAATACATGCTGTGATAGAGACAGGCAGTCCAAAGGCAGAGAGAAGTCAGTCTCTGCCACCAATGAGTCTAGTGTGTAAGACAAACAATTAATACTCATTAATAAGTAACAGTTTAAATTTAGAATGAGGTTTCAGTAAGAGAAGGCACAAAATTTATTGAGAGAGGAAGTAATCCTCTGTCAGAAATATTCAGAGAAAGCTTTACACAAAAGGATGGACTTTGAAGAATGAATAGGAATTTTTTTTTTAAAGATTTTATTTATTTATTTGAGACAGAGAGACTGAGAGAGAGCATGAGAGGGGGGAGGGTTGGGAGGGTCAGAGGGAGAAGCAGACTCCCTGCCAAGCAGGGAGCCCGATGCGGGACTCGATCCAGGGCCTCCAGGATCATGACCTGAGCCGAAGGCAGTCGCTTAACCAACTGAGCCACCCAGGTGCCCATGAATAGGAATTTTTTAAATGAAAAGGTAAAGGGGCATTCTTGGCAGAGTGACATCACATGCAAAGAAAGAGGTTTGAAGTACTACAGTGTGTTCATGGGGCACCTAGGTGGCTCAGTCGCTTAAGCATCTGACTTGATTTCAGCTCAGGTCAGGATCTCAGGGTCCTGGGATGGAGCCCCACATTGGGCTCTCTGCTCAGCAGGGAGTCTGCTTCTCCCTCTCCCTCTGCCCCTCCTCCAGTTCATGCTCTCTCAAAATCTTTAAGAAAAAAAAATACTACAACGTGTTCAGTGAACAACAAGAGGATTGAAAGTCCAGAACAAGGCTGAATTGAAACTTTAGGTTGCTTCATCTTTGGAGCACCCACTCTTAAACAAATAGAGTATTGTAGATGCTCCATTAGATTACTCTTGGGCTTCATGGGGATGGGGAAAAGGGTTGTCCATGAAATTAAGATTCTTGGGTGGTTTCTAAAAAGTATTTGAGAACTTGTTGCTGTGCCCACACTGCTACCCCTTGGGTGAGTGACCATCCCTGGGGAGAGGGCTCCAGGATCAGGCTAAACAGGGAGTGTGCTGGAGAAGGAATGAGGACTTCTGATTCCATCATTACAAGAGGGATAACTTGGCAGGAGAATCTTCAGAAATAAACCATAGGAGTGGGTCTGAGTCACCCTTCTGAACAGGAATAGCCCCACATCTTCCTAGATTATATGGGTTCTCTCTGCAGGTGGGCTATGTGCACTGCACAGAAAGCTCTCTTTTGACCATTTTCTTTGGCTGTTGCATCACTGCTATAAAGACATGTGCATTGTACATCACTTGGAGCACATAATCACAGAGCACTGAAATGTAAGCAGAGAACAAGCAGTTTACCATTATCTTCTTGGTGACAGATGAATGTGAGATTTGTATGCAATATCAGATCCTACAAGATGACCCTGTGATGGGGACTAAATCCTACATATATATGTATATACAAATACATATATAAACACCCCCACCCCCACAGGTAACTGTGGAACACCTGCACATATACCCACATTTTCCACTAGATAGAATTGTCACCACCTTTACCAGGTACTAAAAAGATTTTATGTCTGAAATTTGCAGCAAAAGCAAATCCACATTCAACACCACCTCCCCTTTTCAAATAGACTTCAGTTTAATAAATAAAGGATAGTGAAAATTGCTTCCACCAATCCAGGATTTAATAGTAGTGACTCTGAATCACTTGATTCAGTTGTTTTAAAATTTGCTTACTATCTGTAATTCAACCAGTCTTCTGGATGGTGAATCGTTCCTTAGTAAAATTACATAATGTATGCTATATTTCTAATTAATTGCCTCTAACTCTTGTTAGCCACCGAACTCAATTTCTAACTCACAATGTTTTTCTAGAATTGGCTGGATTGTTATTGGATCCCTGAATTGTGCTTTCAAGGGAATTGGGTAGACAAGAAGGTACAATTGGTTTATTTTTCATGTAGTGGAAAATGGTAATGGAAAATCTCACCAAATAACAAGGTGTATTTCAAAAAGGAAGAAGAAAGAATGATCTTAGCCTTGCAAAACAGCTTTCTAAAGTTACGCGATTGTTTTCAGAAAACCTATTTGGCTGGAAAAGTCAAGATCAACCTCCTGTGTATCCTATTTGTATATTCTTCAAATTTTTCCTCCTTTTGTTTTACCCTATCTCAGAAGCCTAGGGGAACACAATCAGCTATCTAATTATGATTATCCCAAAGTATGATTATACTTTTTGATTTTTAAAAACTACCTTCAAGATAAAAAAGAAATTGGAAAAATGCTGAATTTTAGAATACCTGTTTGATTTCAGTTATACCAATCTGAATATTTTTGGGGTTCTGAGTTGTATTACACAAACACACACACAGGCCATTTCTGAGATTTGTTGCTCTTTTTTTTAGAGGCAACTGATGACCAGGTTTAGGTAAGTACATTGATAACTGGGACTAGCCATATAAGCAAAGCAAACCAACCAACAAATAGCTATACCAATCTCAGAGACCTCTATAAAAGCTTCTAGGGGGAAAAAAAAGCCTCCAGCTGCTTTCCAACAAGTATTGAAACATCAGATTGCTTCATGCATTCAATAAGGGCCCACATGGGACTTGGTCAAATCCTTACTCTGTCTTCTAATTTAGGCTCTTATCAACTGGACCTGGATCCATGGCTCCTAAATTTCAGGTCATTTTTGATTTACTTCCAAACTGTAATCTTCTGACCCAGGAAGGACAATCAGATTTTATCCACATGCGTACTAAAGAGCAGAGTTCAGAGAAGAAAAATAGGATGCCAGGAGACTTCTGTTTCTAGCAAAAAGATGCACTAGATACTCTGACCAAAAGAAAAAAAGGCTCACTCCAAAAGAACTAGATGTTGGATAAATTTCAACAAAGTTAAAAACATTGCTGAGCTCACACTCCTGTTTACTGCAGTATTTACAATAGCCAAGATATGGTAGCAACCCAAGTGTCTGTCAAAAGATGAATGAAGATGTGATTTTATGTATGTAATGGAATATTACTCAGCCATCAAAAGGATGAGATTTTTGCCATTTGCAACCACTTGGATGAAGCTAAGGAGTATTATGCTAAGTGAAAGAAGTCAGATGGAGGAAGACAAATACCACAGGATTTCACTTATATGTGGAATCTAAAAAGAACAAAATGTATAAACAAACAAAAAGCATTAATAGACCCATAGATACAGAGAACAAACATGGTTGTCAGAAGGGAGAAGAGTGGGAGATGGGCAAAATAGATGAAGGGGAGTGGAAAGTATAGGCTTCTAGTTATGGGATGAATAAGTCAAAGGGATGAAAGGTACAGCACAGGGAATATAGTCAATGCTATTGTAATAGTGTTGTATGGTGACAGATGGGAGCTACACTTGGTGGTGAGCATAGTATAATAAATAAACACATCAAATCACTATGCTGTACACCTAAAACAAATATAACATTGTATGTCAACTATACTTCAATAAAAGGAAACAAAAAACATTGCTGAGCTCACAAAAATGAAGCTAAGGGAAATCCCCAAGGGCAAAAGACAAGCAAACACAACAACAAAGTGAGGGTAAATAAAATCAGGTTAGTAAATAATCAAATGCCTTTATGCAATTTGGAATTAATGGCTGGCCATGTAGGAAATTGGAAACTAACATTGCCTAAGTTTGAGCAAAACCTAATCTGAGGACCTGAGAAGCTCTCCTCAACACACACACACATGCACAGCCAAAGACTCGAAAATAAAAAACCAGAAAAAATAATAATAATACTCTGCCTGCAGACAGCAAAGGGAGACAACAAGGAAATCTCCCTGTCTCCACCACAGCTCTGTTAGAAGTAATAATGACAACCACACCATCTTCTCCGTGTATAGGTAACCATGGACCTGGCCCCATATGGGTCTGGATATTGAGTGTGTATTACACTCATGGCCAGAAAAATGAGCAAAGTTAGTATTACCTCTTGCCTTTAATTGAAATCAAACAAATTCTCTTTGGAGGAAAACAGGGCAACCTTGGCCCTCACAGAAAACCCACAGATTAAGTTTAGATAAATATGGGCTCACAAAAAAAAAAAAAAAAGACCAAACATTATACGGAAACAGGCTACCATGAGTAAGAATCAATAAAATAAATGAAGAAACAAAATACAGGATCCCTAAAGTACTGTAACTCAGAAATATCACATAAATATATAGAAAAACTGTATTAAATTGTTTAAAGAAAAAATAGGTTACATAAAAATGAGAAAGGACACAAGAGATTACTAATAATAGCCAGGCAGATTTGAGGAACAAACCAAATAAAATTCTTTTTTAAAAATATAAGCTTTGAAATTAAAAATGGGTGGGCTGAACAGCTGGCTATACACAGATTATTAGGAAATTACAAACCTGGAAGAATTACACTGAATGCACTCCAGATAGATAAGGAGATGGTAAGAATGAAGGAGAGGTTAGGAAACATGGAGGATGGAATGACCAGCTCTAACACGGGGGTCTAATCAGGGCCCCTGAAGGAGAGAAGAGAATGAGAAGCATGAGAAAAGAAAAGGGCAGACCAAGCTCTTTTCAGGAACATAGACTCTATATACCTCAACAAAATATTGGCAAATCTAGAAAAAGTTAAGAAATATAATTTATCAAGACCAAGTTGGGTGTATCTCATAAATTTGACTTAACCTAAGAGGATGTTGTTTCTGTTATCTCAAAATCTATGGTAGTAGTATAGCAGAAATGATGTAGGAGATGAAGAAAAATCTGATAAAATTCAGCATTTTTGATAAAAATTCACTGAAACTTAGAAATAAAGGGAATTTCTCTAACTTGATGAAGGATAGCCACCAAAAACCTACAACAAACATTCTTCAGGATGAAATTTAGAACCATTCCCTTTAAAGTAAGAACCAAGTCAAGGTTACCCATTCAATTCCACACTGTATTGTAGTTCCTAGACAGTTTAGAAAGACAAGGAAAAAATTATAAAAGATGAAAAAAGACTATTATTTGTTAATGATATGATTTTTATATAGGACACTCAAAGAAAATCTTAATATTGTAATTACTAAGAATGTCAAAGTTACAGCACATAAGATCACTATGTAAAAGTTTTATACACAATATAGAAAAATTTTTTCTATACACACGTACCAAATAAGAAAAAGAGGATTGGGGGAGGAGCAAGATGGAAGACGAATAGGAGACCTAAATTCCATCTGGTCCCAGGAATTCAGCTGGATAGGGATCAAACCATTCTGAACACCTACGAACTCAACAGGAGATCGAAGAAAAGAATACCAGCAACTCTCTGAACAGAAAAGCCACCACTGACTGGAAGGTAGGATGTGCGGAGAAGTGGATCCGAGGTGATATTCGGGAGGATAGACGGCAGGGGAAGGGGCCTCCGTCAGCTGCTTCTGGCAAGAGATAGAGCAGCGGAGCACAAAATCGGAATTTTTAGAAGTCGGCTCTGCTGAGGGACATCGCTCCAGTGGCTAAGCAGGGGGTGGAACCCTCGCTGGGACAGTGTGGTCTCAGGACCCTCAGGGTCACAGAAAGACCGGGGTGCCTGAGTGCAGCAGAGCTCCCAGGTGTTGGAGCGGGGAAGCTGGCTGCAGAGACAGAGCCGAGTGGGCTCTCAGCTCGGGGCTGCCATAAACTGTGATCCGCAGCACAGTCGGGCCACTGGTCCTCCAGCAGGGACCCAACAAGCAGCAGATCTGGGGAGACTCCCCTTCCTCCCCCAGGAGGAGTGGCACGGGAGTGCACCACAGGGATCTGCTGGGTTTGGAGACTCCACATGGGGTCAGGTGCCAGAGATAGAAACACTCGGTCACAGGCCGGGTGAGCAGAGAGTGGGGCCGGAGACCAGGGAGACGGGAGTGACTGACTGCTTTTCTCTAGGGGCGCACTGAGCAGTGGGGCCCTGAGTTCTCGGCTCCTCTGGGCAGAGAATGGGAGGCCGCCATTTTCACTCTCGGCCTCCAAAGCTGTACGGAAAGCTTGCAGGGAACAAAAGCTCCCGAGAGCAAACCCGAGCAGATTACATAGCCCGGATGGGTAAGGGCGGGGCAATTCCACCTCTGGCAAAGACATTTGGGAACCACGGCAACAGGCCCCTCCCCCAGAAGATCAGCAAGAACAGGCAGCCAAGACCAAGTTTACCCATCAATGAGAAAGGCAGAACTCCAGCGCTAGGGGAATACTGCACATGGAATTCATGGTTTTCTCCCCATGATTCTTTAGTCTTTCAAAGTTAATTTTTTTAATTTTCTTTTTCTTTTTTTTTTTTTTTGAATTTTTCTTTTTCCCTTTTTCAACCAACATCTTATCAATCCCTTTTTAAAAAAATCTTTTTTAATTTTCATTTTTAGAGTCATATTCTAACCCTTCATAGTAATTAACCTTATTTTTGGTATATATATAAGTTGTTCTCTCTTTAAAATTTTGGGATACAGTTTCTTCTAACAGACCAAAATATACCCTAAATCTCTAGTGTATGGCTTTCTTCTAGTCTCCTGCCTAATCACATTCTCTCCCTTTTTTTTTTAATTTCTCTTCTTTCTTTTTTCAACCAACTTCTTATCAAAGAAAATCCTGAAAGCAGCTCGGGACAAGAGATCTGTAACCTACAATGGTAGAAACATTAGATTGGCAACAGATCTATCCACAGAGACCTGGCAGGCCAGAAAGGACTGGCATGATATATTCAGAGCACTAAATGAGAAAAATATGCAGCCAAAAATATGCAACCTATATCCACCTAGGCTTTCCTTGAAAATAGAAGGAGAGATAAAAAGCTTCCAGAACAAACAAAAACTAAAGGAATTTGCAAACACAAAACCAGCCCTACAAGAAATATTGAAACAGGTCCTCTGAGCAAAGAGAGAGCCTAAAAGTAACATAGACCAGAAAGGAACACAGACAATATACAGTAACAGTCACCTTATAGGCAATACAATGGCACTAAATTTGTATCTTTCAATAGTTACCCTGAATGTAAATGGGCTAAATGCCCCAATCAAAAGACACAGGCTATCAGATTGGATAAAAAAAACAAGACCCATCGATATGCTGTCTGCAAGAGACTCATTTTAGACCCAAAGACACTTCCAGATTGAAAGTGAGGGGGTGGAAAACCATTTACCATGCTAATGGACACCAAAAGAAAGCTGGGGTGGCAATCCTTATATCAGACAAATTAGATTTTAAACCAAAGACTATAATAAGAGATGAGGAAGGACACTATATCATACTTAAGGGCTCTATCCAACAAGAAGATCTAACAATTGTAAATATCTATACCCCTAACATGGAAGCAGCCAATTATATAAGCCAGTTAATAACAAAAGCAAAGAAACACATCAACAACAATACAAGAATAGTGGGGGACTTTAACACTCCCCTCACTAAAAGGGACAGATCATCTAAGCAAAAGATCAACAAGGAAATAAAGACTTTAAATGACATACTGGACCAAATGGACTTCACAGATATATTCAGAACATTCCATGCCAAAGCAACAGAATACACATTCTTCTCTAGTGCCTATGGAACAGTCTCCAGAATAGATCACATCCTAGGTCACAAATCAGGTCTCAACCAGTACCAAAAGATTGGGATCATTCCCTGCATATTTTCAGACCACAATGCTTTGAAACTAGAACTCAATCACAAGAGGAAAGTTGGAAAGACCTCAAATACATGGAGGCTAAAAAGCATCCTACTAAAGAATGAATGGATCAACCAGGAAATTAAAGAAGAATTTAAAAAATTCATGGAAACCAATGAAAATGAAAACACAACTGTTCAAAATCTTTGGGATGCAGCAAAGGCAGTCCTAAGAGGAAAGTATATAGCAATACAAGCCTTTCTCAAGAAACAAGAAAGGTCTCAAATACACAACCTAACCCTACACCTAAAGGAGCTGGAGAAAGCACAGCAAATAAAGCCTAAACCCAGCAGGAGAAGAGAAATAATAAAGATCAGAGCAGAAATCAATGAAATAGAAACCAAAAGAACAGTAGAACAGATCAACCAAACTAGGAGCTGGTTCTTTGAAAGAATTAAACAAGATTGATAAACGCCTGGCCAGGCTTATCAAAAAGAAAAGAGAAATGACCCAAATAAATAAAATCATGAATGAAAGAGGAGAGATCACAACCAACACCAAAGAAATACAAACAATTATAAGAACATATTATGAGCAACTATATGCCAGCAAATTAGATAATCTGGAAGAAATGAATGCATTCCTAGAGAGGTATCAACTACCAAAACTGAACCAGGAAGAAACAGAAAACCTGAACAGACCTATAACCACTAAGGAAATTGAAGCAGTCATCAAAAATCTCCCCCTCCCCCACAAAAAAAGCCCAGGGCCAGATGGCTTCCCAGGGGAATGCTACCAAACACATAAAGAAGAATTAATACCTATTTTTCTGAAAGTGTTCCAAAAAATAGAAATGGAAGGAAAACTTCCAAACTCTTTTTATAAGGCCACCATTACCTTGATCCCAAAACCAGACAAAGACCCCATCAAAAAGAATTACAAACCAATATTCCTGATGAACATGGATGCAAAAATTCTCACCAAAATACTAGCCAATAGGATCCAACAGTACATTAAAAGGATTATTCACCACGACCAAGTCGGATTTATCCCTGGGCTGCAAGGTTGGTTCAACATCTGCAAATCAATCAATGTGATACAATACATTAATAAAAGAAAGAACAAGAACCATATGATCCTCTCAATAGATGCAGAAAAAGCATTTGACAAAGTACAGCATCCTTTCTTGATCAAAACTCTTCACAGTATAGGGATAGAGGGTACATACCTCAATATCATAAAAGCCATCTATGAAAAACCTACAGCGAATATCATTCTCAATGGGGAAAAACTGAGAGCTTTCCCCCTAAGGTCAGGAACACGGCAAGGATGTCCACTATCACCACTGCTCTTCAACATAGTATTAGAAGTCCTAGCCACAGCAATCAGACAACAAAAAGAAATAAAAGGCATCCAAATCGGCAAAGAAGAAGTCAAACTCACTCTTTGCAGATGATATGATACTTTATGTGGAAAACCCAAAAGACTCCACCCCAAAACTGCTAGAACTCATACAGGAATTCAGTCAAGTGGCAGCATATAAAATCAATGCACAGAAATCAGTGGCATTCCTCTACACCAACAAGACAGAAGAAAGAGAAATTAAGGAGTCGATCCCATTTACAATTGCACCCAAAACCATAAGATACCTAGGAATAAATCTAACCAAAGAGGCAAAGGATCTGTACTCAGAAAACTATAAAATAATCATGAAAGCAATTGAGGAAGACACAAAGAAATGGAAAAACGTTCCATGCTCGTGGATTGGAAGAACAAATATTGTGAAGATGTCAATGCTACCTAGAGCAATCTACACATTCTATGCAATCCTTATCAAAATACCACCCACTTTTTCAAAGAAATGGAACAAATAATCCTAAAATTTGTATGGAACCAGAAAAGACCCCACATAGCCAGAGGAATGCTGAAAAAGAAAAGCAAAGCTGGCGGCATCACAATTCTGGACTTCCAGCTCTATTACAAAGCTGTCATCATCAAGACAGTATGGTACTGGCACAAAAACAGACACATAGATCAACGGAACAGAATAGAGAGCCCAGAAATGGACCCTCGACTCTATGGTCAACTCATCTTCGACAAAGCAGGAAAGAATGTCCAATGGAAAAAAGACAGTCTCTTCACCAAATGGTGTTGGGAAAATTGGACAGCCACATGCAGAAGAAGGAAACTGGACCATTTCCTTACACCACAACAAAAATACACTCCAAATGGTTGAAAGACCTCAATGTGAGACAGGAGTCCATCAAAATCCTAGAGAAGAACACAGGCAGCAACCTCTTAGACCTCAGCCACAGCAACTTCTTCCTAGAAACATCGCCAAAGGCAAGGGAATCAAGGGCAAAAATGAACTATTAGGACTTCATCAAGATAAAAAGCTTCTGCACAGCAAAAGAAACAGTCAACAAAACCAAAAGACAACTGACAGAATGGGAGAAGATATTTGCAAATGACATATCAGATAAAGGGCTAGTATCCAAAATCTATAAAGAACTTATCAAACTCAACACCCAAAGAACAAAGAATCCAATCAAGAAATGGGCAGAAGACATGAACAGACATTTTTCCAAAGAAGACTTCCAAATGGCCAACAGACACATGAAAAAATGCTCAACATCACTGGGCATCAGGGAAATCCAAATCAAAACCTCAATGAGATACCACCTCACACAAGTCAGAATGACTAAAATTAACAAGTCGGGAAACAACAGATGTTGGCGGGGATGCGGAGAAAGGGGAACCCTCCTACACTGTTGGTGGGAATGCAAGCTGGTGCAGCCACTCTGGAAAACAGTGTGGAGGTTCCTCAAAAAGTTGAAAATAGAGCTACCATACAACCCAGCAATTGCACTACTGGGTATTTACCCCAAAGATACAAATGTAGGGATCCAAAGGGGTACGTGTACCCCGATATTTATAGCAGCAATGTCCACAATAGCCAAACTATGGAAAGAGCCAAGATGTCCATCGACAGACGAATGGATACACACAGACACACACACACACACACACACACACACACACACACACACACAATGGAATATTATGCAGCCAACAAAGGGAATGAAATCTTGCTATTTGCAATGACGTGGATGGAACTGGAGGGTATTATGCTGAGCGAAATAAGTCAATCAGAGAAAGACATGTATCATATGACCTCACTGACATGAGGAATTCTTAATCTCAGGAAACAAACTGAGGGTTGCTGGAGTGGTGGGGGGGGGAGGGATGGGGTGGCTGATAGACATTGGGGAGGGGATGTGCTATGGTGAGCGCTGTGAATTGTGTAAGACTGTTGAATCACAGACCTGTACCTCTGAAACAAATAATACATTATATGTTAAAAAAAAAAGAAGAAGAAGATAGTAGGAAGGGAAAAATGAAGGGGGGAATCAGAGCGGGGAGACAAACCATGAGAGACTATGGACTCTGAGAAAGAAACTGAGGGCTCTAGAGGGGAGGGGGCTGGGGGGATGGGTTAGCCTGATGATGGGTATTAAAGAGGGCACGTATTGAATGGAGCACTGGGTGTTATATGCAAACAATGAATCATGGAACACTACATCAAAAACTAATGATGTAATGTACAGTGATTAACATAATAAAATTTTAAAAAAAGAAAAAGAGGATTATATTTTTTTAAAGATACTTTATATTTTGGTTGCCATAGCAAGTTAACAATTATACAATTATAAAACTTTACTGAACTGAATTTAAAAACCTAAATAAATGGAAAAAATATAATCATAGACAGGAAGCCTAAGCATCATAAATGTATCCATTCTTCTCACTGATTTAATAAAATTTTATTACAATCCCAACAGATTTAGTGTGTGTATGCATCTGTAAGTCAGATTCAAAAGTTTTATCCTGAAGATCAAGGCCAAAATAACCTTCATACATGAATTAGGATATTGTTAGTTCTTATAGCAAACACATTCAATTCAGTACTTCCCAGGATGGTTTTTTTCTCACAAAAAAATCCAACATGAGTGGTTCTTCTCAGACACCCATCTTCCATGTGGTCCTTTGGACTCAAAGGCCCCCATATTTAGCTGGCCAATGAGAAAAGAGTACAGACAGAAATTGCCCCTACCCTGCCTTGTTCCAGCAGTGACATACATCACTCCAGGTGGAAACCTTTAACTGCAAGAGAGACTAGAGACTAAAGTGTAGCAACACGCCCAAGGAAAAGTGTAATTAGGTTTGGGTAACAGCTAGCCACTCTGCCTTGACACTCCTAAAGCAAAAGAAGGTAAGTGAATTTATTCTATTGGATTTCAAGACAATATAAAACTAATGATGTAATGTATGGTGATTAACATAATAAAAAAAGACAATAGAAAGCTACACACACATATTCTATAATATGTATGATACTATACATATTTTATATATAAAAACTGTGTTTGTATATTATGTAATATATATATATAACAGTACAGAGATAAATGAATTGACAAAACAAGCTTTAAAATTCAGAAAAAAAGTACCACAAATATATGAAAACTTGATATATAATGTAAAGGTCCTTTCAAATAAGTAGGAAAAGGATAATAAATAATCCCAGACATCTGCTTATACTATGGAAGGAACAAAATTGGAAACTACCTTACACTATATACAAAAACAAATTCAATGTAAACTAATTGTGTGTGAAAAGGTTTTAGAAAATGATATGGGGGACTATTTTTTGTCTGCAGAAGAGGAAAAAAATGTCAACACAAAGAACCATAAACCAAAGGGGAAGATATTGATAAATGTGACTATATTAAAATTTAGAATTTCCATTTGCTAAGATAAAATAGAGAGGAAAATACAGGCCATTTGTTAACATATATACCCAGAATATATAAAAGATCCCTTATACATCAAACATACTAATAAAAAAATGGGTAGAGAATATAAATTAACCATTTCATACCCATGAAATTGGCAGAAATTTTCAAATCAAAGAATGCCAAAAGTTTACAAAAAGGTGAAATAATAAGAACTTTCATAGACTGCTGGTCAGGGTATAAATGATATAATCACTTTGGATAACACTTTATTTTTCACACTATTGTTTGGATAACAGTTACTGTAAAATTGAAGAGGCACATATCCCACAACACAGCAAATTTTACTCCTAGGTATGTACTCTAGAGAATCTCTAATACCAGTGCCCCAGGGCACAAATACTAAATCTTCAAATCAACATTGTTTATAATTGCAAAAAACTGGAAATAACCTAAATGTTCAATGACAAGGGAATGGATGAATTGGAATGTTTTATAGCAATGAATTTCTTTATACAAAATTCAGGAACAAAACTAAATAATATATTGTGGAGGACACATTAATTACATAAAACTGTAAAGAACAGGGGCACTGGGGTGGTGCAGTTGGTTAAGCACTCAACTCTGTTTCAGCTCAGGTCATGATCTCAAGGTCCTGAGATCAAGCCCCGCCTCCGGCTCCATGCTCAGCATGAAATCTGCTTAAGATTCTCTCTCCTTCTCTCTCTGCCCCTCCCCCCTTTCCTCACGCTCACTCTAAAATAAACAAATCTTTAAAAAAACAAAAAAAAACCTGTAGTGAACAGCAAGAAGATAAACTCAAAATAGAATACTGGTTATCCTGAGGCAATGGGAAGTGGGGTATGATCAGGAAGGGAACATAGGAGACTTCAATTAGATTAGTAACATTTAACTTTGTACACAGAGTGGTTTGCATAGAACTTCATTTCACTTAGTTCCATACCTTATTTCCATATTTCTTTACATGTGTGAAATACTGGTAATAATTTCAATTTTTTAAAGAATTAAAATGTGTATACACACACATATAGCAATATAATATAATTTCAGATTCAATTGCTTACTTATTTCATCTCTCAATAGCCCCACCTGTAAAATAGCCCTTTCCTTAGATCCAAAACATGTGTTTTGGAAATAGAACACCTAACACAAGCTAAGTGATTATTTTAACATGCAGCAAGAAATTTTTGTGGGTTTATCTTCTTGGCTCTGCCATTTGGTGGCTGTAGGACCTTGGGAAAGTTATTTAATAGCTCTGAGTCTCAATTTCTTCATCTGTACAACAGAAATAGCAGTACCTATCCCAAAGGGTTGTTGAAAGGGTTAAACAAAATGATGAATTTAAAGAATCTAGTTGTTTTAGTCAGGAATTGTTTGCTTTAACATAGTAGAAAAAAAAATCACTCCGACTTACTTAAGCAAAAGAATATATTTAAAAGATTAGTGATTTCACTTAACCCCAAAAGCTGTGCATGCATTTGGGCCTCCTGTGGGACCAAAATCAACAACTGAAGAACTTTCAAGAAACAGGTGGTACTTCAAGAAGTTCCTTTCTCTTCCTGGGCCTGCATAGGTTCCTACCTCTGCCTCTCTCTGATCCTGGAGCTCACTTTTCTTTATGCCTCTCTGCTCCTAGGGGATAAGAGCCCTTCCTTCTCACCCACCCCCAAAATGTCATCCAAGTTCAAGAATGAACGCTAACTATCCATTCATAGTCACAATTCCAAATTCCCAGAGTAAATTCCAGTTGGGTGAGGTGTCCATCCCTGGTCCAGCCAGCTGTGGCAGAGGCACAGGGACACAAAGTGTAAACATGGTCTTTCTAGTATCCTTGTAACATTTGACACTGCTCAGGTACTTGATAAATGAATTTTGTGGCTATTACTGACCAAAATGCCAGGATAAATAAATATCATCTAGTTCATCCTATAACCTTGCCTTCTCATATAGGTGAGATTTCTCTCCCAGGTAATTACAGAAAAACCCAGGGAAATTGGTTGTTTATCATGTTTTGCAGCGCATTATTGAATTCCAAGAAGTTACTCCTCAGGATGGAACTGGAAGACCAGGATTATTCAAAAGAACTTCACACCCAAATTCATTCAAAGCCTCTTAAGCCACAAGATCTCAGCAAATGCAATTGTTGATAGAAGTGACTTTTCTCACCAAGATCCCTGCAAGGAACAACACAGTGAGGGGTCATCGATATGGCATGTTTTCACAACCTTGGTTGAAAGGTTTTATTTGATAAACTACTTATTTACAGGAGCATGCCATAAAGAAAAATCTTTATAAATGCCAGTGGGCTGCTTAAACAGAAATGGATAAACTCAGCAAGTATGAAATGCTACATGAGGCCATTGTTTTTGGGTCTCCCTTGGAACAATCAGACCTGTGATCATATATCACCTGTCCAAGGACCAGCACTCACTCATCCCAGATAACAGTGTCAGAAATCAGGGCACTATTTTCAAAGCCTGGC
>NW_022589704.1:91260536-91296625 GCF_004348235.1 Phoca vitulina
GGGGGGGGGGGGGGGGGGGGGGGGGGGGGGGGGGGGGGGGAGTTGTTTCTCTAAGATCAACTCCAGAGAGCTGCCCCTCCACAGCCAGACACAGGATACGATCACAGATAATCATGTTGAATGTGTTGGGGAAAGAGTATTGTATTGTTTTTAGATTCAAACAAATTTTTTAAAGAAGGTTCAAATCTTGACTTTACCACTTACAGGCCGTGTGATGTTAACCTCTTTGAGCTTTGGTTTCTACATTCATCAAATGGAGAATGAGGAATTCCTCCTTGGATGAATAGTTACAGGGATTAAATAAGTGGATGGATATTCAGCTCCTGAGTCACCGTGAACCAGCAAGAACAACTTAAATGTCTTTAGGAGACTAGAAGGCAATGCAAATAAGTAAAATAGGGCCGATAAAGGCAATAAAAGTGATAAAAATTGTCATGCATTGTCATTCAAATTCAATTTTTAAAACAGGTTTTTGAGAACAAAAATCCCATTCAGCTCTAGATTTGTGCTCTGTGCCCTGGCATTCAGTAAGTTTTAGTTTACCACCTTCTCCTTTCCCTTTTCTGTTCTATGCAGACAATGTCCTCTCCCTTTTTTCATCTATTCCAGTGACTCCTAATGGAGTGAGTTTTGAAAACCTCTAATGGCATTTTTGATGGTACTGATAATCACTAAGCAGAGAAATTAAGAGTGCTGGCTCACATAATAAAGAATCCTCCCATTCATGAGGGTGAAATATAGCTTAAAAATATCTTAGCCTAAAACCTAACTCTGTTTTGTTTTTGTTTTTTTTTTAATGGAGACACAGGTACTTCTGCACCATTTTTGATACACACTGCATTTTCAAGAATACAACTACC
Source organism: Phoca vitulina (assembly GCF_004348235.1). Taxonomy (NCBI): domain Eukaryota; kingdom Metazoa; phylum Chordata; class Mammalia; order Carnivora; family Phocidae; genus Phoca; species Phoca vitulina. Next base: position 91,261,397 of record NW_022589704.1, read on the forward strand.
AGGGAAATTGAGCAAAGAATGTGCTTTGCTTTATATGGAACTTTATCAGAAGTCTTTTGTGATGGACTGAATTATGTCTCCCCAAATTCATATGTTGAAGCCCTAACTCTCCATTGCTATTTATGTCCAAATAGCAATTACCTAACCTTTGGGAGGTAATTAGGCTTAGATGAGTTCATGTGGGGTCCTCCTGATGGGATTACTGCCCTCCTAAGAAGGGACCAGAGAGCCCTCTCTCCCACTCACTACCATGTGAGCATACAACAAGAAAGCATGGTAGGAAGAGCCCTTGTCAGAACCTGACCATGCTCACACCCTGATCATAGACTTCCAGCCTCCAGAACCATCAGAAATAAATGTCTGTTGTTTAAAACCACCCAGTCTATGACATTTTGTTATGGCAGTCCAAGCAGACTAAGACATCCTTCATCATTTCAGAAAAATCATATGCACGCAAGATGTCAGTTCTTCCCAACTTGATCTATAGAACCAATCAAAATCCCAGGAAGTTATTTTGTAAATATGAACAAACAGATTCTAAAATTTATATGGAGAGGGGAAAAAAAGCCCATAATAGCCAACACAATATTGAAGAAAAATAAAGTTAAAAGACTGATGCTACCCACCTTCAAGACTCAATATAAAGCTACAGTAATCAACATAATGTGATATTGGTAAAAGAAGAAATAGATCAGTAGAACAGAACAAAGAGGCCAGAAACAGACCCACATTAATGTAGTCACCTGAACTTTCACAAAGGCATAAAGGCAATATAATGGAACAAAATGGCATTTTCAACAAATGGTGCTAGAACACCTGGACATCCACATACAGAAAAAAAAAAAAAATGTATCTAGATACGAACTTACACCCTTAACAAAAATTAACTCCAAATGTAAAACACTAAACTGTAAATCTCCTGGAATGTTAGGGAAAACCTAGAGGACCTTGGGCATGGCAATGCCTTTTTATATACAACACTAACGGCACAATCCATGAAACAACTGATTAGTTGGACTTGGTTAAAATTTAAAACTTCTGCTCTGTGAAAGACAATGTTGATAGCATAGAAGACAACATACAGACTGGGAGAAAATATTTGCAAAAGAAAAAATTGATAAAGGACTGCTATCCAAGATATACAAAGAACTCAACGATACAAAAACAAGAATCTGATTAAAAAATGGGCCAAAGACCTTAACAGACATCTCATCAAAGGAGATATGCAGATAGAAAATAAGCATATGAAAAATGCTTCACATCATATGTCAAATGAAATACAGATTAAAATAATGAGATACCACTGAGCACCTATTAGAATGGCTAAAATCCAAAATATCGACAGCACCAAATGTTGGTGAGGATGTAGAGCAACATGAGCACTCATATTGCTGATGGGAATGCAAAATTATATAGCTACTATGGAAAACAGTTTGCTATAAAACTAAACATATTCTTACCACAGGATCCAGCAATCATGTTCCTTGGGATTTACCCAAAGAAGTCAGAATCTTAAGTCCATACAAAAACCTGCACATGTTACAGCAGCCTCATTCATAATTGTCAAAACTTGGGAGCAAATAAGATGCCAAACCCAGTAAATGAATGGATAAATAAACTGTGCTACATCCAGACAATAGAATATTTATTTTTCAGCACTAAAAAGAAATGAGCTATCAAGTCATGAAAAGACATGGAGAAACCTTAAATGCATATTACTAACTGAAAGAAGCCAATCTGTAAAGGCTATGAGCTATACAATTCTACTACAGGACATTCTAGAAAATGCAAAACTGGGAGGGGTGGGGATGGTAAAAAGATCAGTGGTTGCCAGGGTAGGGTGAGACGGATAAAAAGGCAGAACACAGGATTTTTAGGGCAATGAAAATACTTTGTATATTATAATAGACATGTCATTATGCATTTATCCAAACTCATAAAATATACAACATCAAGAATAAATCCTAATGTAAACAATAGACTTTGGGTAATTAAATGTGTCAGTGTAGGTTCACCAATTTTAACAAATGTACCACTCTGGTGGGGGATATTGATATTGATAATGGATGAGGCTATGCATGTATAGAGGTTGGGAGTATATGGGAAAACTCTGTACCTTCCTCTCAATTGTGCTGTGAGCCTACAGTTGCTCTAAAAAAATAAATAAATAGGGGTGCCTGGGTGGCTCAGTCATTAAGCATCTGCCTTTGGCTCAGGTCATGATCCCAGGTTCCTGGGATTGAGCCCCGCGTCGGGCTCCCTTCTCTGCGGAGAGCCTGCTTCTCCCTCTCCCACTCCCCCTGCTTGTGTTCCCTTTCTCGCTGTCTCTGTCAAATAAATAAAATCTTTAAAAATAAATAAATAAAATAAAATAAAATCACATGAATGGAAGTAATGCCATCTAGTTTTTGAGTTACTAACAGAACACACCAGGATTTTGCATTCAATGTGATTCTTCATAAAGTTATAAGCACTTAACAACTTCATTATGTCTCCCAATATAGTCCTCCAGCATTTACATTTTGAAATACACATTAATTTACTATACTTATCTTTTATATTTTTCTTACAGGTAAGACTTATTATATTGACACTTAAAATTTTACAAATATGAGTAGGTAGATTATGTTATTGATGAAATTTATTTCAGGGTGGTGAAGGAGGCATTGCAAAATATTTTCTATGACAAAAGTGTAAACTTCTGCTAGATGGTGGCATAGGAAGATCTTGAATTCACTTCCTCCCACAGACTCATCAGATCTAGAGTTACATATGGATCATTTCCTTTTTTAATAGATTGGAAAACTAGATGAACTCCTTCTCCACAACAAAGGATAAAAAGACCACATTGAGTTGGGTAGAAGAGGCAGAGAAACAGTCTCATCAACAACTCCACCCCTGGCATGATGACACACAATAGTCAGGGATCTTACCAGTCTGGTGTTTTTTCTAGAGGAGCTAGTGGTTAGTACCCCATATCAGGCACCCCAACCCTTAGGATCTGTACTACAGAGGCAAGACCCAAAACATCTGGCTTCAAAAACCAATGGGGCTGACATCCAAAGGACCCAGAGTGCCATAAGAAATGGACATTCCTCTTCTAAAGGGCTCACCCATAGTCTCAGTAACTCTGAGACCCAGCAAAAATCAGCAGTTTGAAAAGTGCCTCGACTACATGTGAAGGAGATTCATTTGCTAATCAAAAAGCATCTGCTGGAGGCTCAGGGGACAAGTGAATCTCTCCCTGGAGATGGAGGTGCTAGTGGATGCCATGGTTGAACTCTCCACCTACCTTGTTAGCACAGGAAGGAGAGCTCAAATATGGTACCCTCCTGCCACTTTACTAAGACACGCAAGAGCGAGCAGTCACAGAATTGTCTGCTGCCTCACTGAAGCCAGAGACCATGGGCAGTTGCAGCACTTCCCCACTCCCTGGATGGGGTAGAAGAGCACAAATGGTCGTGGCATTCTCCTGCTCCCATCCTAAAGCCAGTATGTGTGTACAGACAAGGGCAATGAAAATACTTTGTATGATATTATAATAGACATGTCATTATGCATTTATCCAATGCTTTTTTTTTTTACTTTTTTTAAAATTTATTATGTTATGTTAGTTATCATACAGTACATCATTAGTTTTTGATGTAGTGTTCCATGATTCATTGTATATAACACCCAGTGCTCCATTCAGTACGTGTCCTCTTTAATATCCATCACCAGGCTAACCCATACCCCCACCCCCACCCCTCTAAAACCCTCAGTTTGTTTCTCAGAATCCATCGTCTCTCATGGTTCCAGACAAGGCACTCTTCGGATGCAAAGGCACTCTTCAGATGCATTCCTGAAGCCTGCAGGCCTGGGCATTCAAGATATTGTCAATCTTCCTAAAGCCAGGGAGCATGCCCCACTCACTGCACTCTCCAGCTATCTAGCTAAAGCCAGCAGGGACGTGCCATCGACACAAGGGATGTCACTTGATCGCCTGATCCTGGTGGCCAAGGGGCTTGGTGTTACTGATCTCCATAGGATTATAACAATCAGACAGTCCTTGGCAGGCTACCAAACCCAGGTCATTGCACAGACAGCAGATTAAAGCACAACCCCAATCTTCCTATAAAAAAGTCCAATTTACTTAACCTGGGGTATCAGCCTGAGGGACAGGTTTCAGGGTTCCTGTACATCTAGAGGCTAAGGAGGCACTCCCAGGAACATAAGCAGGGAGGCACCATCCTTGTGCACATCGTTGGCCTTGCTACAGCTCAGTGAGGCCTCCCAGAAAGAGGTTTATACACGTGTCTGAGGTCCTAGTTTTTGCAACTGTTGCCTAGGGGACTCCTCCAGATTCCCTGGTTTGGAGGTCAGCAGGGATTATGACCGTGGCCCCACAGGACTATATATTTGCATACTATAAAAGCTGCTGCCTGAGGGTGTCTTCCAATCAGCCTGAAACTAGGTGTTAAATGAGATTCTTCCCCTTGGAACACTGACAGGTCTTAGCATACCCTCAACAATGTCTAAACTGCCAGATGTATTCGTGATATACCCAATCAGAAAGTGTGAGAGACAGCCAGGAACTAGGGCAAGGCTGAATGAGAAGTTTTATCACCTACATAAAGCTTTTTCTTCAAGGCTGAAAAAGGGAGCTGTTTTGTCTAATATATAGAAACAGTCAAGAAAAATAAGGAAATAGAGAAATATGTTCCAAACAGAGTAACAAGACATAAACCTCAGAAAAAGTCCTTAATGATACAGAGAACAGTAAAGAATTCTACATGATAAATATAAAGTAATGATCACAAAAATGTTCACTGAACTTAAGAATGGATGAACAAAGTAAAATTCAACAAAGAGATAGAAAATATAAGTATCAAACAGAAGTTACAGTGCTGAAGAATAAGGAGACCAACTCAAAAATACACTAGAGGGGTTCAACAATAGACTGGACAAAGCAGGAGAATGGATCTGTAAGGCGGAAGATAAAGTAATGGAACTCACCAAAACAGAGCAGCAAAAAGAAAAAAGAATTTTGCTTAAAAGATGAAGATAACTTAAGGAATCTATGGCAAAACATCAAGCAGAATAATATTTGCATTATAGGTATCCCAGAAGGAAAGGGAAGAATAGGGCAGAAAACTTATTCAAAGAAATAATGGCTGAAAATTACCCTATCCTAGGGAAGGAAGCCAACCTCTAGGTCCAGGTAGTCCAAAGAGTCCCAAATACAAAGAACCCAAAGTTATCCATAACACATAATTAAAATGTCAAAAGTTAAAGATGAACAACAAATCTTAAAAGCAGCAAAGAAAAAAATGTTACATGCAAGCCCCTCAAGGCTATCAGATTTCTCACCAGAAATTTCCAGGCCAGAAGTGAGTGGCAGGATATATTCAAAGTGCTGAGATGAAGACTTCCAAACAAGAATACGCAGCAAGGTTACTATTCAGAAAAGAAAGAGAAATAGAGATTTTCAGATAAGCAAAAGCTAAAGGAGTTCATCACCACTAACCAGCCTTACGAGAAATGTTAAAGGAACTTTAGGCTGGAAAAAAAAAATTAATAACAAGAAAATATACAAAAGTAAAAATCTCACTGGAAAACACAAGTGTATAGTAAACATAATTGATTAATCACTTGTAAAATTACTATGAAGGTTAAAAGAGAATAGTAAGATTAACTAAAACCACAATAGTTAAGGGATACATATTAAGAAAAGATATAAAATGAGACATCAAAAACAAAATGGAAGGAAATAAATATGTAGAGTTTTGAGAGGTGTTAAATTTAAGTTGGTATCAACTTACAAATTAAAAATCGGCTGTTACATACATAGGAGGATATATGTAAACCTCATGGTAAGTACAAAGCCAAAACTTACAGCAAATACACAAAAGAAAATGAGAAAGGAATCTAAACCTAACACTCAAGTCATCAAAACACAAGAGAAGAGAGAAAGAAACAGAGGAACCACAAAAACAGCCAGAAAAAAATCTTGCCACTTGCAACGACATGGATGGAACTAGAGGGTATTATGCTAAGCAAAATAAGTCAATCAGAGAAAGACAAGGATCATATGATCTCACTGATATGAGGAATTTGAGAAACAAGACAGAGGATCATAGGGGAAGGGAGGGAAAAATGAAACAAGACAAAACCAGAGAGGGAGACAAACTATAAGAGACTCTTAATCTCAGGAAACAAACTGAGGGTTGCTGGAGTGGAGGGGGGTGGGAAGGATGGGGTGGCTGGGTGATGGACATTGGGGAGGGTATGTGCTATGGTGAGCACTGTGAATTGTGTAAGACTGATGAATCACAGAGCTGTACCCCTGAAACAAATAAAACATTACATGTTAATAAAAAAAAAAAGAATAGCAATAAGCACATACCTATCAATAATTACTTTAAATGTAAATTGACTAAATTATTCAGAAGATGGAGTGACTGAATAGATAAAAAACAAGACATGTTTATTTATTGCCTACAAGAGATTTACTTTAGAAGTAAAAACACGGGGGTGGCTCAGTTGTTAAGCGTCTGCCTTCGGCTCAGGTCATGATCCCAGGGTCCTGGGATCAAGCCCCGCATCGGGCTCCCTGCTCCGCAGGAAGCCTGCTTCTCCCTCTCCCACTCTCCCTACTTGTGTTCCCTCTCTCGCTGTGTCTCTCTCTGTCAAAGAAATAAATAAAATCTTTAAAAAAAAAAAAAAAAAAAAAGAAGTAAAAACACGTACAGACTGAAAGTGAATGGATGAATGGATAGAAAAAGATACTCCTTGCAAATGCAAATGAAAAGAAAGCAGGGTAGCTCTATTTTTAAATTTCTGAGGAACCTCCACACTGTTTTCCAAAGTGACTATACCAACTTGCATTCCCACCAACACTGTAAGAGGGTTCCCCTTTCTCCACAACCTCTCCAACATTTGTTATTTCTTTCCCTGTCCATTTTTGCCATTCTAACTGGTGTAAGGTGGTATCTCAATGTGGTTTTGATTCGGATTTCCCTGATGGCTAATGATGATGAACATTTTTTCATGTGTCTGTTAGCCATTTGTATGTCTTCTTCAGAAAAGTGTCTTTTCATCTCTTCTGCCCACTTTTTGACTTGATTATTTGTTTTTTGGGTGTTGAGTTTGAGAAGTTCTTTATAGATCTTGGATACCAGCCCTTTATCTGTAGTGTCATTTGCAAATATCTTCTCCCATTCTGTGGGTTGCCTCTTTGTTTTGTTGACCCAGCAATTGCACTCCTGGGTATTTACCCCAAAGACATAGACGTAGTGAAAAGAAGGGCCATATGCACCCCAATGTTCATAGCAGCAATGTCCACAATAGCCAAACTGTGGAAAGAGCCGAGATGCCCTTCAACAGATGAATGGATAAAGAAGATGTGGTCCATATATACAATGGAATATTACTCAGCCATCAGAAAGGATGAATACCCAACTTTTACATCAACATGGATGGAGGAGATTATGCTAAGTGAAATAAGTCAAGCAGAGAAAGTCAATTATCATATGCTTTCACTTATTTGTGGAACATAATGAATAGCATGGAGGACATTAGGAGAAGGGAAAAATGAAGGGGGGGAATTGGAGGGAGAGATGAACCATGAGAGACTATGGACTCTGAGAAACAAACAGGGTTTTAGAGGGGAGGGGGAGGGGGGATTGGTTAGCCTGGTGATGGGTATTAAGGAGGGCACGTACTGCATGGAGCACTGGGTGTTATACGAAAACAATGGATAGTGGATCACCACATCAAAAACTAATGATGTATTGTATGGTGACTAACATAGCATAATAAAATTTTTAAAAAATTAAAAAAAAAAAAGAAAGCAGGTATAGCTATACTTATGTCAGACAAAATAAACTTTAAAAAAAGACTGTAATAAAAGACAAAGAGGGCCACTACATAATAAGGGGTCAATCCAGCAGGAAGATACAACATTTATAAATGATGTGCACCCAACACACGAGCACCTAAATATACAAAGCCACTATAAACAGACCTAAAGAAATTGACACAAATACCAAAAGAGTAGACTTTAACACTCCATTTACATCAAAAGATAGATCATCCAGACAGAAAATAAGGAAATACCAGCCTTAAATGGACTTAAATACATACAGAACATTCCATCCAAAAGCAGAATATACATTGCTCTCAAATGCACACGGACCATTCTCCAGGATAGATCACATTAGACTACAAAAACGTCTCAATAAATTCAAGAAGATAGATATCATATCAAGCATCTTTTCCAAACATAATAGTATGGAACTTAATCAATTATAAGAAAAGCACTGGGGGAAAAAAAAAAAAAAACAAGGGGAGATTAAAAAACCTGTCACTGTACAACTACTGGGTCATAGAAGCAATCAATGGAAAAATTTTAAAATACTTAAGAGACAAAAACAAATAAATGGCAATATATCCCAATATCTACGGGATGCAGCAAAAGTGGTTCTAAGAGGGAAGTTCATACCAATACAGACCTGTTTCAAGAAACAAAAGAAATCTCAAATTAAAAAAGAAAAATCTAACTTTGTGCCTAAAATAACTAGAAGAACAAAGAAAGCCCAAAATTAGTAAGAAGAAGGAAATGATAAGATCAGAGTGGAAATAAAGGAGATAGAGACTAAAAAGACAATAGAAAAGATCAATAAAAATAAGAGATGGTTCTTTGAAAAGATAAACAAAATTAGCAAACCTTTATCTAGACTCAGTAGGAGAAAAAGAGAGGGCTCAAATAAAATCAGAAATGAAAGAGGAGACATTTCAACTGATACTACAGAAATATGAAGGATCATAAGACCCTACTATGAACAATTATACACCAATAAATTGGACAAACTAGAAGAAATAGATAAATGCCAAGAAACTTACACTCTTCCAAAACTGAATCATGAAGAAATAGAAAATCTGAATCAACCAATTATCAGTAAGGAGATTGAATCAGTAATCAAAAACATCCAAACAAAGTCCAGAACCAGATGGCTCCACTTGATAAACAAAATGAAAGATAAAAATCATGATCATCTCAGTAGATGCAGAAAAAGCATTTGACAAAATTCAACACCCATTTATGATAAAAACTCTCAGCAGAGTGGGTATAGAGGGAACAAACCTCAACATAATAAAGGCCACAGATGACAAATCCACAGCAAATATCAAACTTACAGGTGAAAAGCTAAAAGCTTTTCCTCTAAGATAAGGATGTCCACTCTCCTCACTTTTATTCTACAGTGTTGGAAGTCCTAGCCACAGCAAGGTGAGAAAAATAAAAGGCAGATAAATCAGAATCAAAGAAGGAAAACCATCACTCTTTGCAGACAACATGATAACTATACGTAGAAAATCCTAAAGTCACCAAAAACAAAAAATGAATTCAGTAAAGTGGCAGGATACAAAATTAACAGACAAAAGTCTGTTGTATTTGTATACACTCATAACAAACTGTCAGAGAAATCAAGAAAACAATCCCAATATCTAGGAATAAATTTAACCAAGGAGCTGAAAGACCTATACACTGAAACTATAAGACATTGATAAAAGAAGTTAAAGAGACAAATAAATGGAAATATATTTCATGCTCATTAATTGGAAGAGTATCGTGAAAATGTCCATACTATCCAAAGCAATCCACAAATTCAGTGCCATCCCTATCAAAATTCCAATGGCATTTTCCACAAAACTGTAACAATTCTAAAATTTATATAGAACCAGAAAAGACCCAATTGCCAAACTAATATTAAGAACAAAGTCAGAGTATTCTACTGCACACTCCCTGATTTCTAACTATATTCCAAAGCCATAGTTATCAAAACAGTAAGGTATTGGCATAGAAACAAACACATAGATCATTAAAAGAGTAAGAGCCCAGAAATAACCTGGCATAAAGTTATTAAAATATACCAAAAGGAGGCAAGAATATACAACAGGCAAAGAACAGGCTCTTCAATAAATGCTGTTGATGAAAGTGGACAACTACATGCAAAAGAATTAAGAAGAACTGGACCACTTTATTACACCATATAAAAAAATTAACTCAAAGTGGATTAAAGACTTAAACCATATAATTCCTAAAAGAAAAAATAGGCAGTAAGCTTCTTTACACTGAATTTTTTTTTTTTTTTTTTTTTGGATCTGACTAAAAAGGTAAGGGAAAAAAAAAAAAAAACAAAGACACAATTGGGACTACATCAGAGAGAATAGCTTCTGGACAGCCAAGGAAACCATCAACAAGACGAAAAGGTGACTTCCTGGAGGAGAGAAGCTATTTGCAAATCATATTTGATAAGGAGTTCATATCCAACATACATAAAGAATTCATACAATTTGACAACAAAAAACAATCTGACTAAATGGGCAGAGCATCTGAATAAAGTTTTTCCAAAGATGACCTACAGATGGTCAATAGACACACAAAAAGATGTTCAACATCACTAAGCATCATGGAAATACAAATCAAAACCACAATGAGCAGTCAGAATGGCTAGTATCAAAAAGAGAAGAAATACCAAGTGTTGGCAAGGATATGGAGACAAGAACCAGAAACTTCACGTACTATTGGCAGAAATCTAAATTGGTGCAGCGTTATGGAAAACAGTATGGAGGTTCCTCAGAAAATTAAAAATAGAACATATGATCCAGCAATTCCACCCCTGGGTATCTATCTGAAGAAAATGAAAACAATTCAAAAAGATATATGCGCATCTATAGTCATTGCAGCATTCTTTAAAATAGCCATGACCAGACACACACACACAGTTCCATCAATAGATGAACAGATAAAGAAGATGTGACATACATATACAAGGGACTATTACTCAGCCATAGGAAAGAATCAAATCTTGCTATCTAGGACAATATGGGTGGACCTTCAGGGTATCATGCTAAGTAAAATAAGTAAGGCAAAGAAAGACAAATGCCACAGGATTTCACTTACATGGGGAATCTAAAAAGCAAACAAAACCCAGACTCCTAGATACAGAGGACAGATTGGTGTTGCTAAAGGAGAGAGGGATGGAGGGTGGGAGACAAAATGGGTGAAGGGGAACAAGAAGTACAAACTTCGAGTTACAAAATAAGTGAAGTCATGCTGATGTTGACCATATTCCCAAAGCTGTACGTTACAATACTGTAGTAACTCCACGTGGTGATAGATGGTAACAGACTTATGATCATTTTTCAATGTATAAAAATGCCAGATCACTATGTTACGTGCCTGGAACTAATATGAGTATATTTCAATTGCACCTCAATAAGGAGAAAAAAAAAATGTTAGAATTGTGGAAGTGAGAAACCTCTTATCTAGATTTTGGTTTCATAACCAACTCGAGGAAATTGCCTTCAATTGGATTGGGTCATCCTCCAACCCCACTGATAAACTCTTCTGCAAAGTCGTGAAAGTAAAGAGAATCATTCATGCAATAGTAACAGTAGAGACAAAACAAGAGTATTAAAAGAGTATTGAATTTTATTGGAAAGAGTCACCAATGCACAGAAATGCAGATAAGAATCACACCTTTCTCGACAGAGTATGGCTGCAAGTCATTAAGGTGAGGGATTTGTCAATTTTCTGCCTATTTGCTCCTTCACGGAGTCTGTCCTACAACGTTAATGTTATTTTAATGTCGCTTTTACTCTATAAATTTTGCAGTATAAAATTTTATTTAGTTATCACCTTTCAAACTAACTGCTGCAATTAAAGAAAATCACACATTTAATTAAAGGAATCTGCTTACTCGTGGCGAGTGGAGCAAAATCAGCCACCTGTGTAATGCCCATGTTTAATGTGGAAATTCTGTGCAATGATTTTGTAAAGTAACTTTTTAAAGCTGGGTTTTAAACACAAAGTAACATCTTGCAACGGCACCACACATTCACTTAAAGAGAAGCTGCCTCAAACATTTCTTTTTTCAGCCATAAGATATTTATGTGAGGTCCTAACACGTAGATGGCAAGAGAAATATTCGATCAATCCAGCAGTTAGTTGAGCTACAGAATCAGATTGACTTGTTTGCTGAATTGATCTCACTTTTGACTGGACTGACTGATGCTTTGATGGATTTGCCAGTGTGGACAGGAGGCACTCTCTCCCAGCACCCTCCAATCCTACTGCTGGGAGGACGAGGACGGAGAGTGGGATCTGGGGGTCTCAATGGAACTGGGCTTCTGTCCAAATGCAGATTCCTGAGCCCACCACAAGCTGACTCTGAAATGGGTCCCAGAAATCTGCATTTTGATAAATTTTCCAGGTACTTCCCATACCTCTTAGAGAACAATTTGCTGGTGTCTCTGTCCCCAGGGCCACATTATGACGTTCATGGGGGACTTTTGCAGGCCTTTGTGGCCTACTTCCTTCATCAAAAAACATTAAAAACTTATTTTATAACTGTATCAGTATAAAGATGAACATATAAATACTCTAATTAAACATTTTCTTCAACCTGAAAGTTCATTTTTTTCTTCTCATTGTAAGAGAAATGAACCATTTTGTGGGTCCCTGAAAGTATTGTGGTCCCCAGCCACTGTGGATGCTGTGTCTCTTGGACGCGTCAGCCCAGCCTGCCTTGAAATCCTGTTAGACCCCGCAGTGAGTGGACGTTACTTTCACCTCTAGGCAAATCCCCTAACAAGACGTTGAAGCCTACACTGGTTTTGCATGGGAAGGGGCATTATTTTATTCTTGTATTCTTTTAAAGAAATAAAAATGCAGGGGAGCTCAGGGAGGGGGCATTATGAGGGAGTTATCAGAATCTCTGAGCAGCTTTTGAAAAACATTATTTATTCCCAATACCCAAGGGTTGGGGTGAGGGTGAGGAGATGTACAGTTTGCAAAACGCCTGAGGTAGATTCCCCAGCTCCTGGTCACTGTTCAATAGTCTCAGCATCAAGTATCCTGTGCCTAATCAAGTCCTATCCATATTTGAATTAATAATTCTCTGCCAGCTGTGGTGCTAAGGGCTTCACACACAGTCTCTCTTTTGATCTCCCCAACAATTATGCCGCCATTTAAGAAATGTGGGCATTGAGGCACAGAGAAGTTAAATCTATTGCCCAGTCACCCAGCTAGGAAAAGGTAGAATACTTGAATTTCTTTGATGACAGAGCATCTGTTCTGACCATTTGCCCTCTGCTGCCCTGAAGCTGTGCTCCGTCCCTACCTCGCACTAACTGAATTCATGTGGTGTTTCTTCCTGCCTGAGTCCTGCCTTGATGACCCGTCCTCAGCCCTGAAGCAAGGGTCTGCCCTTTACTTCACCCTCCATCCGCAGGCTAGGTCTCCGCACATTTCCAGCTCTGGACTGCCTGGTGCCACGCTCCAACCACTAACCCAGCATTACCACCCTCTCTTGCTGAATCCCCCTGATGCCCTACACCTGCCTAGGTCTTAATTCGGTTTATCATTTATTCATGCATTCAACTGACATTCAATAGGTCTCCTTATCCCAGCAGTCTGCTAGGCACTAGAATATAAAGACATTGGCCCTGCACCAAGATATCCCTTGCCTGCTGGGGGGAGAGTGTACAGATCACTGTAATATAGAGTGTGAAGAGCCCTGGATGAGGTGGGAGCCTGGTGCCTTGGGGCTCCAAAGGAGGATGGGATAATCACCACATCTGAAGTCAGGTGTCCTGCCGACTTCTGGCCTGTCTCCCCAACCCTGGATCTGCCCCACGCCAAGCCCTGCCCCAGGACCCTCTTCCATTTGGGCTCTGCCACTACCCACCAAGCTCCACCCTTGGGGAGTTCTGGAATGGTTGGGCTACTGAGTATATGGATGCATTTTAAGAGATTACTGCTCTCATTAGTCATCCTATCTAGAAAAGAGAAGCAAACTTTCAAAATCCTATTTCACTATTTACACAGGAATTTTCAGTGCAACACTCCAGAGTGGAAATCAGTAAAGTATAAATCCTTCCCTCAAGGGGATTTATAAAGTAGCAAAAGACGTCATTATTAAAGTGGTCTCACCTTCAAGCCTGTCTTGTACCATGGACCACACAAACAGCAGAATAAATAGGTTTTCCTACATTTTGAAGATCAATTATTTAAGATGGAATTAATATTTCATGTTAATACCTTATAAAGAAAAATATCTTCATAACAATCTCTTCCATTGGGGCACCTATAGCATTTCCTAGAATCTCTCTTTATAGCATGTCTTAGGTTTATTCTGTTTTGTGACAGAGTTGGATTTTGCACTTTCTTGCTCCATTGAAGTCCCTTTGGGACAGGAACACGATCTCGCTCACCTTGGCAGTGCACACAGCCCAGCGTCTGGCACAGGAAACACTCCACAAGTCCAGGGTCACAAGCTGTTGGCCCCTGGGCCAGATTCTGTCCATAGAAGTGGATTTTATAGCCCACACATTGTTTCTTAAATTTTTAGACTTCATTTCCCATATTTGAAAACTCATGGAGGTCTCCAAGTGTTCTTAAAAGCCAAAATCAAAGCCAACAACATGGAGTCAGAGGTCCCACTGCCTAGAATCAACTCAGGCCAAGAGTGTCCTTTTACCTGGGTTTGGCAGGTCCCCACCCCTTGCCTGCTTAACCTGCTCCTGAGACCACCCTGCTTTGGAAGCACCGGTGTCTGTGGCCCATGCAACCACTGCTTGTCAGACTGAATTGTCCCCATACCTTGCTCTCCTCAAGCCAAAACAGGCCACCCCAAAGCAAAAGACTGTCTCAAAGCAATAAAACAAATGAGCAAAATTGGATTGGAACACGAGACCAAAACAGGATGGGAGAATGGAGCACGGGAATCACCTGGTAAGAAAAGTTAGGATGGAGGTCTAGACTGTAGCAGAAATGCCTGCTTACCTCTGCATGAAGTGTTCCAACAGGACACGTCGATTTCACGAGATGCCTTTGAAAGAAGGCCAGGATCTCCCCACCATATGAGCAGGCAGGCCTACCTTACAGGCTGCCACGCACCACCTTATTTAACTTGGAACCCGGTGCTCCCCTCCTCCTCCAGGCAGCCACAGCCCTGCACTAGGCCCCGCTCATGGAGAGAGCACAGCCACAGGCTGCGCTGCAGTCAGGCAGACAAGAAGCCCCCAGAGCCTGCAGGTCGTGTCCCGCCAGCCGGTCTTGGCCAAGTTGACCAACTTGCCAGTTCCCCTGGGCTTGGTTAAAGTTCTCAAGCATCCTCAATTCCTTGCCGCATTGCTAAACATCTGCTGGGTTCCCCTCGGTGGACACAAAGAAACATCTATCTGAACGGAGGGGCTCACAAATGTGAGGCGTGGCGTCAGTAATGGCAGGCAAGGGCCCAGCGTGATTATGTACCCGCCTGCTCTCTAAACAGCTGTAATGATTTACAAAGAATGAAGCTGAGCCCATGTGAATGTCATACCGCCTAGTTTAGTCCACTCCAGACGCACATGAAACAGATTTTCACACAACAGAAGATGCACACAGACACACTTTGAAACCTGTTCACTCTCTGGATTATAATATGGAATATTAAAGATCAAGGACTATGTCTTTTAGAAATTACAACTTTCGAGGACCAGGCTACCTAAGAAAAAGTGTAGAAATCGGCTTCAGCGGCATTCTGTTCCAGCCCCCATGCCTTTCTCCATACTGTCTCCACTCTTCAAATGCACTCCCCGGCCCTCCATGGCCTATCTAAAGTGGGCACATCAGTCAAAGCAAGGGCTGCAAACTCCAGCCTACACGGCTGAGCAGCTTTGTGAGAGTTTGTGCGGACACAGTACCCTTCCTAACCTGAAAGAGTGTGCCTCATCCATAGGCAAGACAGCAGAGCTTTTCAAAGACACTGTTCTAGCCAAACAAAGCATCTTCTGCACTCCTGCAACTGTGTGTCCTCAGATTCATCTTTACCCTTCCCTGCTCTGTGTCCCAGAGCCCTGTGGCTTTCCCATGCCCCCCTGTCAGTGGGCTTCACATCGTTCTATTCGTGGGGGCCCTGCTAAGAGGTTACAGGACAGGAGAAAGGGAAAAGGTCAGGGTGTTTCTCCCCATTTTTCTCTCGCTCGGGCTGCGTCTCTGTCACTCCAGCTCCCAGAGGACAGGCTACCATAGTTCCTGCCTCCTTCAGATGACCCCAGGCCCTGGGCTCTGGCAATGCTGCCTTTCTCCTCTGTCCTAGCAAAAGTAGTGGCTTCCAGTTGCTGTAATCTCTGAGTTAGCCTACGTCTTCGGCTGCTCAAGCTGCTGTAACAAAATACCATATCCTGAGTGGCTTAAACAATAGAAATCTATTTCTTGCAGTTCCTGAGGATAGGAAATCCAAGATCAAAGTACTGGTCAACTCAGTTCCTGGAGAAAGTCCTCTTCCTCACTTGCAGTTGGCTGCCTTCCTGCTATGTGTTCACATGGCCTTTCCTCTCCTTGCATAGTATGTGTGGAGAAAGAGGAAGCAAACTCTTTGATGTCTCTTCTTATAAGGGGACTAGTCCCATCATGAAGCCCCTACCCTCATGACCTCATCTAAACTTAATTATGTCCCAAAGGCCCCATCTTCAAATACCATCACATTGGAGGGTAGTGCTTCAACACATGAATTTTGGAGGGACACAACTCAGTCCATGGCATCCTGTTCGGCTTCTCAACTACCCCATCACATGTGCACACAATATCTGTATTAAATTCCCTCTTTCTGTAACACATAGATAGAATGGCTTCTATTTCCCTGGCTAGTAGCTAACTTCAGACCAAACCAAGCCAATAGCCATTATACATACTGTGTCTATATCGTAATCATATGTCATAAGATAAGTTTGGTGAGACAGGCATGCTGATACACTGCTGGTAGGGGAGTAAGTGGAAACAACATTTCTGAAAGGCAATTTGGCAAAATGTATCAAAGCCTTGCAATTTTCACATCATTTATTACAGCAATTCCAAATCTAAGGTTTGATTCTAAAGAAATATTTGGATGAAAAATGCACAGAATTATGTATAAGGATGTTTATCATGACTTTAATTATAATAATACAAATTTGGAAGCAATCTAGATATCTAATAATCAAGTATGATTAAACAATGATGGCACATCATTTGATGGATGAAAATACATCCATTAAAAGTAATAATGTCAGTATATATTCATTAGTATGGGAAAATATTCATAATATAATGATGAAGCAAAAATTAAGAAAGAAACAGTATATATAACATAATCACAAAACTGTGTGTAACACAAAACTAGAAAGGAATTTGCCAAAATGTAATAGTTCAACCACCATTTTTTTTTATAAGGATGGTTAAGTTGCATATGGTTTTTAAATTTTTTCTTATATTTTTCCTTTTTTTCCAAATTTTTCTAAAAGAAAATGTACTGTTTTGCCAGAAGAAAAAGGCAATATAGCTAATAAGTAGCAAATTTGAGAGTAAAGATAATAAATTTGTTCATACTATGCTAGCAATTGATGAATAGGCTATGAGTTTTATAGTTGAATTTCATTTCAAGGTGCATGCTTTTCTGTTATTCTAAAAAAGGAAGGAAATAGGAATGAGAGACAGTTGAGAAAAGAAAGAGAAAAAAAGAGAGGTAGGGTAAGAAACCAACTCATACTCTACAGGTCATTGGCTCATTCCTCTAATCTCCAAAACTGTCCATCTATTAATGGGGCCACCAGAGAATCACCACGTGCCCTCCACCTTACAGATAGCCCCCCTCCCTACCCCCGACCTTAGTTTTACTTTTACTAATCATACTTGGGGGTGGGAGGGAGAAAGCCATTCACCTGTATTCAAACATAAGAAACAGCTTTATGAAACTTACACCAAGTTTTACATTAAGGATTTTGAGCAGGATGTAATTCATCACATTCTATTGTCCTCTCTGAGGATCCATAGGAGAAATTTCTCTTTGATGTTTCTACTGGACAGCTGGTTCATTTTTGTCTTCAGTCATTGTAAGGTTTTTACTTTATCATGATTTCCAATTCATGTTGGCTGTTTCAAAGTTCAGAGGCTTTTGTGTAGGTCCCACATCCAAGAAGTATATAGGATTAAATGGCATCTGTGCTTATAATAACTTTGTTACTAACTCTTTGTTTTTAACTCATTTGAATATATATTAAAATGTATGTTAACATATGCATGTTTGCAGGCCACCATAAATCCTTTTTAGAATAAGCTGACACTTGCGGCAGCTGGGTGGCTCAGTCAAACATCTGACTTTGGCTCAGGACCTGGGATCACGTCCTGCAACAGGCACTCCACTCAGCAGGGAGTCTGCTTGTCCCTCTACTGCTCCCCTTGCTCATGCTCTCTCTCTCTCTCTCAGATAAATAAATAAAATCTTAAAAAAAAAAAAGAAGAAGAAGAAGAAGAAGCAGCAGCAGCAGACACTTGTAGTATCTTTGTCACATCTCCCAGCCCACATCTTCTTTCAGCATTAGATGAGTGAACAGCTCCCGGTGCTCCCTCAAGGGTGGTGTGTTCTGCCCTAGTCTTCTCCAAAGTCCTGGGAGTTCACCAAGCTGGTGCATGCATGCAGCCCGTAAGTGCAGGGGAGGTAATTCCACTGGGGATAACTATCAAACAGTGATGAAAAGAAGCTGGTGAATAAAGGCTCTAGGCTCTCATCTTTCCAGTGGATGATTCTGAGAGTATTTCTATATGCTTCTCAGAAAATCTGGAGGAATCAAGTGCCCATTTCTTACAGCAATGAACTCAACAATACTTTCTTTTTTTTTTTTAAGATTTTATTTATTTATTTGACAGAGACACAGGGAGAGAGGGAACACAAGCAGAGGGAGTGGGAGAGGGAGAAGCAGGCTTCCCACAGAGCAGGGAGCCCGAAGTGGGGCTCGATCCCAGGACCCTGGGATCATGACCTGAGCCAAAGGCAGATGCTTAACGACTGAGCCACCCAGGCGCCCCTCAACAATATGTTCTTATACTGACTTTCCTCCTTCCCTCTTTTACTCTCCCTGTTCCCTCATTCCTCTTCCTCTGATCACCTCCCAAATAAACTACCTGCATGCAGGGCCTACTCTCAAAGTTCTGTTTTTAGAGGAAACCAAACCAAATTGGTGGGATCAAAGGAAGGAAGACGTTAAGAAGCTAATGAATAAATTACTTGATGTTTATTAATTTATTGGTGTGACTCAGTTCACAAGAATTCTTTCTACCCAGATTCTTGACTCTGAGTTCCTTGTCTGGGAAAATTGGATGCCCATAAAGTGATCCCTATGCCAACCAGGCACAGATACCACTCTCTCCTCTGACAATTTCTAGACCTTTGGGCAAATAGAAGCTAAAATTTGATATCTGACCAACATGGTATGATATGCCATGGATATCCCAAATCCAATTTTAATATTTCAGGCATCAGAGGAAGATGAGAGAGGAAGAAGAATGGTGGTGGTGATGCTGGTGATGGCTGCTATTTACTGAATACTTGTTCCCCATTCCCCTCATTTGGCAGTTAAGGAAACAAAAGCCCAGGGAGATTAAATGTCTTGTCCAAGGTAAGAAGCTGGTCATTGACAATGCTGGAACTTTGTCTCCCAAGCCAGTATTTATTCCATTATTCTTTGCTTCTTCTATGCTAATATGCAGATGAGAATTGAAACCTAGGGATTTCCATGATCCATGCCATCTTAAGAACACTATATATGGGACTAAAAATTATCCCTCCTCCCGTAAAGAAAGATGAAGCATTCTCTTCAGTCACTCTGAGTGTATACAATATAAAACAGAGTACTAGTCCATGGGCATGGTCATCAGCCTTGGGGGCAGAGCCTCAGACTGGAGGGATGAAAACCCTCACCCAGTCACCTCTAGTGACCTCTGGGCATAAAAGGCATGCCTATGTTCCTCAATTTGACTTACAAATGGAATTCATTTTCTATTGTGCCATGACATGAAAAATTTGGGAAGAATTATCTTAACAAGTATAATTAATTTACTGAACATTCTGGAAAGTTTCAATAGAGTCCAAGCATGAAACAGTTTTATTTTTCTCCTCAACTATTGCCTTCTCCATGCTCTGCCAAATCACCCCTGATGACAGTTCAGTTTGAGCTGATCCAATAACTTTCCAGGCACTTCTAGTTCCAAAAAAACAAGTTCCATCCTGGGATCGACTCCCCTTTTGCTTTTAAAAAGCACAATCCAGGGGTACCTGGGTGGCTTACTTGGTTAAGCACCTGACTCTAGATTTTGGCTCAGGTCATGATCTCAAGGTTGTGAGATCAAGCCCTGGGTGGGGCTCCATGCTGGGCGTGGAGCCTGCTTAAGATTCTCTCTCTCCCTCTGCCCCTCCCCCCGCTTACCAAAAAAAAAAAAAAAAAGAACCCACAATCAAGTATAAATCTAAACTTGAATCTCATATACATTTCAAAGCTTCCAACCTGCTCTTTGCTCAGGCCCAACCCGTGGGTCAAGCTCAGAAGTGAAGGGGGTATGGTCTGTTTTTATCTTCTTCCTCCATCTTTTCTCTCTTCCTTTTCTGACTCTCACTGGGCAGGAAGGAAGGGAAGTCAAGGAAAAACAAGTATTTTACTTAGCTGTATGCACTGTTTTGATTCCTTATGGGCTGGCTATTGATGCCCCCAATGGGCAGCAGTGTGTCAGTGCTGGCTCTCTCATGGGCTACAGGGTGCCTTTCTACTGCCCTCACACGGGGATACTCTCTTTGGCTAACCTCTTGAACACCTCCCTCCACTCCTACCCCAGATAGGACATCCATAGTATCTTATCCTGACCCCATAGTCTGACCAGGATACAATAAGAAGGTCCAATCCAGTATTTTCTGCAGAAAACTCACTCACACTTACTGAGTCAAATGTAGTGTGCAAGCTGCCTCCTTGTTGCCCTCTCTCCTCACCTTATCATTAGGGCTGCTAACACCTAGACTTTAGGACTCTCGAGGCAATAGGGAGACATGGTTGTTTCCACATCGCCCTCTAACTCCCAGGATATGTATCAAACTGCAGAGGCCTCTCTCACTGTAACTCACACAGCTGCAAAAGTGGCCTAGAGCAGACCCATGGATTCTCCACATGTACCAGCTAGGTGGACAGTGGGGTGCTAGTCTCCCCTTCTTGCAGACACTCCCCAATCTCTAGAAGTTGTGCTCTCTTTTTACTTGGAAGAAAAGCTGGGAGAGCCGAGGGTAAAAGTCTCCTCTAGGTCTATAATCAACAACTCATACCCTTCCCACTTTCCAGGCTTCTCTTGAGGCTGGAGGAGGTGCTATGGTTTCTGTCATTTTCCTGTGTTGTCTTCTTTGGTTCAGGGGACCATGTCCACTCCCCTCTTTATAACATAGTGTTATTTATTGCCTGGTATTCTCAACATTTAACCTTTACATAAAATTCTGACATGAAGATAATGCCTAAAACTAAAAAAATAAAAATTAAAAGAATCAGATAAACTAAATAGACAACAATCTCTGTCAAACGTTTTCCAGGTACTTGAAAGAAACCTAAGCTATCCAGAGAAAGGTTCATCAGTAGTGCATAAACCCTACGGGAAGAGTTGGGCTCTTTGGTTTGATATTCACCCTAACAGCTTCCCTTTCCCTTTCTTTCCCCAATTACCAGACACCCATAGGTGTCACCTCAGCTCCTAATTTCTGATTCAAGGGCTGCAAGCTTTGATAATCCACTTTGAACACATTTCTGCAGCTCAAACTTGGCAACGTTACACTGTTCTCTTATTTGTCCCCTGTTTCCAGGCACTACCCTCCTGCTTCAGCTGCAACCCCATGAGATGACCAGTCAGCTCAGATGTCCACCCCCCCACCTTTTCACCACAGGACCCTCCTGAAACTCCTCAAGATACTTGATTCTCCATCTTCTCTCTATAATAGTTCTAAAATTAAAGTTCGGGGTGGGGGGAACAAAACAAGAGACAGAGAGATAGCACACTTACTGGTAGCCACAAAGCAGCTTTTGCCTGAAATATTCTGGGTCAAAATGAAGAAAAATGGCTGAAATTAACCAACAAAATTTTATGTCTCCAAATATTCACCATATTCATGTGACTGTAGAACACAGTTTAGCACTTGTCACTGATCTTGTGAATTAATTTTATAAGCTGATTGTTTGACTGATTTTGACTATTTGGTTATTTATCTATACTTATCCTCAAAGCACCCTTGCCTCTAGCATGTGGGAGTGAAACAGCCTGTTTTGTGGTCTTATTTTGTGCCAAGGACTGGAGCAGGCACTTTGCATGTGCTCTCACAGGAAATGAGGAGGATGATTCCTCTTTTTTGTCTCTCCTCATCTTAAAGCATTTTGCACCTTGCAAGTATTTTAGGTGTTTCATACTAATATGCAAGCCTCATCAGAAACACAATGCCAACTTTAATTTTTTTGGTTGTTGAACCTAGCGCCAAGAGCAAGTCAAGAGGATGGCTTCGAATCATGTTTTATTTATGCAGAGGAATAAAAATACACTCATGCAAGTGAAGGGTGAGAGGCAACACGAGGCAATGCATTTTTACAAGGCAAGAGGAAGCCTTGATTTACTTCCCATTCACTAAAACTTTATGGCTACCTCATCAAATGAGACAGGTTGCTTTCTGTCTCTTAGACAGTAAATATGGTTAATGTGCTGAGCAGTGGTGCACCCGCTCTCAGGCTGTTTATTAGGAACAGGAGTTATTTAGTGACTCTTCCTTTGTCATGAAGATGAGTCCCTGAGAGATCACTGAGGGCCCTGGAAATGATGCTCGACCTGATGCACTATTGCCTGGGAAGCCTATTGGATAAGAGATGTAAGAAGAGGTATATACAACACTCCTCATTTCTGGAATCCTCCTCCATTCTGGAAGTAGAATATTCTTGAACTTTCAGTGGCAAAGAGCTTTTATTCATTTCAGCTTATTAACATCTTCTGAGTCCACAGAAGTGGGGCACAAGAGCAGTAGTAAAGAGGAAACGAATGGTGGCTTTGGCCATGGACAACTCGTTGTGTTATTAGAAATGCCTGGATCAACTTAAGTTGAGGTTTAGAAAGAGGTGGGCCCAAGGGACACACAGAGCAGTCAGAGTTCTGGGGATTCCATGCTTTACAGCAGTACTGTCCAATATAATGTGTGCCACATAGCTATCTTAAATTTTCTAATAGCTAGATTAAAAAACAAAGTAAAAAATAGTTGAGTTTAATATTAATAATATATTTTCTTTAACCTAGTATATTCTGATATTGACATGTAGTTAACACAAAAAAATATTTACGGGATAGTTTATATTTTTTTCCATACTGCTATGGACTGTATGATTGATTGTTTCCCCACCAAGTCTGTAGGTTGAAACTCTAACTCCCGATGGGATGGTACTGGGGCCTTGGAGAGGTGATCAGGTTTAGATGAGGTCATGACAGTAGACCCCCCACAATGGGATTCGTGCCCTTAAAAGAAGAGGAAGAGAGACCCAGACAAGAGCTTCCTCTCTCAGTCATGTGAGGAGGACACAGCAAGAAGCCAGGAAGCAGGCCTTCACCAAACACCAGATCTGCCAGCACCCTGATCTTGGGCTTCTCAGCCTCCAGAACTATGAAGAAAACATGCTTGTTGTTTATGCCACTCAGTCCATGGCAATGTGCTATAGCAGGCTGAACTAATTAAGGCATACACCAAGCATCCAAAACAGACCATCTCACTTTGGGCTAGCCACATTTCAGGTGCCCTATAAGCACCTGTGACTTGTGGCTACCACATAAGATGGCACAGCTGTAGAGTAAAGCTACTCAAACTCTAACATTGCTAGGAATCAACCGAGAGCTTGTTAAAATACTAGTTCTGATTCTTATTCCCATAGGCCAGGGTAGAGCCTGAGATTCTGGGTTTTTCAGAAGCTCTCAAGTGCTACCAATGCTGATAGTTCATGAACTACATTTTGAGCAGCAAGGAACTAGAGAGAATGCCCTTCAAGGATGTGCTGGCCCTGGCTCATGAGAGCTGACTATGTGCATCTCTTCCTATATCCACATTCAGTGATGCCACCCTGGTAGCTCAAAATCAGCCATATAGGAGGATTTGCACAACAGAGACTGGCAAACAATTCAAATCAGGGCATTACTCTATCTGCAGAGCCAGTTGTTGAACATTTATCAGAGTATTACTGCTCCCGGTCCAATGGGGAATTCACAATTGCTGGCCCTTTTCTCAGTAATGGTGTTATGGGTAATTATTCTCCTCCTCCTCTTCCTCCTCCTTCTTATCTATAATGATTTTTCATAGTTAACATTTACTATTCCTGTAATTTTTAAAAATACACTTTTTTAAACAAAAGAAGTACACAACATTTAGGGATAGGGGACCTGCTTCTAATAAATGTTATGCCATGAATTAACTTTGTAATCTAAACAAATCTTTTAACTCTGTCACTTTCTCCACCTATATAATGAATGTAAACACATTTTCTCTACCTGCTTAAGATACATTTTTGAAAAATAAAGTAAAATGATATCTGAAAATTGATTTTCCAGGTGACTTGACACAAATCCAAGAAAAACAATGAAACTGACAAGCTACCTCAAGCATCAAGAGCATCACTGCCCTAGTGTGGTCAGGTTCTCTTTCAGGCCAGAGCTTCTATCCAGGGCAGAGAGATCTTCAGTTCTGAAGGGCACAGCTATCTATCTCATTATGAATATCCTGAACTCATATTCTTTTTTGGGGGGAAGAGAATTAGCTTCTTTATTTGACCACCTCCACCCCCACCCCACCCTGGATTTTTTTTTTTTTATGTTATGTTAGTCATCATTAGTTTTTGATGTAGTGTTCCACTCATATTCTTGACCAACTCCTAGCTGTCCTTACTGGTTAAGAAAGCCTCATCAGCAAAAGAATATTGAAAAAAGAAGAACAAAGTTATTAGACGCAAATTTCCCAATTTCAAAACTTACTACAAAACTACAGTAATCAAAAGGTTGCGGTGTGGGACGCCTGGGTGGCTCAGTCGGTTAAGCGGCTGCCTTCGGCTGAGGTCACGATCCCAGCATCCTAGGATCAAGTCCCGCATCAGGCTCCTTGCTCAGCAGGGAGCCTGCTTCTCCCTCTGCCTGCAGCTCCCCCTGCCTGTACTCTCGCTCACTCTCTCTCGCCCACGCTCTCTAACAAATAAATAAATAAAATCTTTTAAAAAAAAAAAAAAGGTTGTGGTGCTAGAATAAGGATAAACATATAGATCAATGAAATAGTATTAAGAGTCCAGAAATAAACCCAAAGTGTTTGGTGAACTGATTTTGACACAGGGGTCAAGAACCATTCAATGGGGAAAGATTAGTTTTTCAACAAGTGGTATAGGGACAACCAAATAGCCACATATCAAAAAAAAAAAAAAAAAAAAAAAAAGAGAATCTGGACCCCTACCATACACTGTATACAAAAATTAACTCAAAATAGATCAAAGACCTAAATATAAGAGCTAAAACTATAAAACTCATAGAAGAAAACATAGGTATACATATTTGTGACCCTGGATTAGGTAACAATGTCTCTTTTTTTTAATTAACATATAATGTATTATTTGTTTCAGGGGTACAGGTCTGTGATTCATCAGTCTTACACAATTCACAGCACTCACCATAGCACATACCCTCCCCAATGTCCATCACCCAGCCATCCTTCCCACCCACCTCCACTCCTTAAATATGATAACAAAACCACAAGAAAACAAAGAGAAAAATAAATTGGATTTCATCAAAATTAAAAATAAATGTGTATC
This sequence comes from Phoca vitulina, assembly GCF_004348235.1. Lineage (NCBI taxonomy): Eukaryota > Metazoa > Chordata > Mammalia > Carnivora > Phocidae > Phoca > Phoca vitulina. The sequence continues at coordinate 91,287,074 of NW_022589704.1, forward strand.
AGGGTGCCTGGGTGGATTGGTTCTGCACTCATAGGGGAATATGCTTAAGGATTCTCTCTCCCTCTCCCTCTGCCCCTCTCCCTGCTCTCCCTCTAAAATAAATAAATGAATCTTTAAGAAAAATGTTTGTGGGGGTGCCTGTGTGGCGCAGATGGTTAAGCGTCTGCCTTCGCTCGGGTCATGATCCTGGGATCCTGGGATTGAGCCCCATGTAGGTCTCCCTGCTCAGCATGGAGCCTCCTTCTCTCTCCTTCTGCCCCTCCCCCTGCTCGTACACTCTCTCAATCTCTCTCTCTCTCTCAAATGAATAAATAAAATCTTTAAAAAAAGTTTGTGTATCAAAGGGCATTCTCAATAAAGTGAAAAAATAGCCTACACAATGGGAGAAAATATTCACAAATTATAAATCTAATAAAGGATTCACATCTAGAATGTATAAAGAATTTCTAAACTAAACAACAAAAATAATAAAAAATGTAATTGAAAAATTGGGAAATGACTTAAATAGACAGTTCTCCAAAGAAGAAATGCAAATAGCCAATAACCACATGAAAAGATGTTCAACATCACTAATCATTCAGAAAAAGCAAATCAAAACCATAATTAGATAACACCTCACACCCATTAGGATGGCTACTATCAAAAGTAGAAAGAAAGAAAATGTTGTGAGGAGAATATATATATAAATATTTAGTGAATATACTAAAAAAGCATTGGATTGTATGCTTTATTTTTTTTAATTTATATATTTATTTTAGAGAGAGAGAGAGCACGTGAGCAGGGGGAGGGGCAGAGAAAGAGAGAGAGAGAGAATCTCAGGCAGGCTCCGCACTGAGCATGGAGCCCAACACTGGGCTTGATCTCACAACCCTGAGATCTGAGCTGAAATCAAAAGTCAGACACTCAACTGACTGAGCCACCCATGCACCCTGGATTGTACACTTTAAATGGTGAATTTTTGTAAAGTAAATTTTATCTCAGTTAAAAAAATAAAAGGAAAAAAAGAAAACCTTGTCACAATGATTTCTGTGGTCACAACATTTAATCCATTCAACAAATAGCACCAAAAATAGTTTGGATATTGTGCTGAGTGCTGAGAATAAAGTGCCATGTACAACCAATCAGTTCTTGTCTTCAGGATCTTACTGTCTAGTCCGTCCATCTGTCTGTCTCAGCTCAGCCTACTGTTACAAACCAATTAACCTCACACTACCATGACCAGGTTCATACCTGGCCCAAAATATATTAGAGGTTGCTGTTGAGTCTTAAATATTTCAAGTCATTTTGTCGGGGGAGGGGGGTATAATTAATTTTCTGGGGCCGCCGTAACAAAGTACCACAAACTGAGTGACTTAAACAACAGAAATTTATTGTCTTACAGTTCTAATGGCTGAAAGTCCCAAGATCAAGGTGTCAGCAGAGCCATGCGCCCTCTCAAGGTGCTAGGAAAGGATCTGTTCCAGGTCCCTCTGCCAACTTCTGTTTGTTCTTAGGCTTATGGCAGCACAACCTCAGTCTTCACATCACATTCTCCCTGTGTGCATGTCTGTGTCCAAGTTTCCCCTTTTGATGAGGACACCAGTCATACTGGATCACGGGCCCACCCTACCCTAGTATGACCTCATCTTAACGAATTGCATCTGCTACAACTCTATTTGCAAACAAGGTCACATTCTAAGTACTGGAAGTTAGGGCCTTAACATGTGAATTTTGAAGGGACATAATTCAACCCCTAATGCACACACACCATATATATGTGTATGTGTGTGTACATGTACATGCACACACATGCAACTGGCTTTAATAGCATCTCTAAGGGATGGAAAAGGTAATGGAGTTTGGTCCCTGTGCTCCAGATGAGACTACTGAGGCTCAGAGAAGTTAAGGGATTAGGGGAATCCAGGTCCCTAGACTCTCAGTTGAGCACACCTCTCTTGGAGTGGTGTTTCTTTTGATGCCGTGACTTCTGCTGTTGCACTGCCAACAAGCAGTCAGATTCCTGAGGGTTCTGACCTTGGCCAACACAGGTGTCAAGCCGGTGGGTGGTCTCTAACACATTTCTCAGCCTGTACTGACAGCATCCTGGCAGGAGAGTGGGCACTGGGATAAAAGCCTGTTCTAACACATGGCATTCCTCTCGGGCTGCCCAATCTCCCTGCCTTCTTCAGTAGCTATGAGCTGTTGGCAGCTGTGGGTGTAGAAAACCAGAGAGTTGAATCCATAGGAACTTCAGTGCACCACATTTCTAACCAAAGGGGCAAGATATCAATCAATCCAATCCCACCTAAGCTTGTCAGTTATCACATGTTGCTGTGTCTTCAAAATCATCACCAGCGCCATATCTAATTTATTGAGGCAGCATCTGAAAATCTGATATAAACTAGTCTTTAAGCTTGTAGAACACCACAAAATTTCCCTCTAATCTATACCCAAGCCAAATCCTCCTCTTTAAAACAATGCCCGAATAGAAGAACAAGGCTGTTGTCTTGAAAGACTTGGGGATGTGGGGACAATTAGCTTGGCAAAAACTCAAATTAACACATGGCTCCTAAGGGTCATATCCCAGGGCTGGATCATAGAAATATGGACATTCAGATAAGTCAGCTGACAAGTAGAAACAGAAAAGGGGGATTTCTATGAAAGCCAGCTGTTAGAGGCTTGGTAAAGACATCCTGGAGAAGGAGATAGGACACAAGAGGACCGCCCCACCCTGGCACTTGCTATGCAGCCTCCATCAAATCGCTTCCTTTCCCTTGCTTTCCCCAGTTGTGAAACGAAAGTATTGCATTCAGAGATCACCAATGTCTCTTCCTATTCTAACATCTTACTTGGGAAGAAAACCAGGTAAATACATTAGCCACATGCTCCTAAATGAACAACGGATTCTAAAGAGGTGTGTAGCTTCCACACAACTGAAAGCCACCAAGTCCCAGTAAATACCCCCTCCCACACAGATACTCCAGGCACTATGGAGATAAATTCTGAAGCTGGAGATAGGAAGATTCTGAGAGGCATCAAGCAGCACTGACTCTACTTCTCCTGAGAACACTTAAGTCAGCAGCCCCTAAGCACCTAAGGTGGCTCAGACAGTGTTGTGCATGGAGACAACATAAATGACAGGAGCAGAGGCTCTCTTCAAAAGAGGATGGGAACCTGGCAGGAGGCAAATGTCACTGCAGACCAGGGGGGCCAAAGCTCAATGTTCACTGCCAGAAATCTGTACTAGATCCTCACCACTAGCCACTCAAGGAACTGAAACCCCCAGGAAGGCACAGATCATAGTCGATGATAAATAATACACTGGAGGTTGACACTGGAAACTGTGGGCCAGATTTGAGCAAGGGACCTGTTTTGTTTAGCCTGTACTATATTTTCTAAAAATTTAACTTAGCTCTCAATCTTAAAAAAAAAAATAGGACTTTTTTACATAAAAATACATATTTCCAGCTTTTCTTGAAAATGAGAATATTTGGTAATGCTGGGACTTCATTCCCACCTGGCTGCCATCATAGGGCTGAAGAGCACCTGCCTGTGATAGAGGGGACCTGGTTTCCCAATGCACCACAGGCCAGTCACAGCTTCACTCATTTATGGTTGCTCTTTGGCCTCACCCAAGAATAAAGCAAATGAAGCCCAGGCACATCCAGTGTTATGTTTGCAGAGGCAGAGGCATGGATTTTATCTCTGCAAACTTTTCAGCTTCCAAAATGGCAACCATAGACCAAGGGCAGCACCCATCTAAATCATAAAGGTAATAGGCAAAAAAGATACTGCAAACAAACTGACTGACTACCAGAAAAGGAATGATTGCACAAAAAGTGGATTATCAATGCTGCGGAATATTATGCAGGCTCTCAACCAGGCTCTCAACCAGGGACAATTTTTGTCCCCCAGGGGACATTTGGCAATGTCTGGAGATATTTTTGGTGTCACAACCTGGGAGTGGGAGGGATAGGTACTGCTGTGATCTAGTAGGTAGTGCACAGCAATGCTGTTTAACATCCTACAATGCACAGAGCATCCCTTCCACAGCAAAGAATTATTCAGCCCCAAATGTCAATAGTGCTGAGGTGAGACACCATGAGTTAGATCCACTCTTGTCCACATGGAGAGAGTTCCATGATGGTAACTGAGAAAAGCATACACCGTTTTAAAAATAATGACAGAACAAAATTATGCACACAAATTTAATAAACAGCATTGTGGTATGATTTGCATGAAATCAGATATTTCTGTAACTCTCCGCATAAAAATCTTTCATGAAAGAATAGATCACCAAATGTTAATGGGAACAATTGTAGAGTGTCAATGTTGTGGGCGATTTCTACTTTCCTCCTTATATTTCTTGGCATCGTGTGAATATCTTTTAAATGAATGTGTATATATATGTACATATATATGTATATATAAAATCAGAAAAACACAGTAAAGATGTTTTTCATTGTCAAGGAATCAATAGACCATTCACATACATGACCTTCAACAATAGATTTATTGGTCACCCTGCCAAACCTTACTCCTCTGCCATTAACAAAGATAATCGTAATTGATTGGCATCTACATTTTCTCCCTTCCCTTGCCCAACCTTGAAAGGGCCTTCCTGACCAAGGGCCAGAAAAAGAACATGTGTTTCTTAGCAAGAGAAGCTCAGGCAGCTAATCAGCTGAATAGTCGGCACCTGACAGCCCATCCGATGGCAATCTATGACCGACCAGCTGACAGGACCACGGTTCCTCTCCCTTCTCCTTGTCAATAAGCTTCCTCTGAGTGCAAAGAGTTCCCAGAGAGAGAACAGAGGCAGAGGACACAGGCCTTACTCTTAATGAGCTTGCACACTATTTAGGAGATGTACAAAACACACAGCAAAACTTGGTAAAGGTGCAGGAGCCAATAACAAATTTCAGGGCTCTCACAACCCAGCTCTGCCTGGCATTAGGTCAACCTCCCTATCTTCATATCACGCCAATAACCACTCTGTGGTCTAAAGAGCAGTGGCAGACATTCCAAAAGGCTGGAGCTCAGTTGGGCTGCATGTGTGTCTGCTGGAGCAGACACAGTACAGGGCCAAAGACTGCTCCCGTGAGCGGCTCTCAGCTTCCCTTGCTTGGGTACCCCAGCATCACCACCAGTGACCTCAGTGAAAAGTAGTATTGGCTTCTCTCCTGCACCTCTCATTGCCTTATGCACATGTCTGATTAGTGGGTGCTGAAAATAGATTCAGTCTATCCCTAAAATGAGTGGGTTTGTAAATTATCTGAATGTGTGGAACTGATTTTGTGAGAGCATGAGTATATGCACATACTTTCACCAGCAAGTAGTGATGACTATGCACATAAATAGGCAAGGGTTTCATGGCACATGAGACAGTGCTTTAGGATCAGGGTAAGAACATATATTTAGCAATGAATATATCATACATACTATTCGACAAGTTAAACTTCAACATTAGCTAGAGGATTTAGCCAATGAGACTAATGATTATGATAAAAATGAGATTCTGAACTGTGCTATGTACTAGGTATTTTGCTAGGCACTTTCTAAGCATGTCTTCAAACCTCACAGAACCCCTGCAGAAAGAGTCACATTATCCTTATTTAATAGATGAGAAAACTGGGGCTCAAAAAAAATTACATATATTGCTCCAGCCCTTTCAGCTATTAAATGTCAAGGCCAAGACTCAAACCCATGTCCACGTAAATCCACAGTGCTTTCCACTGAATGATGCTTTCTCTGTGTTTACTCCCCATAATCTATGATAGCCCATGTAAAGGGAGGTCACAAGGTCAATCAGAAGAGCCACAGCTCAAAAGCTGGTGTTTTTAGGAGGTTATGCTTCTCCCAGATACTTGTCTGCCCTTTAAGGACTAGTAGTCAATTAATTACATGTCACTGGTTAAGTAAGATATAAAAGCCAAAGGGAAATATCCAAAGTATAGATATCTGGGAGATCTATGTTAGTGAAACTAGAGAATTTTATGGTTACAACTAGCAGTGTTTCATTTTTCCTAAAGTAGGACAAAATAGACAGTGACATGGGGGCAAGTGACAAAACCCAAGGGAGATTGTCATCAATTTCATATTTTCAGTTCATGCAGGAATTGTTATTTCTACTGATGAAAGTACAAAGTGGTGCTCATTATGGCTGAGACCTCATGTGAATTTCTGTGATGAGCAGGTTAACATAAAATTAAAATTCCCCAAACAAACACAATGGGCTTGTCAGTCTCAGCTGGTTTCTCTTACCAGCTTCTCATTAAACACAGGAATGAGTCTCCTGGGAGCTTCCAGGTCAGGCCTGCTTTCTTGGGTTGTGATTACTGTTTTTGCTAACTTCATAAATAAACAGTGTTTCTCAAGTTTTTGTACTTTTTTAAAACTTATGCCCCATTTGGTGACTATAATATTCTCATGCAGTTCCCCCTCAAAAAAAAAATCAGACACTAAATCTTCTTCTTGATAATTTCTATCATTCTAAAGATAAAGTCTGACTTCAGAGTATCTTTAGAGAGCAAGGCTCGTGTGCGTAGCTTATTATCTGCAGTTTTACTTAAAAAATAACAGTGTTTTGTTTTGTTTGGCTTTGTCTTAACATTGCGTCATGACAATAATTACACTTCTCAAACTGCACACAACCTGCCTGCCCCTTTCTCAGAAAAAATGCTGATTTTTTTTTCCCTCTAGCAGGTCCTGGCACCCTGGTCGAGAATCACTGTTCTAAAGTTTAATAAACTCCAAAACCAGGAAAGAAAACTGTCTAATTTCATCATGATTGGTATATTTTCTCACACTGATGGGAAAAGAAAGTACTTGAGAAGAGAGAGGGCTGATGATGGAAACAGGAGGAAGATATGTGCCTTTCCTTCAGGGGAACAGTCCAGAGCTCCTCTAGAGAAGGTGGAAGGCAGGCAGGAGAAGCCTCAGAGCTTGACTCTGTTTAGCAAGGACACTGAGTAGCTCTCAGCTCCGCATGAAAGGCAGACATGCAAGTGGATTCCACAGAGTTTTCTCACCTTCACTCCTTCTATGTGCTGAGGAAGAACGCCTACTCCTGAACCCACTTTTCATTTATGAGAAGAGATTTACAAGAGGGATAGAGGAAAGAAAGAGAGAAATGATGATGGGAAGGGGGGTGGGGGGGAACTTATAGAGGGATAAGGAAGATAAAGGGGGAAAGGAGGAGAATGAATGAGGGGAACAACCATGGAGGCATCCAAGTTCAGACCATAAAGAATAGGAGGGATCATTTCAATGACAATTTCACATTGATAACAATAACTACCACTTATTGGCCTTTTGCTGTGTAAATGGATGGACAGATGGATGAATATATAAGTATGCATATACATATATATTTAATTCCGTTTACCTTCACTCCAGTTAACTTAGTCCTCCCTATTGCAATCTCCCTTTTACCCTGAGGAATCTGAGGCTCTTGTAGCTAGTGACTTCTCCAAGAGAGCAGAACTACAATTCAAACCCAGCGTGTCCGGGTCCAAATCTCATGCTGTTGATTACTACACCACTTATTTGTAAGAAATGCCAAAGAATGCATATATTTAGTTGCATATTTTCTTATTCAAATTAGTCTTCTTGAGACACGATGCTGTTCCAGTGATGTTTCCTCTGATGAAAATCACTTGGGGACCCACTTTTGAAACTTCCCTCACAGCCTTAAGCACATCCTTTTGATTATCTTCATTGATAACATATCCTCATGCTTTCATAGTGGAGCTTATTTAGAGGACAGTCAAAAGTCACTGAGAGCAAAGCTGGTTTAAAACTGGGGGTGACACCTCTAGGTGATACTATTTGAGGTTTAAGGAAAAAGAGTGTGATTATTTTGTGTGTCTTATCTACTGTCTCAGAGAAATTCCCAAAGGAGAGCTGCTAGCAAGATTCTGATCAATGGCCTATCACTGCAATAAATACAGACCTAAGGTAGCCCCTTCAAAATTCAACATTGAACTGGTATATTTGTTAAAAACACCATTCTTGTGACAATAAAATAATACCTTAGTCATTCCTTAGAGTACATCAATCTGATCTTGCTTTAACTACTGGTGAATGGAACATTCCATAAAAAAAAGAAAAAAAAAAAAAAACGGTAAGGACCTAACCGTCTTTGATGTTAATGCTGTTAAGACATCTTGTGCCCTAACTTCTTGTTGAAAAGTCCAAAGAGAAATGATAATGCCTGTGGGGTATTATTGCCTTTAAACTTTAAACTTTTAATCATGTGAGCCAGATGATGGATAACTAGACATTTGGAATGGGATGGTCTGCCCACCTCCCGCCCTGAGACTAACTACCCTTTGAGCATCTAGCAGGGTTGCCTCTAACACACTTGAAAAATGGCATCATATATGGGCTGAAGTGGTTCCTCTGCTGTTCATGGTCCATGTCTCAGGTGCTCTTCTCTGAGTGGTTACTGTTTTTCTCAAGAGCTGCTAATTTTCATTACAGTGATGGACTGGAGGAGTGCTGAAATGTCATATGAAAAGAAAATTGCTGGGTAGCCCCCTTTTTTTTCCATTAGAATTTCAGCAACACGAGGAAAGCAAGGGCAGACGAGATAATGAAGGGGCTTCACAGGCATTCATTTCACTTTCACTTTCCTTTGAGAAAGTGTTAATAAAATTAGCAGTGTTCCAATAACAGCAGGATTATAAAAGATACATTTATCAACAATGTGCAATTTTCCTACTGGAATGTATAATACAACTTTTCAAATGCAAATCTCCTATCAATGAACATATAAAGCGGCAAGATAAAGGGGGAAAATGACATTAAGCTAATTCTTACTCATCTCCGAAAACTAAAAGGATTAAAACTTTTAAAGTTAACTGACAAATCTCCCCAAACTTGATTGGAAACTTTCATTCAGTTTTGCTCTGTCAAGGCTTTAGACAAAGCTCCTTACAAGGAATCATGCTAATTCTTTTGAATTGCAGGGAATGGGTCAAAATCAACACCTTCCCATCACCTACCACACAAAAGCCAAAAATCCTCTTACATGGTCCTCTGAAGTCAGTCAGGCCCTATCCAACAATCAAAGTCCTCCGTAAGCCAGCTCACTCTGCCCCCAAAGTCATTTCCCCTCCTTGCCCATTGTAAATCCCTGGCTGAAAACTGGTCCCTCGAAGGTCTGTGATGCTATCTGCTCTGAATCTCCTCCCAAATCCTCTGAAGCCTTTGCAACTCAGAGGATGCCTTGTCTTTCCATCCTGTGTCTCACCAACCTCTCATCCCTCTCATGTCGCCTGAACCATCAACTCACCAAATCATAATAAGCCATCTCGAATGGATCACAACTTTTTCAGGAATACCACCTCCCCAGGTGAATGGTGAGCTCCCATAGAGCAGGGACAGTACTAGGCATATACATATGATAAGCATGTGTTGATTACATGATAGACTCTATGGCCCTGCTCCTCCTTCTATGGAGATACAAACAGGTCAAAAGACAGGCAGAGAGAGAAAAAGAAAGAAAGAAAGAAAGAAAGAAAGAAAGAAAGAAAGAAAGAAAGAAAGAAAAGAAAGAAAGAAGAAAGA
>NW_022589704.1:91296725-91424689 GCF_004348235.1 Phoca vitulina
AAAGAAAGAAAGAAAGAAAGAAAGAAAGAAAGAAAGAAAGAAAGAAAGAAAGAAAGAAAGAAAGAAAGAGGAAAGGAAAGGAAAGAAAGGAGGGAGGGAGGGAAGGAAGGAAGGAAGGAAGGAAAAGAGAGAGAGAAAGGAAGAAGGAAAGAGAGAGAGACAAAGGAAGAAGAGGCAAGGCACCTAAATACTCCTGAAATAGGACAATCAACAGGACAGTGCTCTAAATAAACTTGAGTTTACTGTATACATAAAAAATATACAGATAACCAGTGCAATTAACATTAGAAGTGTTTTGAAAACTAAGATAATTTGTTAAATGTTGATTCAGCAAACCTAATATAAAGGGTACTTCCAGGAAAAGCAAATAAGTAAACATAAAATATTTCCGGAAATTTAAATACCAAAATCATAAATAGGCTAAAGAAAAATTCTAAACTCAAAGGGGTAAATTAAATCCATTGTTGAGATAATCAGACATGCTGATGATGTTGACTGTCCTTGCTGAAAATAAATGAAAATCTTGAAGTCTTCCAGGTACATGATGAGAGCCGGTTTCACACAACCATTTGAAGCCTCCATCTGTCTTTCAAAAAGCTTAAAGCTGCATCGGATCCTTCATGAAAACCCAAGAAGATGCTGCCCACGGCAAGGATGATGCCACTGTTTCTATCAAACCAAAGCCATAACAATTAGTTGAAAATGCCCAGTATCATGATAGAAAGAGGAGCTGGTGCTAACCTGAAGATGCCAAAATCCACAGTATTTTGTGTGATGAAATGGCATCCATCCCACTGAAGCAAACCTCATGAGCACAACATAGCGCCATTTCTTGCCTAGTCATTTTTATGGCAGCAAAGTTTCATAAATATAGAGGCTGAGATTCAGCCCAAAGCAAGTCACCAAGAGCAATTCTATAGCTGGAATGCATGGCAGGCCAACAAACTTTTTCATCTTTAACTTGGATTTTTTACTCAGCAGTATTTCTGAAAGGGACTATGACTGAGGACAGTTGTAAATTTCACCATGTTACCAAGAAATGCTTTTAGGAGATTAAGTATCAAAATAGTACAAGATGTATACCTCTAATCCATTCCTATCCCTCAAAAACATCCTTGTATATGTTTGAAAATTATATGGAAATAGAAAAGAAAGACACAGACCCTGAAAAATACTTAAGAAAAAAAGATACAGCATGAAAGACAACTATATCTGCATTTCCATCTGAACACAAATGGCCACAAGAGGATTGGTACAGGATGACTAATTAAAATGAAACTTACCCAGGATGCTGATATCGCAGTCAGGTTAAAAAAATATATATATATTCTATATGAAAAACACCTTTAAGAAGGGGTGATCAACCATTTCTATGATTCTTCATGCATGCAATAAATATTTATTGAGCATCTGATATGTTCTAGGCCCTGTGAACAAGACAGACCCCATCTTTGTCCTCATGCAGCCGACAACCCAACAGGCATACAGCAGTCAGTTATTAGTGAGATTTGTGCTACTACAAAGTGCAGTATTTTGTAAAGGCTTAAAAGCAAGAGATCCCAATGAAGCTAGAGTAATGGAGAAGATTCCATGGAGGAAGTAAAATCTAGGCTGAATTGTTAAGTTGAATAGGAGTTGGCTATGTGAAGGAGAGAAGGAAGGGTGGGAAAGTGTTCCTAGCAGAAAAAAGTACATCAGTCAAGGACCAAAGGCAGGAAAGAGCTTGACATGTTGCTGAAAGAGAAACAACGTGGCTAGAAAGGTGAGACTGACTAGGACGAGGCTGGAAAAGCAAGGAGGGGTCAAATCATGTAGAACCTTGAAAGCCACGGTGAGGATATTGGACTTTAAACCACAAAATGTTTTAGGCCCACATTGTTAGCATCACACAGGTAGCTCTAGAGAGACTGGGTAGTGGGTGGGTAGGGAGCAAGGATAGCAGCAAGCACACTAAGATGCTCTTTGTCCAGGAGAGAGAGAAATAGCTTGCCCTTGGCTGACGGGAAGAAGCAAAAAGATTCAAGAGATGTTTAGGAAAAGAAACCAGAGACCTTGGTGGTGGACTGGCGTGGAGACAAAGGGACAGAGAGAGAAACCAAGGTGGACTCAGAGGTTACAAGCCTGAGGAACTAGGTTGGTGGCAGGACACATACTGGCAGCTTGAAGGAGAACCAAACCTCAGGGTTGAGGGGTAGGTGAACATCAGACTTTCCTGCAACAGGATATGTTCTTAGCTCACTTAGACTGATAAAGAAACTTAGAAATTTTTCCATCTATCATGGAACTACATCATTTCGGACCTGTAAAGGAATTATGCAGATCCTCAAGCTGAAATAGCAAGCTTATGGGAACCAGCAACCCCAGATTTGAAAGCAGAATGTTAGTCCGAGCAATTTCTGAATTATTACTGGCATCATTAACACTTTTAGAAATAAGGAATTTATCCAGCAGTATCCTGGGTACATGCCTCGAGGTCCCTTTAAATGTAGAATTCACACGAAATGCCAGTGTTCTGGAGCAAACAAATCCATCAGTCACTACAGAATTTATGCTAAGATTTCCAGAAAGCTAGAGAGAATACCAGAGGTCTTTTGAATGGTTTCCCCTTACAAGGACCCCTGGAGTTTGTAGTGATTGGACAAGATCAAGCAGAAAGCTTCCATTTCCCCCAGCGTTGACTTCTTTGTCATCTTTCTCAAAAGATAATTCACTTAATTATGTTAGCCCTGGCAAAAAGTGGGTGACAATAACAATTTTAAACTTGCTTATTCTTAAACAATTCTTTCACAAAAAAAGCAACCAATTCCTAAAGCTCTTGGATCACACATTCAGTAGTGCCCCCAGCCAGCCATCAGCTCAGAGGACTTTCCTCTTGCCTGCTACATGCTCCGTAGTCACCTTCCCCTGCAGCCCTCGCTCGGCACTTGTATTTTTTTTAATGTCAGAGGTTGCAACTCCAAATAGCATTGCCAAATCTCTCTCTTCTCTGATATAATCTCTTTCTGATTTGAATGGACATTTTCTCCTGGGCCTACCATAGATAACACAAGGGAGCGGCTGGGAAAGAGACAGGCACTTTATAGCTGGCGATTTGGAAATTCAGAGAAACACAAAAATTCTGGGCAGAGAGAGGTGCAAACACAGAGGGGAGGTTAGAAATATAGGACAGGAGTCACTATATATGGCCTTGATGTCCGTGTGATACATAATTCCCTAGTAAGGGAGTTTAATAAATCCAGGCCAAATTGATAGGGGTTGGGTTCTCAGTGGCCAGGAGATATACTGCATTGGCCAGAGACCAGAGCTGTGGGAAGAGGATGGGAGCAGCTGGGGCTGTGTTCCAACAGAGCAGCAAATGTAGATGGGGCATCACACACCCAAAAAACTCTAAAGGAATAAATATGAGGAGATTCCCCCTGCCATGAGCCAATATTTCAGGTGTTTATGCACCTGAAATCAGTTTGTTGGAGGCTGCATACTTTCTTCTGCCAGTATTCTGGGACATCGTGGGGCATCATGAGAAAAAAGGGTATTTTTCAGTCTAACCAAAAACTAATGATGTACTATATGTTGCCTAATTGAATTTAAATATAAAAAAGGATATTTTCTTCCTCTATCAAGCAGGTTTTAGACATAAGCAGAAAGGATATTAAAGTGATTTTTTAAAGTTTCCCTTAATAAAGGTATTTAAATAATTATTTGCCCACAGTTCAGCTCTTTAACAACTAAATCATCACTTCACCACACAAGGACCAAAGATGCCTGATTCCAGTCAATTCATAGGCATTCCAGTGGCCACAGGAGTTAAGGAGATAAAGCTCTCTCAGGCTTTGCCTCAATTTCTACCCCTGTGACGCTCATCTCTTCTTAGTTCAAGGTCAGTGACTTCTATTATGGAGACCGGTGTCCACCCCAGGATTTGAAGCCTTAGTCTCGGGAAATATGGAATCAAAGCCCTAGCCTTGGTTCTGATAATGGAATCCTTGCTGACCCACCTTTGATCACCTGTCCAGTGTCCCAGGTCCTGTGGCACCAGGGCTCTGCTTGGCCATTATCAGTGACCTCACCTAACCCTTTCCCCACCAGCAACTGGCATCCTGACTATGGTCCAGCATGCAGTTGTCATAGGAGACAGTGGGTTGGTGGAAATTTACCAATATACACAATTAGAGAACATACTTATTCTACAGAAACTTACTGAGTGCCTCCTATGTGCAAACTCTGTTCTAGATACTATGGATACATCTATGAAAAGTCATGGTTTTGTACTCTCATGGGGAAGACAGACAGCAAACAGATATAGAGCATCTTTAGTGGCAATAAGGGAAATTCATAGAGATGGAGCAAAAAAGGAAGCAACACAACAGACTCCCACATATAAACGTGACCCTCATGTACCCTTGGGAATATACAGTACTGGTGATCCACCTATGGGAAGGGAGAATTCCAGTAGGTCTATTCACAGGTCACCCAGACTTCTGTAGGCTTTAGCTACAAGCCTGACTCCTTGACAGGTGCCAATGGAACTGTTTGTGTGGACTGTGAGACGAAAGAAATCAAAGTTCAGTTCCCAAGCCTAACATTCCCTCAGAGAACCTAATCTCAGGCCAGACTACAACTGCTCCAGTGCAGGGGAATTTCTTAATGTTCTTTTTGGGCTCACCTCCAGCAGAGATGCAGGAAGAGGAAACCAGGTGTCATCTTGTGTGAAAGCATTTTCCACCGAATACCGCTATGATTATTTCACTTTGGAAATAACACCATTCCGTTTAGAGTTAGATACTAAGCTTCTGATTTGGTTTAAAACATACAAGGAGTAAGAGAAAGTGTAGATGACTCAATAAGACCCAGCTAGAAACAGGTTTTAATGGGCCAAATGCTTTGTGGAATAAAATAAACTAGCTAAGACAATAACAATTAGATAACCATTCTTCTGTCATAGGAGGAAATAAGCTTAAGAAAGAGTTTATTTTTGCTTCTGGGGAGGAGTCATGTTTTGAGGAACAGGAGTCATAAATCAACTCATCATGGACCAAGCCTGTTGAGGATGACATACTCTACCCATCCTTTTCAGATGATACTACTCTGAGACTGCACACAGCTCCTCTAAGTTCTTCCCTAAAGAGCAGACTTCTCAAGGACCCAGAGCAGACAAATTTTGGTCCAGAAGGAGCCATAGCCTCCATCACTCACACGCATGCTCAGGGGAAAAGTTCAGATTGTAAAAGTCTTCTTTCCTAGAACAGAGGCAGGAGAAAGGAAGAATGGGAAGTGTGTGCCGCTTTCTAGTTCCAAAACAATTAAGCTTCCCTGCCTTGGCGAAGTATCTAATGTCAAGGGTACTCAATCTGGTCAGTAAACGGAGCGAGGTTACATTTTGGCTCCATCCTCCATGAACCCCCACAATATGGCTTGAGCCCTGTCTCCTCTGACAATCTCAAATGCCTGCCCCAATATCTTAATATTAGCCCCTCAGAAGCCCCATGACAGGACACTGTGTTCGTCAGTACCACTGGCCTGTACCTCTGTATGCAGCTGCTCAGGACACTGACTTGTGCCATTTGGGTTGGGCTTTTCTCTGCACACACAGTGGATTGCACTTTCATCTGCCCCCAGTGACGTGTCCATTTCCACGATGTGTCAGTTCGCCTCTTGGAGTGTCCCTGTCCAAGTCCAGTTATCTTATCTATGTCCAAATATGCCATAAGATATGATAAGAATGGTTTTTGGTGTACTCTCTCTCTCTCTCTCTCTCTCTCTCTGGAATATTATTCAGCCATAAAAAAGAATATCTTGCCATTCATGACATGAATGGACCTAGAAGGTGTTATGCTAAGTGAAATAAGTCAGACAGAGAAAGACAAATACTATTATTTCACTTGTACATGAAATATGAAAAACAAAACAAACAAACAAAAAACCAAGACTCTTAAATACAGAGAAAAAATTGGTGGTTGCCAAGGGGTGGGGGATGGGAGGATGGGTAAAATAGATGAAGGGGATTAGGAGGTACTTCCAGTTATAAAATAAATAAGTCACAGAGATAAAGAATACAGCATAGGGAATATGGTCAATAAAATTATAATAATGTATGGTGACTGATGGTGACTATAGTTAGCATGTTGAGCGTTGAGTAATGTATAGAATTATTGAATCAGTATGTTGTACACCTGAAACTAATATAACATTGTGTGTCAATTATACTTCAATTTTAAAAAAGAATGATTTAAAGCCTTTGCGTAAAACATGAATAAGACTGTAACATTCAGTCCATCCAAATTCCTATAACCCTTACTATATATACAACTCACTCAGTATTTTGCATATATTACTCCATACTATTATCTTTCCATATATATGTATGTTCAGATATACAAACATCCCTCGTTTCCAACTAGATTCCATGCTTCTTAAGAGCAGGGACCATAATTTATATTCTGCATTCTCAGCATCTTACATACCTCTCATTTGTAAGTACACTAAAATATTTACTACCGGTGGTGACAATAATAAAGATTTGTCCAGAACTATTTCAGTAGCAGTGCATAATAAGCACTGAGACAGTTGCACCTGTCCATGAGCAGGCTACACAGATGAAAGAAAGAAAATCAACCCATGGGTGTGCTCCATCAACAGAGTATGCATCAGACAAAATCAGCTTTGGCCATTTTGAACAGGACATGCAACAAGATCAAGAATACTTTTGGCTTTTTGACTGAAGAGATATTTCAGAGACACAGTCCATGCTCTTGTGAGGGATCTCAATTAACCAAATCACTAGATGAACTGTCATCCTCCATTTGCTCTACAAAACACAGTGGCTGATGCCTGTGGCCCAATCCAGGCGTGTGGCTAGTAGGCCACTTATAGAAGCTCACATGCTTTTGCTCCCACCAGTTTATAATCCATGCCTGTCAAAAGCATGCTGAAATTGTTCCTGAGCCTATTAACAGTTTTACACGCTACTTACATTATATAGTACAAGTAAATATTATATAAACTGGTGAAATATGAATGAAAAAAGAGAGCTATTTCTATGAAAATTAGATTGAATACTGTAGAAAGATTCCAAAGTTGTGTTTAATTAGGTGAGAGTGAAGAAATTTTACAAGACTAGGAAAATTACTATAAATATCTAGAAGTATTCTGTGCTCAGCAGTGCCTAGGTGGCTCAGTTTGTTAAGCATCTGAGTCTTGGTTTTGGCTCAGGTTCTGAGCTCCAGGTGGTGAGATCAGCCCCACACAGGCTAACACTCAACGCAGTATTCCCTCTCCCTCCGCCCCTCCCCCTGCTCATGTGTGTGTGCGCTCTCTCTCTCTCTCTCTCAAATAAATAAATAAAATCTTAAAAAAAATAATTCTGTGCTCAGATTGCTTTGTAAGAGTCTAAGCTTCCTCTCCACCTTAAGAGACGGAGAAAAAGGATGGTTGGTAATGTGTATGCAAGAGTTAAAACCTCAACCCGACTGACATCCTAAGATTGAGAAAGGGTTATGCATTCACAGGTTTTAGATGACATAAAATGTTTGAGTTGTGTATGCTTCATTTTTTCAGATTCCCATTTTTAACCAGCCTTTACAATAATAACTATCAGTCATGTTACGTCTGATAAGAAAGCTCTTACTATCCACCCACCCCTACCTTACTGCTAGAACCCAATCGAGAAACTGCTCAGAACTCAGGAAGCCAGAGCCTCAGGAGTTGCCACCTAGCTTGCAATAGAAAATGTAACAAAGGAGTCACTGCTAGAGATTTTCTTGTTTTGCTGGTTTTCATTTCCAATCATATATATCTTCAATCACACACACACACACACACACACATACACACACACACACACACATCCCCTGTGCTTTTGTAAGTTTCTGGGTCTATGTAGAATATTTATAGAAATATGGTACATAATTAAAATCAATAGCAACAAATAGGAATCATGAATTACCTGCCAAGCTGAGCAATTCACCTTCAACAGGTCACCACATAGATTCAACACAATCAAGCACTCAAACGGTCAGTTAAGCAAACAGGCAGAGCAGTGCGTATAGGACCCAGAACCACAGTTCTGGGGGGATCCACAGAGGAGATTAGACATGGTCCCTTTCCCTGCAGAGCTTATAGCTCAATAATCAACCCGGGGCCATTAAGTTGCATTTTGTTCTTTATAATAACAGCAGGCAGGACTAAAGATGGAGAGGAGGGAGAAAAGGAGCCAGTTTTGAGCCTCCTTCCTTCAGTAATTCTGTGCTCACTGCCAAATGGATATTGGAAAGTAGAGAGCATGAAAGTAGAAATGTTTTATACAGTATCACTGTAGAAATGGTTTTCATAGATTCATAAAATGTTAAAATAGGAAAGGTGATCTTAGGGACATCTTGTCTAGCCACCTTATTTTATAGATGCAGAGACCAAAACACAGGGAGTGGTTGAGTAGGGTAACACTTCTAATTAGCAGCAGAGGGTTGGGACCAGAAATCAGATACCCTGACTTGCTAAGTCCAGTGCTCTTTCTAGAACACTATACAGCAATGTTCCCCCCTCTTTTTGGTTAGCATCCTCCCTTCTCTATTTCATGGCCCCAAATCTATCTAGAACACTGATAATGATCAGAACCCCTGAAAGTTCATTTCTAAACAAAAAAGTCTTAGATGAATCAGTTTAAAAGCTTTAACAAGTTGAACCAAACATCAAGTTAACAAAACTTTATGCTAATTGTGTGGTTTCATGTAAAAAATAGTTAAAGTACGAAAAGAATCACTGGTTGAGCTATCTCACATAAGAACACAGATCCCATTCACCTGGAAGATATTCCAGTCAGAAAACTTACCTGCATTTCATTCAATCAGCATACACTCTCTCCCCTCAGGAAAAAAAAAAAAAGAGAGAGAGAGAAAGAAAAAAGAAAAAAGGAAGAAAGGGAGGGTAAATTACACCAGAATTATTACAGAATTTACACTGCTTTCTGTGATGTTAGTTTCCTTTTTTTTTAAGATTTTATTTATTTCTGAGAGAGAAAGAGCACACACATGCAAGTAGGGGGAGGAGCAGAGGGAGAGGGACAAGCAGACTCTGCGCTGAGCACAGATCCCGATGCAGGGCTCGATCCCACAACCCTGAGATCATGACCTGGGCCGAAATCAAGAGTTGGACGATTAACCACCTGAGCCACACAGGTGCCCCTCTGTGATGCTAGTTTCTAAGTAACCCTATCCAACAAATATTTCATGAGTACCTACTGTGTGTAAGGCACATTGTGAGCAGACACTGTGTTCAAGGCTGGGTGTTACAGGTGACACCAGGAAAGAGTCTCACATCTCAAGGAGTTTGCTGCAGAAGCTGTACTCACATAACAAACACAGACCAGATTGTGCTCAGGGTTACAATGGAGGGAAAATGACCTGGAAACACAGACAGGGAAAGGGGTGTGGGAGGAAATTTCCTAGATGAGTCTGCATTTGAGCTGGGCCTTGAAGATGGGATGTGACATACACAGAGAGAATTCAGACATTCTGATCTTAAGAGTGGCTCACTTTTTTTTTTTTTTTTTCCCATTCTTCATTCTTGGCTCATGTCCCAATCCCTTAAAACGTACATTACACTTCCCACCTCTGAATTTAAACTATTCACACCAATTTCTCCAGTGACTTCCTAGCTGCCAGATTCAACTGGCATTCTTAGTCCTGATTCCAAATTATCCCTTTGCAAACCCCGTTGGCCTTGACCTTCTTGAAACTCTTCTTTGGTTTTCATCATCCTCTCCCTACTGCTGTTCCTCTACCTCTCTGACAGGTCCCTCACAGTCTTCCTGTTCTCCATAGCTCCTTGCTCATATCTTTGAGATTTGGGCCCTATACATCCTATCTAGATCATTTTCCTGTCTCCACAGCTCCAACTTCTTCCTTGTGCTGATGACATAAATTTTAACTTCTCATTCCCTATCTCTTTTTTAAACTCCAAACTCATCTTTCCAACTATTCACTGACCTGCCAATGTGGACAGCCTATAAATGCCCCAAACTGAACATGTCTGAAACCTAATGCATCCTTTTTCTCCCTAACCCTCCTCTTCCTCCAATGTTCCTTATTTCTACTCCAAACTCTAAGGCACACTCTTTCATACCTCTGTACTTTTTACATCTTATTCCCTATGCTAGGAATTCTTTTCTACATATGAACTACTGAGAAAAGTTCAGCTATAAACAATTGACACACTTGTCACTTTCTCTGTGACAGCTCAGGGAGCAATGTGCTATCCTGAAAAGGTAACAGATCCAATTCCAAATCCTGGTCCCAGCACTTACTAAGTAGTCCTATAAACTTGACCCCACTGAACTTACCTTTCCTCAGCTATAGTATCGACCTCAGAGGGTCATAAGCTTCAACTGAGATGGTCTATATGAAGAGCCTAGTATAGGAAATGGCACCTGGCAGGTCCTCCATGAATATATGTCATCTTCCCCTCCCTCCTGTCACTGGGCTACCAGAGCACATGAACCTGTTGACAGAGGCTCTGGTTATATGATGTTCTCACTGCAATTCTCCAGACTTAAGCTCTGCAGTGTGAAAAGCCTATCACCCAGCACTACCAATGGGCATTCAGTACATATTTATTTAATTCAGTAATACTGGAGACAGCTCAGCACCCAACCCTAGGACTCAGGATCCTGAGTTGGCATCACTGAGGAAATGATGGTACTATTAAGAAAAATAGAGTGAAACCATATGATAATTATCTTTCTCTGCTTGCCTTACTTCACTTAGCATAATCCCCTCCAGTTCCATCCATGCTGATGCAAATGGTGGGTATTCATCCTTTCTGATGGCTGAATAATATTCCATTGTATATATGTGCCACATCTTCTTTATCCATTCTTCTGTTGAAGGGCATCTCAGCACCTTCCACAGTTTGGCTATTGTGGACATTGAGGACCATAGGGAAGGGAGGATTTGGAAATCTGAAGGGGGAGAAATCAGAGAGGGAGACGAGCCATGAGAGACTATGGACCCCAGGAAACAAACTGAGGGTTACAGAAGGGAGGGGAGTGGGGAAGGGGGTAATAGGTGATGGGTGTTAAGGAGGGCATGTGTTGTGATGAGCACTGGGTGTTATACGTAACTAATGAATCAATGAACATTACATCAAAAATAAAAAATGATGTACTATACAATGGCTAACTGAACATAATTTAAAAGAAAAATAGAGAAATCAAGGATAAATTCCTTTTAGATATAATGTGACAAATTCCACATGGGGTACGTGGACATTTAAAGGGCAGAAGGAAGACACCCAGCAGGCAGTTGGGGCTGTGCTTGGGGCGGAATCCCGCATTTAAGTAACTAATGGGGGAGGGAAGGAGAAACAGGAGACAGCAGCAAGGGAAAGAGGCAGGAAGACATCAAGACAATGCAGTGATGGCGAAACAAAAAAAGGAAGAAATTCAAGAAGAAAGCAGAGAGCCCGCAGTGCTGAATACAAAAGAGAGTTCCTAGAATTAAGACAAAAAAAACAGGCTCTGGGGTTTTGGTCAAGAAGGAGAAAACAATTTCAACAGAAGAATGAAGGCAAAAAGGGTTGCAAGAGGTTAAGAAGTGAGTGGGAGAAACTAGGGGGAAATCTCCAAGGTAACTAACTCATGTCTAGCATCTATACGTGTGTAAATGTGCAGAATTTTCCATTCCTAATGTTTGATACTCTCAGCAGCAGAGCAGAGGCTAGAACCTGGGTTTCATGCCTCCCAGGAGTCATGATTCCACCACACCATGCTGGAAGGCATGGTGTCTTTTTTGTATCTACTTAATTCTCCCCACCTTCACCCCATCACAGCTACGTGACTTTTACTCAGACATCGGCCAGAGGTCTCATTCAACTAAAGGCTGAGAATCTGATGTACTCCTGCCTCGCATCATTGACAATTTCATCACTCAGAAGGTGAGGAAGCAATGAGAGGAGCAGCTTTTCCTCAATTTATTTTAATCAGCAGTCAGCCTTGAGTGACAGAGTGGAAGTGACAGCCTCCATGGAACTTTGGAAGAAAAGTGATGAAATTGTTTTGTAATAATCAAAGAAGAGAAAGCTGGTCATAGTCAGACACAACTCATGGCTTAGGAGAGTGGGTTTTATGTTTGACTCTCCAAAGCACAGAACTCCTAAAAGGAAAATATAAGGACCCTGAGCCCAGTACTGTTGTTTTGTTTTGCTTTTCTTTTTAATGACTTGGAAAAATTCATGCATATTAAATTGAAGATGACACAAAACAAGAAGAGAACTTGGAGGAGTAGAATAAGGACCTCAAGATCACTCAACGGGCTGGTGGGATGAACTGTAACTAACAAGATTAATTTTAATTGAAAAATATAAAGTTCTGCCCTAGTTTTAAAAAAAAAAGGACAGAAGAAATACAGGATAAAGATATTAAATTTTAGGTTTTTAAAAATTTGGAAAGAATGTTAAAATTGTTAATGATAAACACTTAGAAACTAGAAACATAATCTATAACTTGCAATCAGGAGAAAAATTGGGAACTTTAAAAATCAAGCAGAACACAGGAACGGAGAAAGGATGGAATGATAAAATAAAAGTACAAAATATATGACATAAATGATTCCAACTGTATCAGTTTTCTCAACAAATATAAATGAATAAGCTCACCTGTTAAAATTCAAAGTATTAAATAGGATTTTTTAAACCCAGATATACACTATACCCAAGAGATAATTCTAAAACAAAATAATATTGGAAATTGAAAATAAG
The DNA here is from genome assembly GCF_004348235.1 of Phoca vitulina. Taxonomy (NCBI): domain Eukaryota; kingdom Metazoa; phylum Chordata; class Mammalia; order Carnivora; family Phocidae; genus Phoca; species Phoca vitulina. The sequence continues at coordinate 91,309,473 of NW_022589704.1, forward strand.
GCAAAAGCAAAAAATGCAGGGAAAATCTTGGCAGAAAATTTGTAATACAGTAATATTTTTATAAGACAAAATAGATTTTAAGGTGAAAAACATTCATATGAATAAATAGGGTACCTATATATTAATCAAGGGAACTACTCCAGCAACAGATAACGATCATTAAATTGCATGCAGAAATGTAGGATAGAAGAGCTCAATTTAATAATAGTCCATGTAAAAATGATGGGGTTTTGTTTTTATAAGTTTTAATAATGGCCACAGGGTTAACACAGTTGCCTCCAAAAGTCATTGCAATCTTGGTTAACATTGATAGTGTGCAGAATAGCTCAGGTTAAGAGCCACTTTTTCTGCACTGTCAAAACTTATCTGGAGGGGAGTGCTTAGGTCTGGGTATGTCATCTTAAGACAGGCATTGTCAAATTGGAGAACTTCCAATAGAGATCAACCAGGATGAAAGAGAATGAAAAAAAATTAAGTAACAGCTGAAGGACAAGAGATATTATTTAAGAAAAATTTAGAGAAGCATGTCAACCAAAGTGGGCATTGTAGCAAGTGGTGGAGCCATGACTGAAACAGAGCAAATCTCACTACAGAGAGGATGCCAACCATTCTTAAGTACTCTATCCTGTGTTGCCTCTCTATAAAAATACCAGAAGGAAATAAAAGAAATAGCTTTCATAATATCAGAGTGAAAAAACACATCCCTAACTGTACCATACAGACCACTGCCATAAATGAAAAGGACTTTTTTAAACAACGTTAATTTTTGAAATTTTGCACAGAGAAAGATACAGTAAACAGAGATTAAATAAAGACACAATAAACAGTAGAGTGGCAATACAAAATGCTAGTGAAGATTCAGAGTAACTGGATTACTCATACATGATTGGTGAGCATATAAAACAGTACAGCCACTTTGGAAAACAACTTGGCAATTTCTTATAAAACTAAACAGCCATTGACCATACAACCTGAAACCACACTCGGGCATTTATTCCAGAGAAACAAAGACCTACATTCGCACAGAAACCTGTACATGGATGTTTACAGCAGAATTATTCATAAAGGCCCAAACAGGAAACAACCCGGATGTCCATCGATGGGTGAATACTTACATAAACTGTGGTGCATCCAGACCATAGAACTACTCAGCAATAAAAAGAAATGAACTACTGATATACACAACAACTTGGATAAATTGTCAGAGAATTACTCTGAGTGAAAAATGTCAGTCCCAAAAGGTTATTTAGTGTACAATTCCATTTTGTGGAACATTTTTGAAATGACAAAATAGAGAACATATTAGTGATTGCCAGGGGTGGCAGCAAAGAAGGGAGATGGATATGGTTATAAAAGGGTTTCATGAGGGATCCTTGTGGTTGATGGAACTGTTCAGTATCTTGATTATGATGGTGGATATAAAAAACTACATCTGTGACAAAATTGGAAAATACTTTGGAAGCTCTTCAAAATGTTAAGCATAGAGTTACTATGTGACTTAGCAATTCTACTCCTAGGTATATACCAAAAAGAAATGAAAACATACATCCACACAAAAACTTGCACATCAATGTTCATAACAGCATTAATCATAATAGTCCAATTGTGTAAACAACCCAAGTTCTATCTGATGAATGGATAAAATAATGTGTAAATCCATACAATGGAATATTATTCTGCAATAAAAAGGAATGAAGTACTGATACATGCTACAACATGAATGAATCTTGAAAGTGTTATTTATGCTAAGTAAAACAAATCAGTCACAAAACACCACATATTGTATGATTCCACTGATATGAAATGTGTAGAATAGACAAATCCATAGAGAAAAGTAGATTAGTGGTTACCTAGAGCTGGAGAGAGAGAGATGGGGAGTGAATACTAACAAGTATAGAGTTTTCTATTTGGGTTGATGAAAATGTTCTAGAATTAGAGTAGTGAAAGTTTTATAACTGTGAATATACTAAATAATATACTAAATATCACCAAATTGTGTGCTCTAAATGTTAATGAAGTGAATGGATAAAGATGTGTTACACACACACACACACACACACACACACACACAAACACAATGGAATACTACTCAGCCATAAAAAAATGAAATCTTGCCATTTGCAACAACGTGATGCAACTAGAGGGTATTATGCTAAGCAAAGTAAGTCAATCAGAGAAAAACAATTATCACATGATCTCACTCATACATGGAATTTAAGAAACAAAACAGAGGATCATGGGGGAAGAGAGGGAAAAATAAAGAAGTCAGAGAGGGAAACAAACCATAAGAAACTCTTAATCATTGGAAACAAGCTGAGGGTTGCTGGAGGGGAGGGAGGTGGGGAGATGGGGCAAGTGGGTGATGGGCATTAAAGAGGGCACGTGATGTAATGAGCACTGGGTGTTACATAAGACTGATGAATCACTGAACTCTACCTCTGAAACTAATAATACATTATATGTTAATTAATTGAATTTAAATTTTAAGAAGAAAGAAAAAAATAAAGTATATAGAACTAAATACACACACACATTAGTACAAGTAAAACTGAGCAACGGAATAATACAGGTAAATTCTATCAATGTCAGCATCTTAGTCGTGTTATTATACTACCATCTTGCAAAATGGTACTATTGGGGGGAAATGGTAAAATGTACAGAAGATTTCTCTGTGTTATTTCTTACAACTGCATGTGAATCTACAGAAGCTGCTTCAAAATTTCACATTGGCCATATGCTGCAAAATTTCACGTTCACCTACATACACTCGCTCATCAGTGCTGGAGGAGCAATACTACCTTCTGCTTCTCTCTGCTTTCCAATCCCATGTGAGTCCCCTCACTGACAGAGTCTAAATTAGAACCCAGCTGGCAAAGGATTCTGGGACATGTTGTCCTAGGTTTCCAGCCCCTCTGATACAGGGAGATCATAGAGACAGAAGGGATGAAGGCCAATATTTATATTTATTATATTTATATTTACATAGACATATTTATATAGACATTTATATTTACATAGACATATTAATACATATGCATATATATAAATATAAATGATAACCAATATAAATACAAGTTAATATGTATATGTGTATGTATGTGTATATGTACACATATACAGATATATATATATACATATATCTCCTAAACTCATAGCATAATGTTAAATGAAATCTGTGTTGAAAATTGCATATATAGTACCTTAGCCTGTGTTCTCCCAAAAGAAACAGCTACAGCAAAGTTTGATGCGTGGGTGGTTTATTGAGGAATGTGATCCCAGGGAGCAAGAGCAGAGGAGTAGGAGGATTGAACAGAAGAGGAGGGAGAGAGAATATAAAGAGGAAGTATTGCATTGGCCTCTACGAGGAGAAACCAAACTGCTCCATCTCTTTCTGAAAAGCCCGAGGAACAAAAGGGCGTGTCCCTTTAGTCAAAGGTTTGGGGTGCCCATGTTGAGCAGGTCTCTGAGATGCGTCACACCGGCACCACCACACCATGTATCAGAGAAGCAAGAGGTACACTGAATTCTCCAGAAGCGAGGCAATGTCAGGTTCCACCTGCGGGAAACTGGTTGAAGCCTGCAGAGCCACGGCTGGCGATATTAAGGAGATCTGAAGCAGGAAACAAGAGGTATCTGATAAATAAAGGATGATGCCAATTACAGAAAATAAATGTATCAGAATGAAAAAAGATCTGGAAGGAAATTTAGTGATATGCTAGCAGTGTTTATTGCTGGGGTATAGAATTATGGATTATTTTTGGTTTCTTTTTTTTATATGTTCTTATACTTTCAAGTTTTCTGCAGCACATATATACTATTTCTGTAATCACAAAATGCAACAGAAATTATTTTTAGGGAGCTGAGCTATATGATTGGAGGATGAATATTCATACAGAGACCAGATCACTGAGATATATAATTCTACTGGATGGAAAGATCTGACCTCTCAGATCACCAGCCAGGACTCTATGATAATCAACCTGACTGCAATGCTTGGGGAAGAACCAGGCACCAGATAAGCACTCAACACAGCATACATTTGCCAAAGGAATGAATGTACTACAGCAGCAAGACAGAAAAAGTTAGAAAACGCTCCCAGGAGCTCACAATATCTTAGATTAAAAACAAAGACTTAACAGTCATAGGGTCGCCATATGACCCACCATATGATCCACTCCTAGGTAAATATTCAAAAGAAATGAAAACATATGTCCACACAAAAACTTGTATACCAGTGTTCATAGCAACATCATTCACAACAGTCACAAAAGTGGAAACAACCCTAATGTCCATCAACAGATATATGAATAAACAAAATGTAGTATGTCTATAATGGAATATTCAGCCATAATAAGGAGTGAAGTACTGATACATGCTGCAACATGCAAGAACCCTGAAAATGTTATGCTAAGTGAAAGAAGCTAGACACATATTGTATGATTTATTTAATGTGAAATATCCAGAATAGGCAAATCCATAAGGAATAAAAAGTAGATTAGCAGCTGCCAAGGGCTGGGCGAAGGGGGAGAATGGGGAGTGATCACTTAGTGGGTATGAGGTTTATTTGGGAGTAATGAAATTTTTCTAGAATTAGTTGGTGGTGATGGTTGTACAGCATTGTGAATATACTAAAAATCACTGAATTGTCCACTTTATAGTGGTTACAATGGTAGATTTTATGTTATGTGAATTTTATTTCAATTAAAAATGATAGTAAACAGTTTTGGGTCTCATGTAATGTGTGGCAAATAATGATATTAGAGTCTGGGGGGAGAGCAAGAGAGATCACATGGGTCTAGGGGCATCAGGGATGGCTTCATGAAGAAGGTAGGAGTTTGGGACTTTGAAGGAGCAGGATAACAGATATTCCAAAGATGCTTGCAGAATTGGATTCAACTACAAAACATTCAGGAAGAGGTATCAGCAAGGGCCTCAAGATAGCAAGAAGCAGGATGAGTCCTCAGGACAACTGATCAACTTCTCTGGGTAAGGAACATTGCAACAGTGAAGGAGTGGTAGCAGATAAGGATCAAGGAAAAAATATTTGACATTCAGATAAACACTTGATACTGAAAAATCCTGACCAGACAATGCTTTCTCCAATTTCTATGGTTTTCATTTCTAATTACAGAAATAACATAAAAGAAGGCACTCTGGTGTCATGGTTGAAGGATTTTGTGCCAGTCAGATGGTCATGCTGCAGAACAAATGATCCCAGGATTTTAGTGGCTTCCAACAGCAATCATTCATCACTCATTCTACATGCCCATTACGGATGGGCTGTGGCCATACTATGTCTAAGCTTCAGTCTTCACTCATTAAATGAAGATAAGTATTCTCATGCTATGGAATTATTATGAGGATTAAATGAGATCCTGTAAGTGAAATGCTTGGTACCGTACTTGCTTCAGAGTCATTGCTAACTAAAATGACCAGCTCTACCGGATAATAAGTTCCTTGTGAGCAAGGACTTCATTTTACCTACTGTTTACTCAACACCTAGCACATGTTCAGCATACTCTAAGTACTTCAGTACCTGCTTGGTAAAGGAGTAAATTAATGAATAAATGGATGGATTAATATATGCTCACTAAAGAAAATTTAGAAAGCATAGAAAAGTTTTCAGAAGAAAAATAAACTTACTCTTTTCAATTAACATCTAATGCACAGGGAATGCACTAGTGAGCAAGTTACGGGTCCTTTTTAATTTACATCCTTTCTTGCTCTGGCTCACACCTGATATAGAAATCAAAACTTAAATGCACAGACTCTGCCCTTTTTTGGAGAGCTGAACATAATTCTGAATAACCTTTCTAGCGCAGCAGGGGCCTGGCAATAAACAGTCCTTATGGAGGTCCGTGTCCACACAGGGCACTGGATTGTGCTGGGAACCTCCTGAAGGTGAGAGCAAGAGACAGGAAATGGAAATTAATGTCAGACTTGCTCCTTCCTAGGATGAGGGTTTCCAAAGAATGCATTTACTTGTCATCAACTCAGGATAACAGAGAAGTTCTTCTTGAGATTTTTAAATTTTTTATTTAAAGGCCCATATTTTAAATTTATACCAGTAGATATGGGAAAGAGGAAATGCAAGTAAAAATTGTGACCACACCTCACCCTGACTAAATGCAAAATCATATCTACTTCTTTTTCACATTCCTTTCAAATATATGAATTATATATTACATTTGCTTTTATAATAAACAAATTTTCATTACTTGTAGACCCCTTGATTGGCATAGCCCATTATTACAAAAGTTTACTACAGGTAAGATAATGTTCCCCTCACAACACACACACACACACACACACACTCATTCACACACATGCCCAGACACACACATACATATACACCCACACTACATATATGAGAAGAGACAAAATTGCTATCTGTTCTAAGGACTTCTCTAAGGAATAGAAATCCTTGCTCTGTGTAGACTAAGTGGTAGAAGTCACAAGGAAACATTTCTCAGTTAAATGGAAGACTTCTCAAAGAGATAGCTTTCAAAGACCCTGAGATGCAATGATACTGGCCTAAAGAGCCCACTGGGCAAGTGTTCCATTGTATTTACAGTTCTTTCTGCTCCCTGAGGGTCTAACAACAAATGCTTGTGAGCACCTGCACTCTGTCCCCCACTCTGCTAGAAGTTATGAGGGTCATCAGACTCAGGACCACAAACCTCCGAGGGGTTTACCCTCTACCTGTGCAAAAGAGACACCTACAGGAAGTTCAGTCACATGGCCAACAGTGACACAACGGCTCACAATGTCACAGGAAAGAATGAGGTCAATTGCCAAGAAATTACCACAGACTTTCAGTGCAGAGGGATGGATACATATACCAAAATCTACTCTAGCCACTGCCTAATCGACAAATTTAGATTAACTATGCCATCAGCAAAACAGATTTTTCAGGTTCTCTCAGGCAGATGTTTCAGAAAAACCTCCACCCACTCTCAAGTCCCCGACTCCACCCCCAACACCAGCCCCCCATAAATACACACTTACATGCACACTCATACCTCCCCAACCTCACCCCACCCAGGGACCTCCTGAACCACACACACACTCACACACGCGCGCGCACACACACACACATATTACATGCACACATTATGATTCTGTGGGGAAGGTTTTCAGTGGAACAGCTCCTGTGCTGTGAACTATACCACCTTTATATTTCTCTCCACTTTTTTCCTCTTTGGTCTGACCACCTGGTCATTGCTAAAAGCCAACTGCTTCCTTATAGGGCTTTGAAACTTGTTTGGACAATCAAAACACTGCATCTGATCTCTTGTAGAATACAGGCAACATTTGAGAGGGATTGTGAGAGCGCATTCTGAGAAGATGAAGACACGACCACTGTTCCTCAAATATTTAAAAGGAAAAAGCAGGCTTGTCCTGTCTGACCTCGAAAGGCAGAAGTTAGCATGATAAGCTTTGGCTCAACCTACAACAAAACTTTGAACAGGTCATGTTGCCCAGTGGTGGCATGAGCCATCTTAGGCACTGGTGAGCTCTTTGTCACCAGCGGAGTTCAAGCCAAGGAGTGGCAAATGCCTGGCAAGGGTGATCTCGGAGCCTGGCCTGAGGGGTCTTGAGGCCTCTCTCAACCCAGAAAGTCTCTGCTCTGCAATCCCAGGAATGCATAGGATTGTCAGGGAAGAGAGACTGAAGCTGAGTGGAGGCCACTGAGTAATAGGTTAGAACAAAAGGACAAAATTCCTGGGAGAAAGGCCTGAGGAAAAGCACAGGGATCAAGATCATCTGGGGACAGTGGAGGGATTAGACCTGTGTGTCTCTGAATGAGAGGCTTCAGAAGGCTGAAGATGACAGGGAGAAATTAGTTGGGATTCAATTTTAGATGACCATAAAGGCAAAGATTAAAAATGTAGGTTTTGGGGTTGCCTGGGTAGCTCAGTCAGTTAAGCATCTGCCTTCAGGTCAGGTCATGATCCCAGGGTCCTGGGATTAAGCCCCACATTGGGCTCCATGTTTCGTGGGGAGCCTGCTTCTCCTTCTCCCTCTGCTTGTGCTCTCTCTCTCTGTCAAATAAATAAATAAAATCTTTTTTAAAAAATGTAGGTTTTGTCTTAAAGGCCATTGTTTACAAACTGGTAACCACTGATGACTTTTTACTTGAATTGCCTGGTGTTTTAAAAGGCATTTGGTCCCAATACAAGCAGTTTAGACCCTGGGGTCTTACATTCAACAGAACTTTACACATTTATATTACCTGCCAGCCACTGTGCCTGTCGCCACAGATGATGATAAATCACTGATGAGTTTAAAGTGGGAGTGTGGAATGACCGCGATTGTAGGGAAATCGGTACAGCAAGGGATGTCCAGCTTAGATCTGAGGCAAGGGAATCTGGAACATTCCCATTGTGATAGTCCAGGTATGACACACTTGGCCCCAACCTGAAGAGTGCCAGTGGGAGAGGAAATGAAAATGGAGATGCAAGATGGGTTGAGGCAGAAGGAAGGTGTGGTAAGAGAAGAGGAACATCTAGGGGGAGAGCCTCCACTGTGTTCAAATTCCCATTCAGCCAAGATATGCTGTGTGTCTTAGGGAATGTTACCTAACAGCTCTGTTGCTTTACTTTCTCACACAATGGGGGTAAAATTGTCCATCCTGCAATGTTGTTCTAAGGATTTGTAATAATTTATGTCTCTCTATATAAAGTTCTGAGCACAGACACTGCCACACAGTAAGCATTTCATAAATGATACAAAATTTTATTGTATATGATGCAAATAAAATTGTCTGGTTATGTGTATGTGTGTACGTGGTATATTGACAGCCTAAAGGAGGAAAAGTCAAAAACCACTAATTTTAATACAAATTGGAGATGCAGATTTGAGGACAAGATGAGTAGTTAGGTCAGATATTTTGAATCTGAAGAATAATGGTTCATAAGATATACCTAAGTAACAATTTTGAGCTGGAAATTGACAACATGCACATGCAAGTGGGAAAAAGTTAGACTGAAGTTTCAGATTCATTGGGAAGTTTTGTGCTGCAAGTAACAAAAACTCAAACTCAACTGGCTGAAACAATAAAGAAAACAGATTAGTTCCTACAATGAGAAGATGGGAAGTCCAAAGGCAGGACAGCTCAGGATTATTTTAAGGTCTCCTTGGTGTCCTGAGGAATCCCGGTTCTTTCTATCTCCCCACCACCACCAGCAACCTAAACCCATGCCAACTTATCTGTAGGCCTCTATCCTCATGGTCACAACATGGCTGCAACCATTTCAAGGATTAGTACATCAGGACACAACAATGGAGCCACTTTGCTGTGAGAAAACATTTACCAGATATCTCCCAATATATTTCTCCTCTCTTCTCTTTGGCTAAATTTGGGATAAATTCCCCTTCCTAAACCAATCATTAGCAAGAAGAACTGGACTCCTAAATTTGGCTCAGATTAATCCAGGGGTAAATCTGAGTCCTGCCCCTGAGTCAGGAGGCAGAGGAGTAGACCCTCAGATGAAAGACAAGAATGGATGGGCAGTGGTATCACTGGCTGAGTCAGCTCTCTTCAGTTTCAGGCATCAGATTAAAATCGTCACCATTGTCCTAGAATTACTTCAATGAAGCAAGGCAATAGTGGTGGCAGTTTCTCACTTCCCCACCCCCACCTGCAGCAAACCCCGCTCTGGCATTGTCTTTGCAAAACCAGGATGGATCGGATCAGTTACATGGACAGCTGACTCCCCCCACTGAGTGACACAACAAGCAGGAAGCTGGATTGGCTGGCTGGCTAGCAGATGGCGGCAAGGGGTGGCCGGCAGATGGTGGAAGGCTGCCCAGTTGCCAAGAGGAGCAGTAAACCCCAAACATGAGCCCTTTGTCTCCTCGATCCCCGTGACAATCTCACTCTCCATCAGCGTAGGATCCCTCCCGTTTCCTGAGGTCCTCCTTGTTTATAACTGACCAGGAGGTGGCATGAGAGCACTGGACAAGATAGCTGGCCACCTACAGCTCTCTGATGGAGCAAAGTGGAGGCGTCCAGAGGAACTTAGGACCCTCACCTCACTCTCACCAAACAGGAAACTCATAACAAGCCAGTCTAAAAATGCCAGCAGGAAAAAAACCATTAACCCACCTGCCTGTGTCTTGCAAGTCTGAATCGAAGTCATTTTGGAATGACAACATTCTCTTATAACATTCGTGTGGCCGTGCCACAAACTTTCCATGGACTCCCTTGGTAACGCACATACCACCAGTGAGACAGTTTATTTTAAAAGCTGAGCCTGCTAATGATGGATAGACTTGTCAAATCCCTATGTTGTACACCTGAAACTACTGTAACGTTGTGCATCAACTCTACTTCAACTAAAAATGAGAAGGGTAGAGCCCAGAGGATTATTTTTCTGAATTGTATTACTCAATTTAAAATAAAATAAATTTAAAAATAAGGCCACTGACCCTGAAGCCTTTCACAAGTGGTCCCCCAGGAAATTGTTCATTATATTTTTCTCCAGGATTGGGCCCACATTTAAAAAATCATTGCCTTCCGAACAATTTTTTCCAGCAACAATTAATTTCCTCTCTCATATTATGAAAAGTCATATTTAACTGGGCATGCAATAAAAAGCTGAAATGGCTATCATATAATTTCCATTAAACATTTTTTAAAATTTGAATGTAAGTATAATATGATGTAGAAAAGCACATGTATCAAAAATATATTACTCAATTTATCTTCACAAACTGAAAACACCCACATAACCAGAATCCAGATTAGGAAACAGAACACCATTAGTACCGTTGATTATCAGCACCTTCAACCTCCCCCTCCAGTCACGATGCATCACCGCCACCCTTAGATAACCACCATTCTGACTTGGGTAGCATAGAGTAGTTTCTCTGTCTTTGGATTTTAGGTCAATGGTTTTTACAATATGTGTTCTTTGTCTCTAGCTGCTTTCTGTCAGCATTAGCTACAATCCATGCTACACACAGTTGAAGATCATTCTCAGGCATAGTGCATATTCTATTATATACAATAAATACAATACATTGTAGTATATAGCAACTTATCAGTTCTACTATAGGTGGGCATTTGGGTAATTTCCAGGTATTGGCTATCACCAATAGTACTACTTTGAACATTCTGGCACCTGTCTTTTGTGGAATACATGTGAGTATCTCTGTATCGAGTGCCCGTACCTAGTAGAGGAATTGCTAGATATGTGTGTATTCAGCTTTAGTAGATAGATTCTACCAAACACAATCTGTTAAAGTGGTTCCATGAGGCATTGGAGATCTTCAAAATGTGGAAAAGAGCTTGTAGACCCCACTATTGCCTTCATGGATCCCTTAGAGGTTTAAGAACATCAGTTAAGAACTTCCACTTCCGGTGCGCCTGGGTGGCTCAGTCAGTTACACGTCTGCCTCGGGCTCAGGTCATGATCCTAGGGTTCTGGGATGAAGCCCTGCATCAGGCTCCTGCACAGCAGAGCCTGCTTCTCCTGCTCCCTCTGCTGTTCCCCCCTGCTTGTTCTCCCTCTCTCTCCCTATCTCTCTGTCAAATAAATAAATTAAGTATTTTTAAGAAAAGAACTTCCACTTACAAGAAATTTGTTGTCTTCTGTTCTCAATTAAAATGGGTAATACCTACTATTCCTCATAAAATGCACTTCAATATTTTGATTAAATCTCTCAGGCCCCTACGCCTGGGCTGTAAAAACCTTTTTCCCAGCTGAGTCCTTTGTGCTCACCTGAGGCCTCTCCATGATGAGGACCCTGAGCCTCAGAGCATTACGTCACCGCAGTTAGAGGAGGTAGGTGAGTTCCAAAACCATATCCTCTGTAACACACTGCCTCTCTCTTCAGTATGAAATAGAAAAGGAGGCAGAACAAGATCAAAAAGGCACACACTTTGGGGTAGACGGGCCTCAGTCTAGACTCTTGACTCGTGACTAACAATAGTTCCATCTGGTCTGGTTCCATCCATACGCCTACAATTAGCTTTGCTTCTCTAAATGTAGAACCTTCCTTCCTGCTGATTGAAAGAGGCAATTAGAATGAAATCTAAATTACTTCCCTTGCCCATAAGGCCCCACCCTGAACCGTATGCGTCCTGATCCCGTTTCCCTCCCACTCCCTCCTTTGCTCACAAGGCTCCAGGTGCATGGGTCCTTTTTCTTCCCTCAAACATGGCAAGCACGTTGTCTTTTCAGAGTGTGTGTCCTCGCTGCTCCCTCTGCTCCAGGTGCTCTTTCCCTTCATCTCCACGTGGCTGCCTTATCCTCACGGTTCAGGTCTCAGCTTAAATGTCACCCCCTTGGAGCGCCCTTCACTAACCAGCTCTCAGAAAACAGCCTCCCACCATCTTTCTCTATCACATTAGCCTGTTATTCTTCATAGCATATATCATGTGACATCATTTGCTTATATGCTTATTGCCTTCCAAAACTACAATAAAAGATCCATGAGAACAGAGACGATGCTTTTAATTCATTGCTAGGTCCCCAGCATCTAGAAAAGTTCCTGGCACATAGTAGATATGCAATACATGTTTGAGGAATGAATGACTGTGGTCCCATTGAAGGAGTGTGTGGGCTACCACTGATAGCTTTTGCAAAAAAAAAAAAAAAAAGGAAAGCCCAGGTCCTGCTCACCATAGTTCAGTACCCTTCACCTCCTGAGCCCAGGATCAGCAATTTTGCTGGCCCTAAAGACACCCACTCATCAGAGGGCCCAGCATTTCTCTGACCTCATTTCAATAAATCAATGTTGTAAACTTTCTGTTCCACACAAGCTTACGCTAATGCCTTGCAGTGAATCACCAATACATCAAAAAGACTATTTAACTTGTCAAAATGAAAACCGTCGGCTGTGGGCTGAAGGCTCTGCAAGGCCACAGTGCTCTCCCTGCCATCGTTTCGAGGTCTCAGAGGCAAGGCATGATCAGTGGGGAAGCAGTCCAGGGGGGTAGACCACATGCAGGCATAGGATGCTGCATCTGCTGAGCCCAGCAAAGGCAGGAAGTACTGCTCAGCAACTTGTGTCATAGGGTCACGGCCAGCAGCTTCGAGGGACCCCCGAAGCTCTGCCAGGAAGAAGGGGTTCATTTGTTGGAAGTCCTCAGATTTGAAAACAATATGCTTCAGTGGTTTTATCTTTTCCCGGAAAGTGTGAGTTCCACGAATATGAACTAATAATAATAAGTTTCTGCTTTGCTAACTTCAGTGCTGGTCAATACTTGTAAGAGATCCAGACACAATGCAAAATAATGAAAATCTCAAGAAGCTGTAAGTGCTCTTCAAACAGAACCCATCAATGCATAGGTTTCATCTGCCAGAAAATGAACCAAGATCATGTAATCAACTCCAACAGACCAAAGAATTTTCAAGTTGGCCTGGCCCAGGGCCCTTTATACTGACATAAATATAGACCTTGAAGACCCTCTGATTATTCACAGCTTTGATGCTAACCACCTATCCCAACCCATCAGTAAATGATGGGACCCCACAGACTTCTGACAGGACTTCTCTCCTATCAGAATATAACCTTGCCTCCTCTCTTGACCAAGTCCACCACCATAGGCTGTAATGTCAGTGTTGCCACTGTTTTCATTTCTGTACCCCCGTGAGGAACAAGACACATCAGGAATCATCATGCACACAGTTCCATCCTGAACCAGCTGTTCCAAAATCCTTGGCTAAGTGCATGATGAAGATCACGGGAGCCATGGCACCGGCCTGCTTCTAGAGAGGACCAGGAAGACCAGGCTGGAGACCAGAAGCACTAGGTGAGATCTTTGTTCAGGGTCCTCTGAGTCCTTCTGCCAGGGTGGACACATGAAACCGCATTACACGGCTAGAATCCACACGTAGACCTCCACCTCAAAGATTCTCAGTGGGGCAGATGGCGAAACTGGTCTCATAGGCAGGAGTAGCACAGGGACCAAAAGCTGAGGTTCTGGGGGCTCATGGAGCCTACCTGGGGAAAACCTCGTCTCTGGCAGAGCTTCCTTGTGCAGCAACACAACTGTGCTTAGTTGGCAGGAGATCCAGCCAAAAGAGAGCACAAAGAATGTCAAAGCCCAAAACACAAAAATGAAGACACCAGGATGGGAGCCTGAAACTGACATGGAAACCACTGCAATCAGTACAGTCACACTGGCGAACCACCCCTTTGGAGGTGTGGGAGGCATTTTAAAGTGGCAATGGCCTCACAATGTTTCTCTAGAAACCTGTGATACATAAGCGTTTGATGATACCCGCTTTCCAATGATCATGGCTTATACTGTTATTATCATATGGTGCTCACTCTATATCCTAACAGGGCTGGGTCAGATAATAATAATGTGAATTATTTGCCAACATTTTTACACGGGCAAATTGCACATAAAAATCCATATTTACTACCTCTCTTGAGAAATGCGATCTGACAGAAATGAGCCTATAGTCCAGCATGGCAACATTCGACCAGAGCTAAGTAGCAGTCTTCTCTCTAGTGAGGCCACGGGCTTTAGGTTCACTGCCATCCACGTGGCCTACCATCCTTAGTTAAGCTCCTGCCTGGCCTGGCAGGAATTTGAGTTTGAGACCCCTGAGCTCAGCACTTAGTGCACCAAACAATGGTGGCACCTGGGGTCACATTAATCATGGCGGTGGCTGATATAATTGTTATTGTCCTCATTGTCATTGTTGAGGTTTGTTGTTGGAGATTCTATGTGGTACAATGTCTATTACAGGGGACAAGATAGCCATAGATCTTCACTGCAGGAGCCTTAAACCAATGGAAAGATCAACATAGGTTGATTTTGTAAGACACTGCAAAAATTCAAAGTGACAATGATTGATGAGACACAGGAACAGAGGCTCCATAAAGAGAATTGGATATCATAAACTGGAATTTCATTGCTCACTGTCATATAGGGAATGAAAGATTCAGCCTACAGCCTCAGGTATGAGACAGACAGCTGCAGTTGGCCCCCTTCTAGGTTTTAGTTGCAAAGTCCTGGGATATCTATAAAGAGGAGAACCCCTGACTCTAAAGCCTGACCTCCTGTCAACTCATGATGCCCCAGGAGGGGGCATTTTTGAGCACTTAGTATGTGCTGGCACTGAATGAGGTACTTTGCCTACACTGGTTCAGAGGAGAGGCAGGTTCAAATGCTGGCTCTGGAAATAAGTCAATCAGAGAAAGACATGTATCATATGACCTCACTGATATGAGGAATTCTTAATCTCAGGAAACAAACTGAGGGTGGCTGGAGTGGTGGGGGGTGGGAGGGATGGGGTGGCTGGGTGATAGACATTGGGGAGGGTATGTGCTATGGTGAGCGCTGTGAATTGTGCAAGACTGTTGAATCACAGATCTGTACCTCTGAAACAAATAATACAATATATGTTAAAAAAAAACAAACAAAAACAAAAACAAATGCTGGCTCCGTGCCTTACAAGTTGTCGGAACTTAGATACCTAACCTCTTTAAAATTTTCCTTCCCAACCTATAAAAGGGGAAATGAATGGTACCTACCATACTGTTGTTAGGTGGATTGAATTAAAGTATTTAGCATAGTAGTTGGCTTCTAGTAAATACACATAAGTAACTATTAGCAACATTATTACTATTACTAAGCTTCCTTTTAGCAGGTGAGAAAAAGTGAAAGTCAAAAAGGGTTAGAACTTGCCCAAGATTATCATATAATCAGTCATAGAACCAGTACTTAAACTCAGTTTCATCTGCCTAAGAATATCTATGGTTCTGGCACCTTCCTTCCAATGATGTCTCAGGACTAGCTGAACAAAGAATAGAGATCCTAACAGAGAAAGAAAGAGTTTGGGTAATGCTTTTGAAGTATATCACTGCATCATTCCCACTTTCTGGAACGTCCCCCCCCCCCAATTCCCATTGTTCTACCCATCAGTGACGCCATTTTAAGCCCAATTCTCCATGGAAAGACAATGTCATCCATCCCAGGCACAAGTCATGCTTAATAGAGAATGGCAGGACAGGGTCATCAGCAAAGCCTGGATCTCAGCCAGTCCTCCCACATGGAAGGTGAACTCACAGCCACTCAACCCCACTGTCCTGGACATTCTCCAGGAATGAGTGACAGGTCCCACCATGTGGGCAGTCAAAGGCATGGGGGTGGTGGAGATCGTATGGGAGATGGAAGAAACACATTGCAGATGAGCAAAAGCCAAACAGATGGCATGGCCTCGCTGCAGGTGGCTAAGAAACCACAACAGCAAGCTGACTAAACGGGCATACATACAGTGGAGGGAGCCAGGAGAGGGGCAAAGAAGTCAAGTCCAAAAGGCACCAGGCTTGGCAAAGAACAACCACAGTGCTCATGGACTAGTAAAGAATCAAACCCCAGTGGTGTGAGGGGCTCAGGACTGGTGGGGAGCAGGGGCAGGGGGTGGGGAGGGCAGAAGTGGAATAATCAGGAACACAGAGCAGTTGAGAACAGAGCCCGCAGCCAGACAGGCCGGGTCCAAAAAAATCAGGAAGAAGGGACCTAACACAAGGATGGTGAGTGAAGTTAGAAAGCCTAAGTGGACCAATGCCAAGGAGTCTCCTAATGTCTCAATAAGGCTAAGGGACCAGCTGGATTTGTTAGCAGTCCCAACCCACTTCCCAGAGATAGCCATTGTTAATGGGCATACACACAAATATACAGACACACAGATGTGTACATATACAAATATACACACATATCTATCCTCAGATATTCAAAAATGGAACTAGACTATATATATACATTGTCCAATTTTTTTTCACTCAACTAGATCAAGAACATTTTTCCATGCCTGTGATTGTACTTCTGCATGATCATTTCAGTGGCCTTGCTGTATTCCATCATGTATGTGAACCACAACCCACTCAGCCACTCCCTACCGAAGGGCATGAACAGTAGGGTGTGCATGATTTTCCTCTGTTATAATATAATAGAGTCATCATCATCTGTTTCCTTGGGATTAATTCCTAGATGTAGAACTGGTAAAGCAAAGGGCAACAGCATTTTAAAATCTTTTGCTACATAAGGAATAAAAAAGGGAGGGGCGCCTGGGTGGCTCAATTAGTTAAGCGTCTGCCTTCAGCTCAGGTCATGATCTCAGGGTCCTGGGATCAAGCTCCGCATCGGTCTCCCTGCTCAGCGGGGTATCTGCTTCTCTCTCTCACTCCCTCTGTGCTCTCTCTCTCTCTCTCTTTTGCAAATAAATAAATAAAATCTTTGAAAAAAAGAAATAAGTGAAAGGTTACATTATTTTGCCCTCTCTCCAGTAGCATGAAAGGGCAATTTGCTCCACACCCTCCCCAACACTGGGTATTATTATTTTGTCAGTTGGCTAAGTAAAAAATGCCATGTCATTTTTCAATCTGCATTCCTCTGTTTATTAGAGAAGTTGAACAGTTTCTAAAGCACATTCATAACTCCTAAGTACAAGATTGAGTCCCTTAGAGAAAGATGACGAAAGAGGATGGGTGGGACCCACTGACCAGATGCTCAGGCCTGGCCTCAGAGACTTTGTCTTCATGTCTGCAGGTTCACTCAGTGGTCCCAGAGATTGCACCTCAGCTTTGCAGGTGCAAAATCTGACTTCTGTTCACCCAAGTGTGTTCTGGCTCTGGGAACAGATGTGTGCCAAGAAAATTTACAGGTGATGTGCTGATAAACCAGGATGTTAGTGTATCAACTTATAATAAAAAAATAAAATCTTGGGGTGACGGAGTGGCTCAGTGGGTTAAGCGTCCAACTCTTGATTTCAGTTCAGGTTTTGGCTCAGGTCATGATCTCAGGGTCACTGGATTGAGCTCAGTGGGGAGTCTGCTTGAGATTCTCTCTCTCCCTCTGCCCCTCCCCCGCTCTTGTGTTTGCGCATGCTCTCTCTCTCTCTAACAAATAAATAAATCTTTAGAAAAATACATAATCTTTGCAACAGTGAAAATACTCATGTATAGTATCTAGGATACTCTGTTTGGAAACTCAAACTAGGAATCAGAAGGTTATCTGATAAATAAAAACGTATCCCCAGAGACAGAGAGGAGCAGCAAGAGAGCATTTCTAGAGACCAGAATATATCTGCAGAGAGAGTCAGAATCCCACCCACTGGAGAATTCTTTCTCCAGCTCCACGTCTCCTGAGGACGGTTAGTCTCACCAAGCCCATCCAGAGACCCACCCCCCTCATACACATGGTCAGGAGATGGGTCTGTGGCTGTGGATAACCCACATGATGGCAAACTAATAACTTCAGTCTCAGTCACCCTCTAGCCTACAAAACTAATCAGCCACACAGGCCTAAGGGCACAGAGCCAACAGCTTCCATTAACACCCTGTCTTAACCTTCAAGGCCAATCAATCGATCAATATCCTGTCTCTGTCCCTCTGTCTCTCTCTTTCTCTATCTCTGTCCCTCTGTCTCTCTCTCTCCCTCTCTCCTTCTTTCTCTCTCTCACTTCATTTCCTTGTTTACTTATATAGTGGTACAAATGTTTTCTGTTTTGCCTTACCTTTCTTTTATTACACGAATCCACACCTTGTCTCCCCAGCTTATACCTGCCTGAGGCCACCCACTCGCTCCCAAACCGGGGTATATGTACCCTAGAAGGTTCACCAAAGTTGGTTGAGTTATACTTGGAGCCAGAGGGACAAATATGGCTTATCGGAGAAAACTCATTTTTCTTAATATTACATAATATAGAACATTTCAGAAGTAGAGAAAACATATAATATGTAGAATACAATATGTATGAGTTCTTCAAATAAAATATCATTTAAAAAAATGACTCAAAGAAATTCCAATTTGCCTACAGTGTCTGAGTCAATCCCTAACCAGCCCCCGCCTTCCCACATCCACACCCACCATGGGAGGGCAAAGCATCTGAGCGCCTCTGCCCCTTAAGAACACTTTGGTGGTAAAGTTTAGGAAGCACTAATGATAAATTAGGGTAAAGATTAGAGGCAAAGGTCAGATAGACCTGGCATCCTATAGACCAGGGTCATGTAGACCCAGCCTGGAAAACAGAACCCCTTTATGAGTTGGGTGACTTCAAGTGAGTTATTTAATACCTCTAAGCCTCAGTTCCCTCATTTGCTGAATGGGATAATAACAAAATAATTGATAGAATGTTTGATAGCCATGAGAGCCTAATAAAATTTGCAAAATTGATTTTTACAAATTTATTTATAACCGATCTCAGCTTAGCTCTTGGATTTCCATTTCTGCTGAGAGTGGAAAACTGGTCATTCTTCAGTACAAGATAACCCAGTCTTTTCTAATTCAAGACTTTCTTTGGGGATAAATATCGGTAAATATTGAATAGAGTTTCTCCATCCCTGGAAAGCATCTGGGTCCAAGAGTCTTCTTCATGGTATTGGAATGGAGTGGCATCTGTCAAATCAGGCCCCCTGCTGGGGTTCACATCTGTTCCTGTGCTCCTGCAGGAAGTATGCCACAGTCACAGCCAGAGTTAGCCAAGGGAAGGCAGGCCTCCTTCTTCGATACCTGGATTGATCAAACTTTGATGATTTCTGCTAGTAATCCCATCCAAGGTGGTATGCAGGTTTTTCTGACAACATTCAGCTGCCCCCTAGCTTCCCGCTGTGCAGACCCTCGAAAAGGTAGTCAAAGTACCCTGTGGCAACTCCAGGGACACACGCCGCACTGCAGTGTCTTCTCTGGTGTGTCTTCTGTGACTCAGTCAGGCATTTCCCAGGGCAACATACTGGTACTAACTCCTGGGCTCATGCTCATACTTTCTCCACTCAGGGAGCTAGGGTGCAGATGGGTGAAAGTTTGAGGGTGTATACCTTTGTGAAGCCTAGTGGATATTCTCCCAGGGAAGGGACCAGCTAGAACCCAGGACACCTCTCCTGTTCATTAAGCAACTTCCTAGTTTATCCCCTGCCGCCGTGCTCCATGTCATAAACCTCTAACTCTGAGGAACATTTCCAGGCAGGACGCAGGACCTTTGCGGTCAGCTATGAGCCAAAAGCTATTCAAATAATGGTTGTGCATTAAACAAAAGTTATCATGGTTTCCCAGTCCACAAAGAGTGCAGTAAACAAAATTAAATGAAAGTCTTCATGACGGAAAATGAAATAGCTACTGACAAAAGCAGGCGGAGAACACTTATAAACTTGAAACATACAAATCATGACTTGAAATGATACTCATCTCTAAGTATCATGAGAATTAACTAATGTTGAGCTCCTGGAGAATATAAGTGATATATAAATGCTAAACAATTTACATTTGCTGAACCACTTAGGATGCTTATTGAAATACCATGTAATACTGATATTCTAGAAGATTAATCCCCCCAAAAGCAAATGACTTCCAAAGTGACTTGACAAATGACAAAGAAATAGCAGTTTTATGCATCTGATACATTGTGTGACAATGGGACTAGTATTAAAAGAGAAAGATCTATCAAGATCTCCAGGATAATATTATGGTGATGGGGTAGTCGCACCTGGCTTTCTGAAGAAAGCCATACCAACATAACGGCTTTCCAAAGGCGCTGGCACATGAAGAAATGGCTTTGTATTTCAGTGAACATTTTGTGAACACTTAAGATTCTGGTACTATGCTAAATCTTGGGAATACAAAGACAAATAAAGAATGATCCTGCCCTGAGGTCACTCACCCTCACTTAATATTTCACCTATGACCTCTATCTTGACAATACCATCCCTAGGACTCTCCCAGTCTTCCCGACTTCAACAACCTGGCAGCCATCCTGCACTTCTCTGTGCCCCTCAAATGCCAAATCCAATCAGTCAGCAGGACCCAGGGCCACTGCTCCAATCCCCCACGGGTTGAGAGTTACCCCTGGGGTGATGACTCCCCTGCAGTTCCAAGCTGCCTTGGCATTGGAGAAGGTCCTGAGGCAGAGAAGCAAGGAGGGCTTGAAACTGTCCTCCACAGCTGTGGCTGGAATCACTGATAGACCCCAGGATGTGATACTGGGCACCCAAGCATTTGCT
Source organism: Phoca vitulina (assembly GCF_004348235.1). Taxonomy (NCBI): domain Eukaryota; kingdom Metazoa; phylum Chordata; class Mammalia; order Carnivora; family Phocidae; genus Phoca; species Phoca vitulina. The sequence continues at coordinate 91,330,437 of NW_022589704.1, forward strand.
GTGCCACTTGTACTACTCAAGGAGGCTCAGAGAGCACTTAATGGAGACACAGTGGGGATAAGGGACCAGAGAGGGATTGAGGAAGGAAGAGAAAGAAAGATGGTAGGAACAGAGACAAGGAGGAGATAGAAAAGAGAGAGGAAGGAGTCCAAAAGCCAAGTGAGAGGAAGTAGTGAGGATCTCAGGAAAAGTTCAATCACCTGTTCAGAGGAACAAAATGAAGAGTAAAGAGGAGGGTTTTGGACAAATAAGACAGTGCTACTTATTGAAATGGGTTTAGGAGCTCTCAGCGGCCTCCAGTATCTGTCTGAGTAGACTTCTCAGATCATGGAGGTGGGAGTCAGGAGGGTATCATAAAACATAGTTGACAAAATTAGGGGGGAAATGGCACTGGGCTTTACCCCCAAATATAGTCATATTCTGAACAGAAGGATCTGAGAATTTGAAATTTGAAATTTGCAACTTGGAGGAAGAAAAAGCAAAGGCAATTAGCTGGCCTATAAGTTCCACAATGACTGGCAACCTCCACGGCTGGAAAAAGTGTGCTTCCTGCACAATCTGACATTCCTAATGCAATGTGATGAGAGAGTGAGAGGAGAAGAGAGAGCCAGCACCTAGAAGACCTCTCCCCTCCAAAACTGCCCTCTTACCAACTCACTGAAGCCTGAAACTCCACAGAGTTTTGTATCTGGTAGAAGAAAAGAAATGAATGACCGGGTATCGAGTGCCACTCCTGTGCTAACTCTAAGCCAGGGGATTTACATACATTATCTCATTTTCTTCTCATGACATCCTCTGAAATAAAGAGGTTTAATTCCCCATTTTATAGGTGAGAACATGAAAGCTGAGACTGGTCAAGAAACACTTCCAAGGTCACAAAGCTAATAAGAAGCAGAGCCACAACTCAAGTGACACCACAGTCCCCAATCCTTACCCTATACCATGCCGTACCCATCAAGCTTAATTAATACCTTATCTCTTGGTAACAATGCCATCAACCCTAAAAAGAATCACACTTTTACACCTGACTTTGTTCATTCATTCGATGCATATCCATCTCCTGAGCACTCTGCTGGATTCATTCATTCATCAGATATTTACAGAGCCTGACTACGTGCCAGGTACTATGCTAGGATACCTCAGCAAATGACTCAGATGTGATCCTTATGCTTTGGCAGGATAAAGGAACACAAAACAAATAAAAGAATTACAAGTTGCAAATTGTGGAATGGGCTATGAAAAAAAATATGAAGGAGGCTGGGACAGAGAATACTAGGGGGAGGGTGGCCCACATTGGAAGGTGACAATTCAAAACAAGCTCTGAAGAATGGGAGGGGCTACCTGGGAGAAAGGTACTCCAAGCAGCAGGAACAAGCCAGGAAAAGATCCTGGAGCATGAAGCAACTTAAAGAGGCTCATCTGACTGGAAAATGCTGAGTATAAGAAATAGGTATACAGGATGCTTGAGAACCCATTCGGCAGGGCTCTGTAAGCTCTTTGGGGACTTGAGGCTTTATACTGTGTGTGTAGGAAGCCATGATGGATTTCAATCAGAGAAGTGACATGATCCAATTATTTTTTAGAAGATTTCCCTGATGCTCATGGAAAATGGACTGTCAGAGGCCAATGATAGAGACAGGGAGAACAGTTTGTAGGCTGCCAGAGTATTCCAGAAAAGAAACAAAGATGGCCTGGATTAGAGTGGTGGCATAGAGGTGGAGGGAAGGAGCTGGCTCTGAGATCTTTTGCAGGCTGAGCCAAAAGAGATTGCTAATAGATCAGATATGGGAAATGAAAAGGAGGTAAGTACCAGGTTTCTGCTGGAGAAAGTAGACGGATATTGGAGCCGCATATTGAGATGTTTTGATAAGGGAAGAAGGGGAACAATAGTTTTGATTCTGAACTCTTAGTTTCTGAAATTTGACTTGTCTCTGAGACATCCAAGTGGAGATGTCTAGTAAAAATCCAGCTATGTGAGTCCGGGACTCGGAGGACAGTTCAGCTCAGGAGACACCAATTCTGGAGTTGGGAGAAAGAATAAAGAGAGAGGAGAAGCCCAAGTGAAAAGATGATGTTTAAAGACCTGGATTTAGAACACTAAGAAGGAGAAGCCAGTGAGAGGTCTGAGGAGAACCAGGGGAGGACGATGTCATGGAAGCAAGGCAAGACCACCTTTAGGGCCATTCTAATGCTGCTGAGGTGAAAAAAGATTCAAGAGTAAAATGATGAATAAGATAGAATTCTCATCTCAGAAGAGTTCACAGTCTGATGAGAAAGAGAAATATGATTGATGAAGGAATAAAAAGCTAGCGTAACATTTATTGAGCACTTACTACCTGACAGGAACTAAGCTAAATGATTTGCGAGCATTATCATCAAAGCCCTTGATGAAGTAGGAATCATTATTATCCTCATTTTACAAATGAGAGAGCTAAGGTTCAGAAAGAGTAGCTCACCAAAGGTCACAGAGCTAATAAAGGGGAGAGTTGGATTTAAAGGTAGGCAGTGTGACGCCCCAGGCATACTTCTAACCACAAAGATAACCACCTCTAGTTGGGGACATAGACAGATAGTCAATTCCCTTATTACTCTCCTTGGTTCTCTCCTGCCTGACTTACTCCTCACTCCTCTTCCCATATAGGTCCTTGTTTAGGACCTGGGACAGCTCTTCTCCCTGCAGCGACCTTGTTCAACATAGTGATAATGCTCAGAGGCAGCCCGAGCCCTGGGGCTCTCACAGCACTGAGCTTTCATGTCCCCTCTGCTCCCTCACACCTACCAGGTTAATTACCAGGACACTAAACCTTGCCCAAGGTCCCCATAGAGGTCCCAACCGAAAAACCTGGCCTGGGGATATTTAACCTTTATTTTAAATCAGAAACTGATCAGATCAGTCTCAGGCACTATTAGATGTGGGTTGACATGGCAGAGCAGCAAAGGGAGTAATCATTCCTGATAAAATTGAGAGAAAAAAAGGAAAAAGCTATTTTGGCTTAAATTGTTTCCTATAAAACTGTTTTGAAGGTAAAAGGTACTATCTTCTTGTCAGTGTCAACATTTCTCTTGCTGGATAAGTGAAATTATGTTTCTGTCAATGATGAAATCTTTCTAAAAGGGAGGTGACATTTTGTTTGGTTTTTGGCAAGGAATGATTAGGTTTGATAAGACTGGATGCATAAAAGAACATTTCCATAGGACATGAGTGAACATCACCAAATTTCTACTGTCCACAATGAGTGTGTGGCCAGAACTCTTAAACCTTGCCTATATTAATTTGGCCTTGATGACTATTTTTCACTGAAATTTTGCCCATTGTTTGGGTAATAGATATGGCCAGAGACTGTATGTTCCAGCTTTCTCTCTATTACCTACCATCCAAATTCATCACCTAATTGTCAGCAGCCAATATCCAGAGGGACGTCTTTGCTCTCTCCCCTATAACTTTCAGCAGCATCATCTTCCTGATCCCATCTGCTCTGTAGGCTATCCCACATTCACCTGAGTTCCACTGTATCACAAAATCAAAATGAGATTAAGAGATTCTTGATCCTGCATGAAAACACAACATTCAAGACTCCTGACCTGAGGGTACCAAGTACTGGTTTTCTAGCTTCACTGCCTCTCCCTCTGTGTGACAGATGACATGCCAAATGAGCCCATCATAGTTAATGTCTTCACCTCTAAGTGGGAGCCTCAAGACCTGCAGCTGCAGAAAGGAACAAAAGGAATTTCTCTGAAGGGTTCAAAGCATTCCTCCCAGTGGGAGAGAACCAAGCCTCCTTTATTTCATAGTTGTGGAGCTGAAGCTTGCAGTTGCTTGGCATTCAGCATGAGCTTATGCCCAGAAAACCCAAAATGAGAAAGAGAAGCAGAAGTACAGCTTGGGCAAACATCAATGTGTTTGGATTTATTGTTTGGATTTATTGCAAGTGGAATTCTCTAAGATATCAAAGAGTCCCTGTGTGCCACCTTATGGTACGACTCTGGTGCCATTCTCAGATCTTGTCATGGCTGATTCTTCTCAAACCAACAGTTGATCTAAGTCATGTGCATCTTTTGGGAGGTTGCAAGTGTGGAGCTTGCACCAAGCCCAAGTCTCAAGTATATGAGAAGCAGAGAAAGGGTAGGAGAAAAAGGTGAAGGAGAATTCAGAAGGAGGAGTTTAACAATTTTCACGGATTCATCCAAAGATACAAGTAAATGCCATTTCTATTCCCAAATAGTCATACAAATAATAATTAAAGAAAAAAAAAAGGTTTTTCTGAATTATGCCATTATACAAGGCATCAAATTTTCTCCCACTTCTGTCCTCTTCCTCCTTCTCCACCCCCACCCCACCTCTAAATAAATCAAATTTACAACCTAAGATGTGGCCGATTATAATAGGCAACATTACTTTGTAAGCCAGCATGAAAGGAAAAAAAATGCTGCCAGTTAAACCCTGACACACACATCTTGGTTTCAGAGATGTTAAAATGTAAAAAAGGTGTTCATCATAAAATCCACAAACCACAACATACACACACACTTGCACACACACATCACAATTATTGATGAATTTCCCTAGCAAGGGCAGAAAAACTGTCATCAAGAACCAATTTTCCAAACAGCTAGAGTTGTACCACTACTAAAAAGAGGAGGTGGAGAGTTTAAAGTTTATTTTATGGCATATATTTGCTGCCTGAAGACAACTCAGAACACCATTGGCAGATAATGGACCACATTTCATATCTGAGAAATGTGTCTTATTTTTAAAACTGAAAGCAGAGAAAGTCATTAGGTTTGCTTTCACTCTTGCCAACAGAATGGCAGGGCAATTTTCATCATATCTGCTCCTCTTTGTTTTCTTCATTTTCCATTTTCCTCTCTTCTTTACATTCATCTTTATTCTCGCTTTCTCGGTTTTGTGGGTTTTTGTTTTGTTTTTTTTTTACTTAAAATCTCATTTAGTTGTCTCAATACCTCATTAATGTGGCTTGCCTCACAGGTTCTTAATAACAACTTATTGTACATGTTTATTACACTTGATAGGAAGTAATTTCATTGAAGCCCCTTTTGTCTCCTCACTTGTAATTAATCTTGTGTCTCCACACCTGTAATACTATCCCTAAGAAACTAGTATTCTTAGCATTATACTGTTTCTTATAGCCGGGGAGATGATAATGAGAATTCATGAGGCTGAAAAGCAGGTACAGGGACTCCATCTCCAAACCAGCCCAGTGCCTAAGTATAATGAAGATGATCTGTATTGATTTGGCATAATGTTCCTGACACCTATTATAGTGGCCATTTTCTCTTCAAGACTAAGGATTTGTTTAGATTAACTTTCTCATTGCATTGGTTATTTGTTAAAGCCTTAACTAGGTCACTCATACAAAAAGTTGGTGCCAACTAATTGAAATTTAATTATTCATCAAGTCAACATTTACAAAGTGTCCAACTTTTGCCCAGACATTCTGGCAGGCACTGAGGATAGCTCAAGAGCTAAGACATGGTCCCTGGCTTCAGGTTTAGCAGAAAAGAGAAACACATTGGAAATAGACATGGCCCAGTCAATTGGTCCATACCAGCTGCTACAACAAAATACAGACTGAGTAGCTTATAAAGAACAAATATTTCTTTCCCACCATTCTGGAGGTTGAAAATCTGAGATCAGGCTACCCAGCATGGTCAGGTGAGGGCTCTTTTCTGAGTCACAGACTTCTCATCATTTATTCATATGGGGAAAGGAACTCAGGAGTGACTTAGGGTTTTTCTTATTAAGAGCACTAATCACATTTGTAAGGGCTCCCCCCTCTTCACCTATCACCTCCCTAATCACTGCCCCACCTTCTAACATCATCCCATTGGGCGTTAGAATTCAACAAGTGAATTTTGAGGGGATGCAAACATTCAGACCATAGCATTCAACAACCTTCAGATAGTTAAATTAGCACTGTTCCTCCCATAGTTCCCCCAGCTGACTAGTATTTACCACCTCCTCTGGATCCTTGTTCTCCTCAACTGAGAGAGCCCGAGCCTATGCCGACAGCACTCCCACTTCCTAATCCCATAGACACGCACAAAATATATCTGTGAGAAAGAAAGAAAAACGGAAGTATCAATGAGAGACACAGCCAATTCCATTATTTATGTCTTCAGCTGCATTTCTCTAAGGCCTTCAAACAAAAACAAAAACTAGAATGTGTTCGATTATACTTTCACCATTCATTATGGAAATTTTCAAATATATAAAGTAGAAATAGAATATGAACCCCAAGTACCTAGCCCTAGCTTCAATAATTACCAACAATTCTGTCATTTTGATTTTATCTCTGCCCCTTGCCTTTTTTCTTATTGCATTTCAAAGCCAATCCCAGATGTCCTACCATTTCACCCATAAATACCTCAGCATGTATCTTTAAGTGACTGAGACATTTTTCTTTTTAACATCACCACAATGCCATTATTATCTCATCCAACAAAATTAACAAGAATTTCTTATTATCACCTAATAACCTGCCTTATTTTTCCCTGGTTTCAAAAATGTGTTTTTACAGTCAATTTGTTCAAATCAGGAGCCAAACGAAGTCCACAAATAGCATTTATTAGTTTCTTAAGTTTCTTTTAATCCAAAATGGTTTTTTCTCCCTTTCTTCTCCACACTGTTTATTTGTTGAAGAAAATTAATCATTTGTCCAGTGGCTGAATGCATCACTGTGGTTTTCATCCAGCATGTTTCTCTTTCTGCTGCATTTTCTAGAAACTGGTAGTTGGATCTAGAGACATCAAGGTTCAATATTTTTAGCAACAAGATGCCATAGATAATGCTGTGACTTCCTACTGCATCACATCAGGAGGCATAGAATGTCTGGTGGGTTTTTTTTTTTTTTCCCACTTTTTGTGATGATCAATGAATGCAGGAGATGTCAGCCTGATCCCACTAAAGAGTCTCCCCATGACCTTCTACCTAGTGCTTGTGGTAACTACTGATAATCATTGCTTAGAGAAACTATTCCATTAGGGATTTTATTTCGATTAATCAATCCTTTCATGTTATAAGTATACTGCAGAGTGAGCTCATTTACCCTCCTATACGTTAAGCTAAATCAGAAAAAAACTAAATTTTGAAACATTTTTTAAAACACAAAAACACACTTGAGAGAGTCATCAAAAAACAGTGGCATTTTTCAAACAATAGATTTCTCTACCTTTTTTGAGAACAAGAACCCTAATTTAATATCTAGACATTTCATAGCTCCCCTACCTGATAGTAGTTGCCCTTTTAATACCTATTGAGTAGGAAAATTTAAATATTGAAAAGCCTCTATGAATTCAGTGACCCCCTAAACAGATTTCTATTATTTTGATCATAATAGTACTCTAAACACACTTGAGATTTAGCAAAGTCATGTGTCATAGTAATAAAATAGAACACTTAGAGTATAGAAGTTGCAACCCCCCCCCCCCCTGCCCTTCTGTCTTACATCCTAAACCATGCCCTACTGGAAAGAGGAAGAATTTGAAGTTGCTGGTCCAGCCCCATGCGCTCCTCTGGAGAGCAGATCCCCAGTAATTAACTAAGAGGGCATATTGCAAATGACTCAGCCCAAACAACCTAGAGAGGGTACACAATAAAGAGCTGACCAAGAAAGAGAGACTGGCGGCAGAAGAAGCTCTTTAGGCTAAGTGTTAGGGAAAGTCTGTGGGAGTTTACAGAGAGCAACGGGCAAGATTTTATTTTCCGGCTGGATTTGCTCCCCTCTCCACCCTCCACTCTGCCATTTTCAAAAGAGACTTCAAAAGCCTCAAATTCCTATTCTGATTATCCTAGACACCAGGATTTATATGGCTTATAGATGTATAATGTGAGACACAGTGTTGATTGAGTAAATAATGTTTCCTTACAGATCTACAACTTAAGGCAGGCCCCTGTCCTTCCCCTGACCCCACTGGGGTCCACAGTCAAACACCTGCCCACTGTGGGTATATGGTATTTTGGTTCCTAACACTTCACCTATAGGCTCTACCATCATCACCATCCCATAATAACATCAAGAATACTCTCTATTAAATGCCATGTCTATATAAATTCAGAGGCAAACACGTATATTACCCCCACAGGGGTACCTTTTAAGCTAGAGGTTGGTCCCCCAAGAGCAATCAGACAGCGCATAGGACCATCAGTCTGTTGGTCATCAAGGTAAGAAGCCCCATTGGCCTACTCTCCTGTTGAGACCAAAAACTCACCCAGTGCAATTATCTGGTTGCTTTATCAAAATGCTGAGAAGATGAAGTATAGCTTCAATCTATCAATCAGAAAGAATTTGCAAAACATCTTGAATGAGTCAGCTCCCTGGGAAGACAGCTCAGACAAGTGGTAGGGGACATCATGGACCTGAAGGGAATGGTGAGGCTGCCAGCTAAGCAAGGGCTCCTTCCCCAATCCTTAAATCCTATTTTGTTAAAGGGCACTTTTCCTAATATTAAAAATCCAGAGGGGACAACTTGTCATGATCCAAAATGTTAAATTCACTGTCTTCATCAAGCATCTAGCCCAATACTTTTAAGCACTCTTAACTTTTGTTTAGAATTTCTCAAACAGGGGGAGCCTGGGTGGCTCAGTGGTTGGGCATCCAGCTCTTGGTTTGGGCTCAGGTCATAGTTTCAGGGTCCTGGGATTAGGCCTGTGTCAGGCTCTGCGCTCATTCACTCAACAAATGCTTACTGGACATCCCTGTGCTAGAGATGAACAGGACAAAGTGCCACTGGTTTTTTATTTCTTGACCTAACTAACTATGCCCCTAACCTCAGAACCACATCATGCAATGATACCACAAGTGAGTCTATCTACCATGGTATGGGTGCAGCATATTAATTTTTCAGTGGGGAGCAAGGGGAAGCTATCCAGGGGTGTGCCTTTGGAGTCTTGCTTTTGCTCTTGATTTACTGCAGCTACAGGTTGTGACGCTGGGATAAGTAGAGGCTGTCTCCCTGAGCTCCCAAGACACTCCATGTCTCAGCTTTCCGGGTTTTCCATGTCCAAAACTCTCACCCAAGAATGGCAGTCAGCCGAGGAGAACACTTTCTGTAAAAAGAGGCGAAGTGACTTAACCGAAGTTAAGACCTCCCCCCCGAGACAGATTGTGGGGGAAGAAAAAAGAAAGATCTTTTAACAAAGATCTACTCCAGATGTATGAGGATGAGGTGAGGAAGGTGAAATCCAGGCTCTATTTTATTAATTAATTAAAATTTTAGGGGTGCCTGGGTGGCTCAGTCGTTAGGCATCTACCTTCGGCTCAGGTCATGGTCCCAGGGTCCTGGGATCGAGCCCCGCACCGGGCTCCCTGCTCAGCGGGAAGCCTGCTTCTCCCTCTCCCACTCCCCCTGCTTATGTTCCCTCTCTCGCTGTGTCTCTCGCTGTCAAATAAATAAATAAAATCTTAAAAAAAAAATGTTTAGTTAAGAAAACTGTAGAGTCACATGCAGTTTTAAGAAATCATAGAGGTAGATCCTTTTACACTTTTCTCAGCTTCCCCTAATGGTAACATTTTGCAAAATTATACTATACTATAGCAACCAGCATATTGACATTCATGCAGTCCACCAGTCTTAACTCAGACTTCCCAATTTTACCTGTACTCATTTTTGTGTCTATTAAGTTCTATACAATTTCATTGCCCATGTAGGTTCATGTATCCAATACCACAGTAAAGAAAACATATAGTTCCAACACCAAAGGATCCCACATGTTGCCCTATTATGATCACGTCCACCTCCCTCCTGCCACCTCTAATACCTGGCAACCACTAAATCTGTCTTCCATTTCTAACTTTTGTCACTTCAAACTGTTATATGAATAGAATTATACAATATGAAGCTTTCTTGAGATTGGCTTTTTCTCCTCAACATGATGGCTATTCCTTCAATTTGTTGCATGAATCAATAGTTTCTTCTTTTTTGTTGGTAAGCAGATTCTATGGTATGGATGTAATACAGTTTAGCCCATTACTCATTGAAGAAAATCTGGACTGTTTCTAGTTTGGAGCTATTATTTTTTTAAAGATTTATTTATTTATTTTAGAAAAAGAGAAGGAGGAGAGGGGCAGAGGGAGACAGTCTTAAGCAGACTCTGTGCTGAGCGGGGAGCCCTACGCGAGGCTCAATCTCACAACCCTGAGATCACAACCCCAGTCAAAACCAAGAGTCCCATGCTCAACTGACTGAGCCACCCAGGTGCCCCTGGAGCTATTATGAATGAAGATAATATAAACATTTATGTACATGCTTTTATTTTTTTCTTTCAAGATTTTATTTAAATTCAAGTTAATTCATATATAGTATAGTACTGGTTTCAGGGGTAGAATTTAGTGATTCATCAGTTGCAAATAACACCCAGTGCCCATTATATCAAGTGCCCTCCCCATCACCCAATTACCCCATCCCCTCACTCACCTCCCCTCCAGAAACCCTCAGTTTGTTCCCTATATTTAAGAATCTCTTATGGTTTACTTCCTTCTCTGTCTTTATCTTATTTTTCCTTCCCTTCCCCTACGTTCATCTGTTTTGTTTCTTAAATTCCACATATGAGTGAAATCATATGTTATTTATCTTTCTCTGTATACACTATTTCACTTAGTGTAATACACTCTAGTTCCATCCACATCATTGCAATGGCAAGGTTTCATTCTTTTTGATGGCTGAGTAATATTCCAGTGTGTGTGTGTGAACCAAATCTTCTTCATTCATTCATCAGTTGCTGGACATCTGGGCTCTTTCCACATTTTGGCTACTGTGGATAGTGCTACTACAAACATTGGGGTGCATGTGCCCCTTCAAATCATCATTTTTGTATCTTGTGGATAAATTCCTAGTAGTGCAATTGCCAGGTCATAGGGTAGTTCTATTTTCAACTTTTTGAGGAACCTCCATACTGTTTTTCTAGAATGGCTACACCAGTTTGCACTCCCACCAACAGTGTAAGAGGGTTCCCCTTTCTCCACATCCTCGCCAAAACCTGTTGTTTCCTGAGTTGTTAATTTTAATCATTCTAACCCTTGTGAGGTGGTATCTCATTGTGGTTTTGATCTGTATTTCTCTGATGATTAGTAATGTTGAGCATCTTTTCATGTGTCTGTTGGCCATCTCTATGAACTCTTTGGAATTCAGATCCTCTGCCCATTTTTTAAATCAGATTTTTTTTAAATTATTATTGAGTTGTATGGATTCTTTGTATATTTTGGATACTGACCCCTTATTGAATATATGATTTGCAAATATTTTCTCCTATTCAATAAGGTGTCTTCATTTTGCTGATGGTTTCCTTCACTATGCTTTAAAAAACAAGCTTTTAACTTTGATGTAGTCCCATTTATTTATTTTTGCTTTTGTTGCCCTTGTCTTTGAAGTAAGATACAAAAAAAAAAATCATTAAGACATGTCAAGCTTACCATTTATGTTTTCTTCTAGAAATTTTACAATTTCAGATCTTACCCATTTTGAACTAATTTTTGTATATGGTATAAGACAGTGGTCTAGCTTCATTCTTTTGCATGTGGCTGTCCAGTTTTCCCAACACCATTGACTGAAAAGACTATCTTTTCCCTACTGTATACTTTTGCCTCCTTTGTCATAAATTAATTGACCATCTATATGTGGGTTTATTTCTGGGCTCTCTATTCTGTTCTATTGATCTAGGTTGTCTGTTTTTATGCCAATATCACACTGTTTTGATTACTGTAGTTTCATAGTATAGTTTGAAATCAGGGAGTGTCATACTTCTAGTTTGCTCTATCTAAAGATTGCTTTGTTTATTCAGGCTTTTTGTGGTTCCAATACAAATTTAGAATTGGTTGTTCTAATTCTGTGAAAAAAGGTCATTGGAATTGTGATGAGATTGCACTGAATCTGTAGATGGCTTTGGGTAGTATGGACAATTTAATAGTACTAATTCTTCCAATCTATGAATATGGAATAATTTTCCACATATTTGTGTTTTCTTCAATTTCTTTCATTAATGTCTTACAATTTTCAGTATTTGGCTATTTCGCCTCCTTGGTAAAACTTACTGCTAGGTATTTTATTCTACTTGATGCGATTGTTTTCTTGATTTTTCTTTCACATAATTTGTTGTAAGTGTACAGAAAAGAGAATTTTGTGTATTGATTTTGCATCCTGCAACTGTAATAAATTCATTTATTAGCTCTAATAGTTTTTTGGTAGCCTTATAAAATAAGTTCAGAATGTTCCCTCCTTTTCAATTTTTGGAAGAGTTTGAGAAGGATAGCTGTTAAATCTTCCTTGAATGTTTGGTCTCTTGTTCTTTTGAATTTGGAACATATTCCTCTGTCTCCTCATTTTGCCTGATTCTCTGTGTTTCTTTTTATATATTAGATGAAACAGCTACCTCTCCCAGTCTTGAAGGAGTAGCCTGATGTAGGAGATGACCCGTGGGGCTCACAAGCACAATCCCCCCACCTCACCACCACAGCCGGACACTCCCAGACTGCATATACCTGCTAGCTGTGGTGGAGCCATGGTGGCAGAGTGGGGATGGCATGGCACTTGCCAGCCTGTGGTGCAGCTGTGGCATAGGGAGACTGTGGTGTGGCTACACAGATTCCCACTTTCAAGTGGTCACTGAGCGTTGGGTTCATGTGCACAAATGAGCTGTGGAGGTAACACATTTCCATCCCTTAGATGCTGGGCAGGTTGCCAAATCCCTGGCTCTGAGGAACCATCCAATGTCCCCTCCAGTCAGTGCTATGACTGACTTGGAGGAGTCTCAGAAGCACTGGCAGGAAGGTATGCCAGGCGTCCCTCGCTGCTCAGTGGAGCTTTGAGCTATCCTACAACCCTCTTCTCCCTAGGCATCTCTAACGATAATGGGAATAGGAAGCACCAAGGGAGTTGTTACAGTGCAGATTCCTGGGCCCTGCCCCAGAAATTCTGATTCAGTCAGTCCAGGGTGAGCCTAGATACTTGCATTTGTAACAGGTAAACCAGGTTCGGCTCCCCCAGCCACTCCTTCTTCATTGTTCACACTGCTGTGTAATCACCTCCTCCTAAGTCTGTGTGGGACCCATGACTTTCTTCTCAACCAATGAAATAGGATAAAAGTGATGGAATCACATCCTTATGATTAGGTTATGTTATAGAAGACTCCGTCTTGCTAGAAGACTCACTCTAGAAATTTCTTGCTGGCCTGAAGAAATAAGTGGCCGTGCTGGAAAACCCTAAGTGGCAACGAAGAGCAGGCAGCTGCTAGGAGCTGAGGCAGCCTCCAGCCTCTGCCAGCAAGAAGGCATAATCTTCAGCATGACAACCGCAAGGATGTGAATCCTGCCAGCAACCTGAGTGGCAGGATCCTTCCACGAGGGGACTCTTCCACAGCCTGGGCAGTCAACATTTCAACTGTAGCCTCATAAGAGGACACAATCCAGATGACCCCTGCCCAGGCTCCTGACCCGTGAAACCATGAGATAACAAATGTAGGTGTTAGATTTGTAGTAATTTGTTACACATCAATAGAAAAAGAAAAAAAATAAGGTGTTACAGAATGAATGTCTGTGTCCCCTCCCCATTCATATGTTGAAATATAATCTCCAATGTGATGGTGATTGGAGGTGTGGCCTTTGGGAGGTGATTAAGTCATAAGTGTAGAGACCTCATGAATGGGATTAGGGCCCTAGAAGAAGAGGCCAGAGACACAGCTCGCTTTTTTTTCAGCCATGTGAGGATACATGTCAGCAGTCTGAGACCTGAAAGACTGTCTTGGCACCCTTGTCTTGGACTTCCAGCCTCCAGAACTGTGAGCAATAAATACGTGTTGTTTAAGCCCCCAAGTCTGTGGAATTTTATTACAGCAATCTGAGCTAAGGCACCAGGGGACTCCTATTTATGCAGCAAGGACACCAACATAGCAAGTGACCCTAGTGCAAGTAGTGGAGCCTACTCTGGTCCCCACCTTGAGAACCACCAATCCAAATCAAGGTGAGGCTAAGCCTCAGGGGCCTCCAGTACTCACCTGTCTGGAACCAAACCCTACAGGTCTTCTTGGCATTAAAGACCTGCCTGGCTCCTGGAGGGGGAGGGTGGTGGTCCTTTAATTCTTCAGGAGTACTTTGGAGTTTCACTATAACTGCCTCCTGCCCCCAGGCTCCCATCTGGCTATCCAATCCAGAGGTGGCCCAGGACCATATGCATGGAAACCAAAGAGCAGACACTTTGTAGTTTGTCCCTTTCACTTCTCTTCAAGGTATTGGGAGCATCTGGAAAAATCTTAGGGGTCCTAAATATTTCTACTTGGCCTTCTAATATCTAAATGATCACAAGATCAGCTTGTTTTTTCCAAAAGATTCTATTTATTTACTTATCAGAGAGAGAGAACATGAGCAGGGGGAGCGGCAGGCAGAGGGAGAAGCAGGTGCCCCACTGAGCATAGAGCCCAATGTGGGACTCGATCCCAGGACCCTGGGATCACGACCTGAGCCAAAGGCAGATGCTTAACCGACTGAACCATCCAGGTGTCCCATAGATCAGCTTTTAAACGACAAAAAGACTGGCAAATACAATTACGTGTACATGAACAAATATATATATTTGTTTTAGGGTTTGCCTCCCTCTACACACACACACACAGAGGAACATAAGCACTGTACATAAGGACAGGGACTTTTTCTGTGGTGCTCACTGATACTATCTCCAGAGCCTAGACTTTGCCTAACATATATTTGTAGGAAGGAGAGAAGGATGGATTAGAGGGAAGAGGGTGGGATACTGTAATGGTTTCCCATCAGGACAGTGCTAATCTAATCAATAAAACTAAGCCAATGTTAATGGGTGATCGTAGTCTCATCCTTTTATGCCTCAGAGTAGCAGCCAGTAGAAATATTCTAAGGCTCTAACACAGTGATTCACATTCCAAAGCCAGTTGTCCATTTCAACCACTCTCAGGGACAGCAGGGCATCTTAACTGCATATTCATCTGTCATAAAATGCCCCTGGTGCCCTCAATTAGCCACAATTTGTAGCCAATTGAAGACAGCACGCAAATTTTTAGAAACCCTCACAGTGACATACCACTGTTCACCCATGAGACTTCTTCTCATGATAACTCACATCCTGTCAAACAGTGGGGTCACACAACTGGGGTGGCCCATTGGGGAGAGCCTCGTTAATGCACAACAGCCTTAATGGGCCAATCCTTAAGCAGACCGTCCAGTATAGAAGTGGAATAATAGTACCAAGCCTGAGAGCGACATTTCTCTTTACCTTTTAATTTCCTTTTCTGGCTAAAGACAGATCTGTGATATAATTTTAACGTGGCTTTTTGCAGCTCCAGATTTCTCTAGCAGTAAAACCAGCTTCATGGCAGTAGTTTTCCTCCTTAAACATTTCTCTAGCTTTTGGGATCAAATTCTTTCAAACCTATCTATGGATGAGTCTGATGAGCTTCCTGCATTATTTATCCTCAAGTAAATTAGGAAAACCATTACCAGCTTGCCTCGTATTTTTTGACAAGTCTAACCATTGAGCATACTGATGTCCTGTTTAATCAAATAATTTATTTACACAGAATCGACATTTCTATTCATACCTCACCTTACAAAATGATGGAGGAAAGACAAACTTCTTAAATCTCTAGTCTTTAATTTGGAACCTGGTTTACCACCATCACCTACCTCTCTTCACCCTGGGGAACTGGGTGGGGGAGGAAGGGAAGGTACTAGCATGTGCACTAACAAAGGTCTGCCTGGCATGCCCTGCCTGTGTGTGCACGTGTGTGGGATAAGAGTAAGGATTCTGTCCTGTACCATACATTTTCCCTGGATCATGATGCTCAACTAAGCTCCCATAATTTACTCTAGGTTCCAAATAAGAGATCAGAGAGCAGCACTGAGACAGGCTGTCTGTCACTGGGGTTTTGGAGAACGCTGACTCCCTGCCTCTGTACATGAACCAACAAATCTTAAGTGCTCATTACGTGCAAAGGACTGAATGAGGAATATGTGAAGACAGAGGCCACCAAGTGGGGAGAAGGGAGCCACCATGTGCCACGCTCGGTGCTAGGCACTGACCCATGTTTTCTCCTTTAATTCCCAAGAGATACAAATTTGTTCTCCCTCATTTTACCCAGGCAGACACTGAGGCTCAGAGGAGTTAAGTAACTTGCCCAAAGTCACACAGCCGATTTTGACCCCAAGCCCATCTTCTTCCCGCTATATCACAAATTATTCCTGGTCTGCTACTAAGTACCCACAAGGCTTCTTTATGCTTCCACCTCCATTCACAGTCAAGGATTTGTCTGACTTTTTAAAAAAAATACTACAAGATTAGGGCTACTCTCTTCCAAGATAACTTCCAACAGGGTTGGTATTTTGTGTTACTTCTAAGTTCACCCCACAAGTTGGGTCAGATTTTAGAAGAATGGGATGATACATCCCTAAAGCATTCAACATAAACCCCCACCCAGTACAGCTGAACAAACTATAGGATATGAATCTTCACACCAAGAGCTGAAAAACAAGTATGGGACCCCTAAGAACAAATTTTAGTGGCACAAACTCTTAAAAACATAACCTTTATTTCTTCAATAGAGCCTTTCATTAAATTGCACAGATAAATAGCCAAATAAACAAATAAATGAATCAATAAAGCTTCAAAGGAAATAAGGACCACAGAGAAAGCCTAATGCGCTCATTCTTTGCTTTCACCAATCAAATCAACACCCTCCAGGTGCTTTGGGGTGTCTCTTGCTCTTCTGTGCATTTGCCCATAAGAGCAATGACATTTGTTGATTACACTCATTTGGTTTTTAGAGGCCAAGGTGGATTGTATTCGCCTTTTCTATTAGCCTCGCAATACCTCCCTGTATTTTTTGCAGATTTTCTGAACAGCAATAAGTTCTAATCAATCTTCCTGGCTTCATTTCTCAGAATCTCACAATCTCCTCAAGGAACATTTCAAACCTGATTTATCATCATTACCAGACCCTAAATATTCACCAGATTCTTTATTATTTATTACACCTAGTTAATTTCCCTGTTCTGGCCTTATGGGTCAAATCACAGAGCATGTGAAAGATTATCCCACAACATGTCATGAAGACTCTACTATAATGCACAGTCACATTTAGGAAGAAGCATTACACACACACACACACACACACACACACACTAGCTCTGAACTGTAGCTGAGCCCCTCTGCTTCTCTTCAAGACTCTGACCCACATCCAGGCATTTGCCCCTTGCTCTGAGCACCTCCTGAACTACACACACACAAGGGCAAGCAACAGCAACTTCCCCATCTCCCTCCAGTTGGGCAAAGGCCCCATCTGTGCTCTCTTATTAAAGAGCCTGGAAAGGGGCTGCATGGAAAAAAATGATTCCAGGTCAGTCCTGTGTGGGGAGAAACCGTCCTAAGGTTATAAGGAGGTGAGAAATGGAAACAGGTTACACTGCTACCCTTCTGGGATAAGATGACACCGCCAGGTTGACCCATCCTAGAGAACATGGTGACCCTCTGAGGGAGACACGTCACACCTGTACCCCTCATGCCACCCACCAAATTAGCTGTGACTTCCCAGTCCACACCTCCTAGCACCCTCCCCTTTCCCCCAGATGAAGGAACTTTGGCTCAGCCATGAGCAATCCAAACTTGTGTTCCACCCATCACGCAGTGAAGATAGAAGGGATTCTGTTTGAATTCCCTTTTTGAAAAATATCTTTAGCTCATCCTGCATCCTGTGCTCTAAGAAGATCTTTCAGAGCCTGACTCTGCCCAGGAAACAAGCTGTCTGGTGTGTGTTAGTGAATGGAAGCAGGCTCATCCAGGACTAAAGCTCCAAGACACCAAGGATGTATTCTGTGTTGCTCCAGATGACAGAATTAAAACCAATCAGAGAAGCTATTGAACAAGGAATTTCTTCTTCATACAAGGAAGAGCTTCAAACAGAGTCCCCTTTCAGAACAGTCTGTCTTGTGGAACAACTAAAGAGGTTAGGTAACCATTGCCAAGGGATGATGCATGAGAGGCAACCCACACACCCGCTAGGACCTTTTCCAACTCAAAGCTGGTGTGACTCTGAGGAGATGCTCTACATTCAACTCATAGAGCCAAAGCATTCTATACCTGGAACAGATTTCTGGGTTCATCTTGTCTAGACATTGCAAATTAGCAATCCCAGGTTAAATTTAGCCCAGGGGAAATTTTCATTTTGTTCACAGAGTGTTGGTGCACACAGGTTTATTGTTTCATCCAATATTTAAGAATATTCATCCAAAACAAAGAAAACACTTTACATAAAATCTGGATTTTTCAGCTTCTCTTTATTTTTTTTAATTTAATTTAATTTTATTATGTTATGTTAGTCCCCATACAGTACATCATTAGTTTTTGATGTAGTGTTCCATGATTCATTGTTTTTGAATAACACCCAGTGCTCCATTCAATATATGCCCTCCTTAATACCCATCACTGGGCTCGCCCATTCCCCCACCCCCCTCCCCTCTAAAACCCTCAATTTGTTTCTCAGAGTCCATAGTCTCTCATGGTTCGTCTCCCCCTCTGATTCCCCCCCTTCATTTTTCCCTTCCTTCTCCTAATGTCCTCCATGCCATTCCTTATGTTCCACAAATAAGTGAAACCATATGATAATTGACTTTCTCTGCTTGACTTATTTCACTTAGCATAATCTCCTCCAGTCCCATCCATGTTGATGCAAATGTTGGGTATTCATCCTTTCTGATGGCTGAGTAATATTCCATTGTACATATGGACCACATCTTCTTTATCCATTCATCTGTTGAAGGGCATCTCAGCTCTTTCCACAGTTTGGCTATTGTGGACATTGCTGCTATGAACATTGGGGTGCATATGCCCCTTCTTTTCACTACACCTGTGTCTTTGGGGTAAATACCCAGGAGTGCAATTGCTGGGTCATAGGGTAGCTCTATTTTTTACTTTTTGAGGAACCTCCATGCTGTCTTCCAAAGTGGTTGTACCAACTTGCATTCCCACCAGCAGTGTAAAAGTGTTCCCCTTTCTCCACAACCTCTCCAACATTTGTTGTTTCTTGCCTTGTCAATTTTTGCCATTCTAACTGGTGTAAGGTGGTATCTCAATGTGGTTTTGATTTGAATTTCCCTGATGGCTAATGATGATGAACATTTTTTTATGTGTCTGTTACCCATTTGTATGTCTTCTTTGGAGAAGTGTCTGTTCATGTCTTCTGTCCATTTTTTGATTTGATTATTTGTTTTTTGGGTGTTGAGTTTGAGAAGTTCTTTATCAATCTTGGACATCAGCCCTTTGTATGTAGTGTCATTTGCAAATATCTTGTCCCATTCTGTGGGTTGCCTCTTTGTTTTGTTGACTGTTTCCTTTGCTGTGCAGAAGCTTTTTATCTTGATGAAGTCCCAAAAGTTCATTTTTCCTTTTGTGTCACTAGCCTTTGGAGATGTATCTTGAAAAAAGTTGCTGTGGCTGATGTCAAAGAGATTACTGCCTATGTTCTCCTCTAGGATTTTGATGGATTCCTGTCTCACATTGAGGTCTTTCATCCATTTTGAGTTTATCTTTGTGTAAGGTGTTAGAGAATGGTCGAGTTTCATTCTTCTGTATATTGCTGTCCAATTTTCCCAGCACCATTTATTGACGAGACTGTCTTTTTTCCATTGCATATTTTTTCCTGCTTTGTTGAAGATTATTTGACCATAGAGTTGAGGGTCCATATCTGGGCTCTCTACTCTGTTCCATTGGTCTATATGTCTGTTTTTGTGCCACTACCATGCTGTCTTGGTTGTCACGGCTTTGTAATATAGCTTGAAATCAGGCAGCGTGATGCCCCCAGCTTTGTTTTTCTTTTTCAACATTTCCTTGGTGATTCAGGGTCTTTTCTGATTCCATACAAATTTTAGGATTGTTTGTTCCAGCACTTTGAAAAATGTCATTGGAATTTTGATCGGGATGGCATTGAAGGTATAGACTGCTCTGGGCAGCATAGACATTTTAACAATGTTTGTTCTTCTGATCCATGAGCATGGAATGTTTTTCCATCTTTTTGTGTCTTCTTCAATTTCTTTCATGAGTGTTCTATAGTTCCTAGAGTATAGATCCTTTACCTCTTTGGTTAGGTTTATTCTGAGGTATCTTATGGTTTTTGGTGCTATTATAAATGGAATCGATTCTCTAATTTCTCTTTCTACAGTTGTTTTGTTAGTGTGTAAGAAAGCAACTGATTTCTGAGCATTGATTTTGTATCCTGCCACATTACTGAATTGCTGTATGAGTTCTAGTAATTTGGGGGTGGAGTCTTTTGGACTTAAACAATTCATGGAAACCAATGAGAATGAAAACACATCAGTTCAAAACCTATGGGAGACTGCAAAGGCGGTCCTAAGGGGGAAATACATAGCCATCCAAACCTCACTCAAAAAAATAGAAAAATCCTGAATCACCAACTAACTTTACACCTTAAAGAACTGGAGAAAAAGCAACAAATGATGCCTAAGCCACACAGTAGAAGAGAAATAATTAAGATTAGAGCAGAGATCAATGAATTAGAAACCAGAAACACAGTAGATCAGATCAATGAAACTAGAAGCTGGTTCTTTGAAAGAATTAACAAGATTGATAAACCATTGGCCAGACTTATCCAAAAGAAAAGAGAAAGGACCCAAATTAATAAAATTATGAACAAAAGGGGAGAGATCACGACTAACACCAAGGAAACAGAAACAATTATTAGAAATTATTATCAACAACTATATGCCAATAAGCTGAGCAACCTGGATGAAATGGATGCCTTCCTGGAAACCTATAACTCCCAAGACTGAAACAGGGAGAAATTGACAACCTGAATAGGCCAATAACCAGTAATGAGATTGAAGCAGTGATCAAATACCTCCCAAAAAACAAGAGTCCAGAGCCAGATGGATTCCCTGGGGAATTCTACCAAACATTCAAAGAAGAAATAATACCTATTCTCCTGAAGCTGTTTCAAAAAATAGAAACACAAGAGAAGCTTCCAGACTCATTCTATGAGACCAGCATTACCTTAATCCCCAAACCAAAGACCCCATCAAAAAGGAGAATTTCAGACCAATAACCCTGATGAATATGGATTCCAAAATCCTCAACAAAATCCTAGCTAATAGGATCCAACAATACATTAAAAGGATCATCCACCACGACCAAGTGGGATTTATCCCTGGGATGGTTCAACATTCGCAAATCAATCAGTGTGATAGAACACATTAATAAGAGGAGAAGAACCATATGGTCCTCTCAATTGATGCAGAAAAAGCATTTGACAAAATACAGCATCCTTTCCTGATTAAAACTTTTCAGAGTATAGGGATAGAGGGAACATTCCTCAAGTTCATAAAATCCATCTATGAAAAACCCACAGCAACTATCATCCTCAATGGGGAAAAGCTGAGAGCCTTTCCCTTAAGATCAGGAACACGTCAAGGATGCCCATTCCCGCCACTATTGTTCAACATAGTACTAGAAGTCCTAGCAACAGCAATCAGACAACAAAAAGAAACAAAAGGTGTACAAATTGGCAAAGAAGAAGTCAAACTCTCTCTCTTTGCAGATGTCAGCTTCTCTTAAAAAAAAAAAAAATCAGAATATCTAGTCACATGAGGCCTGCATTCAACTTGAAGCTGAATAATGGCTGCTCCTTTTAGATGGGGCTGTGCTCTGTCACAGTCCCCACCATCTTCCATTACCCCCCAGCTTCACATTAAAGTTGGGGTTTTGTTGGCTTTCTGTTTTATTGGTTTGTTTTGTTCTGTTTTGTTTCAAGTCTTCTTTATTCACATGTATTTTCTGTCTTCCCTGCAGCCATGACTGTTTGCCTCTGTTGGCCTAGTGAAACCCTAGATAAACTGACTAAGGCTCAGAAAAGTTAAGTGACTTGTCCAAGGTCATCAGCCAGCTAGTACAAAGCAAGGAGTAAAACTCAGTTTCTCTTGTGATCCAATGCTCCAACAACTTGACCACACAGCCAGCCTTTACACAGCTTATTTCCCTGGACCAATTTAAATATTCACATTCAGGCTGTGCAAACTATCCCTCTCCACTTCAATTTAAAATATCCTAGTGATATGGCTCCACATTAGCCCTTAAAAAAACAATAATAATAACAGCAAAAAACAAAAACAAAAACCACCTCTTCTGTCCAGCTGACTTTGCAAGTTACTAGCACCCAAAGACCAAACACCCTTTTGTGTGTTCAAAAAAAAAAAAAAAAAATCAATCTGATGAACACATAAGATTTCAATCTTCCTTGTAAAATCAGGAATAGGCCAAAACCTTATTATTTCAGACTCTGCATTGATAGTCTAAATCAATAGTGCAAACAAGATTTCTGGGGGAAAGGTTAAAGTAATTGGCAGAACACACTGGTGTCAAGCTACCATAAGCACTTTCAAAGCAAATAATTAAATGCAAATAATTGATAAGCTCACCATAAACAATTCATTTATATATATATATGGCTTTATAAGACATCTCTTTAGAATTTAAGTTACTGTCTGCACTTGAAAATGATATAACCATGCACCTCTTAAAATCTTCTGTGATCAGACCTGTAGCTGATTTAACCTGCCTATGCTCCACAGTAGTCAGGAATTTTAAATACTGAGTAAACCAAAGACTGATGAAGGACTTTTTTTCTTAGAGAGAGAGTATGTGGGGTGGGGGGGGGGGGGGGGGGGTGGCAAAGGAAGAGAGAATCTTAAGCAGGCTCCACACTGACCGTGGAGCCAATGTGGGGCTCTATCTCTCGACCCTGAGACTGATTGTGACCTGAGCTGAAATCAAAGAGTTGGATGCTTAACCAAGGTGCCCCCTGATGAAGGACTTTTTTTAAAGCTTTTGGGTTTTTTTAAAGATTTTATGTATATGAGAGAGACACACTAAGAGAAGGAACACAAGCAGGGAGAGTGGGAGAGGGAGAAGCAGACTTCCCTCAGAGCAGGGAGCCCGATGCGGGGCTCGATCCCAGGACCCCGGGATCATGACCTGAGCCAAAGGCAGATGCTTAATGACTGAGCCACCCAGGCGCCCCTTTTTTATAGCTTTTAGTTGGGGTGGGAGATCACTCTAGGCAGGGCCTAGGTTAACTCACTTTGCCTATGTGTTAAGCAGTTCTATTTTTTCCTAGCACTAAACAGAGACCCAACTTGGACTGACTCACTGTCAGGTCCCCACATAAGAGGGAGTTGGACTTGGCTGGGTCAGGTCACATTTAGGTTCAGCTTTTGGATGAGACTGATTTAAAGAGGGCACGTTAAAAGACTGCCTAATCACTGGGGCCACATATACCAAGCTGTCAGACTAGAAAACGGATTGGGGATTACCTTAGCTGTCCTTTAAGCCTAACCTCAGCTAGAGACATAACAGCCTTAGTCACCTGCAGCCTACCCAGGATCTATTCTCCCTTCCTCCGTCCTAGTAAAACCCACATTGTGGTTAGGTATCTAGGATTGATAATCAGCTAGGACACAACAAACAGATTTACCATTGTTCAGAGCTAGTATCCATTCTAACTGGTCATAACCAAACTGTACTAGACGTAACATATGTAAAGATTTATTTATTTGAGGAGCGCCTGTGTGGCTCAGTTAGTTAAGGGTCTTCCTTTGGCTCAGGTCATGATCTCAGGGTCCTGAGATCAAGCCCTGCATCAGGCCCCCTGCTCAGCTGGGAGTCTGCTTCTCCCTCTCCCTCTGTGCTCTCACTCTGTCTCAAATAAATAAATGAAATCTTTAAAAAAAAAAAAAGATTTATTACATAACTAATGAATCGTTGAACACTACAACAAAAACTTATGTACTATATGCTGGCTAAGTGAACAGAAAGAAAGAAAAAGAAAGAAAGAAGAAAAGGAAGAAAGAAAGAAAGAAAGAAAAAGAAAGAAAGAAAGAAAGAAAGAAAGAAAGAAAGAAAGAAAGAAAGAAAGAAAAAAGAAAGAAAGAAAGAAAAAGAAAGAAAACAAAAAAGAAGAAGAAAAGAAAAGAAACTAGCTTAAAAAAAGATTTCTTTATTTGAGAGAGAGTGTGTGCACAAATGTGGGGTGGGGGGGAGGGGGGATGAAAAGGCAGAGGAAGGGGGAGAGAGAAAAGTCTCAAGCAGACTCCTCGCTGAGCCTGGAGCCATGCAGCACAGCACGCAGGGCTCCATCTCACCACCCTGATGAGCTGAGTTGAAACCAAGAGTCTGCTGCTTAATCGACTGTGCCACCCAGGCACCCCTACACCTAACATATTTAGAATCTCAGTCCTCTGGGTAGGTAGTGTACCTACCAGTTCTGACCCCAGACAAGAGCCCTGATTAGTATCAGCCAATCACAGTAATCCTAGTCTTCTTGTCGATGATTGGTTTAAGTACCTGCCTTTGGCCATTTAGTACAGAGTATTCCCCTTGTTGATTGCTTCTTTCAGGGTTGGACCCCCAATCTAACTAACCCAGTCAGACTAAAGAAATAGAATATTTAGTCCATGACTCAGGGAAAGATTTTTCTCTCACTCACACAGAACAAAGAAGTCACTAGTCCTGGCTGTTAATAGCAGCCCTCTTCAAACTCTGAGGGCCATCCTCTTTAAGACAGAGCCTATACACGGATAAGGGTAAGCAGGGGGAGCAGGAAGACTTGCAGAGAAATAGAGCCATAGGTCCAAGGATTAGGGTACTGTGCCTGGAGCTTGCCCTACCTCCTGTCCTCCGTCATAAGAAATAGTAAATTTCCTGACTGTTTAAACTACTTTAGGTGGGAATTCTGTTCCTTACACTTAAAAATATTCAATATTTGCACAAGCCAATATATTCAAAGAAAGTTAGAGGGAGAAGCCAGTATTTTAACCCATCCCTACACAGACTTTTTAATCAGGGCAGACAGAGCAACTGTTTGCAGCTGCAAAGTTCAGTTTGCATTCTTGTTTTTGTCTATAGTTGAAACACAATGTTAATTTCAGGTGTACAACATGGTAATACAACAGATTTGTACATTATGCTATGTTCACCACAAGTGTAGCTGCCATCTGGCCCCATACATCACTATTACAGTATCATTGACTGTATTCCTTATGCTGTGATTTTTATTCCCATAACTTATTCATTCCATAACTAGAAGCCTGTATCTCTGACTCCCCTTAATCCATTTTGCCCATCCCCCCACCCTCCTCTCCTCTTGCAACCATCACTTTGTTCTCTGTATTCATAGGACTGATCCTGCTTTTTGTTTGTTTATCCTTTCTTTTCTTTTCTTTTTTTTTTAGATTCCACATATGAGTGAAATCATATGGTATTTGTCTTCCTCAGTCTTATTTCACTTAGCATAATACTCTCTAGGTCCATCCATATATATGAATGATACGCATATATATATAAGGAAGAAGTGGTGTGTGTGTGTGTGTGTACACACATCCATTTGTCTATCAATGGACACTTAGGTTGCTTCCATATCTTGGCTACTATAAATAATGATGCAATAAACATAGAGGTGCACATATCTTTGCAAATTATTGTTTTCATTTTCTTTGGTAAATACCCAATAGTGGAATTATTGGGTCATATGGTACTTCTATTTTTAATTTTTTGAGAAACCTCCATACCATTTTCCACAGTGGCTGCACCAATTTACATTCCCACCAACACTGTACAAGTGCTCTTTTTTTCCCCACATTCTGTCCAACACTTGTTATTTCTTGACTTTTTGACTTTAGCCACTCTAACAGTGTAAGGTGATATCTCACTGTGATTTTGATTTGCATTTCCCTGATGATGAGTGATGTTGAGCTTCTTTTCATTTGTCTGTTGGCCATATGTAGGTCTTCTCTAGAAAAATAGCTATTCAGGTCCTCTGCCCACTTTTAATCAGACTTTTTTGGGGGGGTGTTGAGTTCTATAAATTCTTTATATATTTTGGATACTAATCCCTTATTACCCTTTGCAAATATCTTCTCCTATTCAGTAGGTTGCCCTTTCATTTTATTGATATTTTCCTTTGCTGCACAAAAGCTTTTTATTTTGACATAGTTCCAATAGTTTATTTTTTCTTTTGTTTCCCTTGCCTCAGGAAATATATCTAGAAAAATGCTGCTATGGCCAATGTCAAAAAAATTACTGCCTGTGCTCTCTTCTAGATTTTTATGGTTTCAGGTCTCACATTTGGGTCTTTAATCCATTTTTATTTTTTTTTTTTTTAAAGATTTTATTTATTTATTTGACAGAGAGATAGCGAGAGCAGGAACGCAAGCAGGGGGAGTGGGAGAGGGAGAAGCAGGCTTCCCGCCGAGCAGGGAGCCCGATGTGGGACTCGATCCCAGGACCCTGGGATCATGACCTGAGCCGAAGGCAGACGCTTAACGACTGAGCCACCCAGGCGCCCCATTTTTATTTTTTTTAAAGATTTTATTTGTTTATTTGACAGAGAGAGACACAGCAAGAGAGGGAACACAAGCAGGGGGAGTGGGAGAGGGAGAAGCAGGCCTCCCACCGAGCAGGGAGCCCGATGTGGGGCTTGATCCCAGGACCCTGGGATCATGACCTGAGCCGAAGGCAGATGCTTAACAACTGAGCCACCCAGGCACCCCTCTTTAATCCATTTTTAGTTTGTTTTTTTTCATGTGTGGTGTTAAAGTGGTCCAGTTTCATTCTTCTGCATGCAGCTGTCTAGTTTTCCCAGTACCATTTATTGAAGAGACCATCTTTGCCCCATTGTATATTCTTGCTTCCTTTGTCATAGATTAATTGACTATATAATCTTGGGCTTATTTCTGTGCTCTCTATTCTGTCCCATTGCCAGTACCATACTGTTTTCATTACTACAGCTTTGCAGTATACCTTGAAATCTGGAATTGTGATATATCCAGCTTTGTTTTTCTTTTTCAAGATTGCCTTGGCTATTTGGGGTCTTTTGTGGTTCCATAGGAATTTTAGTATTATTTGTTCTAGTTCTGTGAAAAATGCTGTTGGTATTTTGATAGGGATTGCACTGAACCTGTAGACTTCTTTGGGTAATATGGACATTTTTAACAATATTAATTCTTTCAATCCATGAGCATGGAATATCTTCCCATTTGTTTGTGTTTTCTTCAATTTCTTTCATCAGTGTTTTTTAGTTTTCAGAGTACAAATCCTTCAATTCTTTGGTTAAGTTTATTCCTAGGTATTTTATTATTTTTGGTACAATTGTAAATGGTGTTGTTTTCTTAATTTCTTTTCTGCTACTTCATTGTTAGTGTATAAGAATGCTACCAATTTCTGGGTATTAATTTTTTTATCCTTCAACTTTACCGAATTCATTTATTATTTCTAGTAGTTTTTGGTGGAGTCTTTGGGGTTTTCTACGTATTGTATCATGTCATCTACAAATAGTGAAAGTTTTACTTCTTCTTTAGCAACATGGATGCCTCATTTCTTTTGCTTGTCTTATTGCTGTGGCTAGGACTTCCAGTACTGTTGAATAAAAGTGGTGAGAGTGGACACATCCTTGTCTTGTTCCTGATCTTGGAGGAAAAGCTCTTGGTTTTTAACCATTGAGTATGAAGTTAGCTGTGGATTTGTCGTATCTGGCCTTTATTATGTTGAGGTATAGTCCCTTTAACCCCACTTGGTTGAGAATTTTTATCATGAATAGATGTTGAATTTTGTCAAATGCTTTTTCTGCATCTATTGAGATGATCGTATGATTTTTATCCTTCCTTTTGTTGATGTAGTGTATCAGGCTGTTTGATTTGTGAATATTGAACCATCCTTACATCCTGGCATAAATCCCACTTGATCATGGTGTGTGATCCTTTTAATGCATTGTTGAATGCAGTTCCCTAGTATTTTGTTGAGGATTTTTGTATCTACATTCATAAGGGTTATTGGCCTTCTCCTTTTTTTAAAAGATTTTATCTATTTATTTGACAGAGAAAGAGGCAGAGGGAGAGGGAGAAGCAGGCCCCCTGCTGAGCAGAGAGCCCAATGTGGGGCTCAATCCTAGAACCCTGGGATCATGACCTGAACCAAAGGCAGACACTTAACCATCTGAGCTACCCAGGCAACCCATGGCCTTTTCTTTTATTGTGGTGTCTTTGTCTAGTTTTGGTATCAGGGTAATTTGGCCTCATAGAATATATCTGGAAGTTTTCTATCCTCTTCTATCTTCTGGAAGAGTTTGAGGAGAATAGATATTAACGCTTCTTTAAATGTCTGGTTGGACCATTTCCTTACACCACACACAAAAATAAACTCAAAATGGTTGAAAGACCTAAATGTGAGACAGGAGTCCATCAAAATCCTAGAGGAGAACACAGGCAGCAACCTCTTCGACCTCAGCCGCAGCAACTTCTTCCTAGAAACATCGCCAAAGGCAAGGGAAGCAACGGCAAAAATGAACTATTGGGACTTCATCAAGATAAAAAGCTTTTGCACAGCAAAGGAAACAGTCAACAGAACCAAAAGACAACCAACAGAATGGGAGAAGATATTTGCAAATGACATATCAGATAAAGGGCTAGTATCCAAAATCTATAAAGAACTTATCAAAGTCAACATCCAAAGAACAAATAATCCAATCAAGAAATGGGCAGAAGACTGGGGCACCTGGGTGGCTCAGTCAGTTAAGCGGCTATCTTCGGCTCGGGTCATGATCCCAGGGTCCTGGGATCGAGCCCTGCATTGGGCTTCCTGCTCAGTGAGGAGCCTGCTTCTCCCCCTCCCTCTGTCTGCCTTTCTGCCTACTTGTTCTCTCTCTCTATCTCTCTGTCAAATAAATAAATAAAATCTTTAAAAAAAAAAAAAAAGAAATGGGCAGAAGACATGAACAGACATTTTTCCAGAGAAGACATCCAAATGGCCAATAGGCACATGAAAAAGTGCTCAACATCACTCGGCATCAGGGAAATCCAAATCAAAACCTCAATGAGATACCACCTCACACCAGTCAGAATGACTAAAATTAACAAGTCAGGAAACGACAGATGTTGGCGAGGATGCGGAGAAAGGGGAACCCTCCTACACTATTGGTGGGAATGCAAGCTGGTGCAGCCACTCTGGAAAACAGTATGGAGGTTCCTCAAAAAGTTGAAAATAGAGGTACCGTATGACCCAGCAATTGCACTACTGGGTATTTACCCCAAAGATACAAATGTAGTGATCTGAAGGGGTGCATGCCCCCCAATGTTTATAGCAGCAATGTCCACAATAGCCAAACTATGGAAAGAGCCAAGATGTCCATCAACAGATGAATGGATAAAGAAGATGTGGTATATATATATATATATATATATATATATATATATATATACACAATGGAATATTATGCAGCCATCAAAAAAAATGAAACCTTGCCATTTGCAACAATGTGGATGGAACTAGAGGGTAATATGCTGAGCAAAATAAGTCACTCAGAGAGAGATATGTATCATATGATCTCACTGTATGAGGCGTTCTTAATCTCAGGAAACAAACTGAGGGTTGCTGGAGTGGTGGGGGGGTGGGAGGGATGGGGTGGCTGGGCGATAGACATTGGGGAGGGTATGTGCTATGGTGAGTGCTGTGAATTGTGTAAGACTGATGAATCACAGACCTATACCTCTGAAACAAATAATACATTATATGTTAAAAAAAGAAGAAGAAGAAGATAGTAGGAAGGGAAAAATGAAGGGGGAAATCGGAGGGGGAGATGAACCATGAGAGACTGTGGGCTCTGAGAAACAAACTAAGAGTTCTAGAGGGGAGGGGGTGGGGGGAATGTGTTAGCCTGGTGATGGGTATTAAAGAGGGCATGTATTGAATGGAGCACTGGGTGTTATATGCAAACAATGAATCATGGAACACATCAAAAAAAATTAATTAATTAAAAAAAAAGAAACTATAAATGTCTGGTAGAATTCCCCTTTGCATCCATCTGGGCCTGGAGGTTCATTTTTTGGTAGTTTTTCGATTACTAATCAATTTCATTGCTTGTACTCAGTTTGTTCAGATTTTCTATTTTTCCCTGATTTGGTTTTAGATTATGTGTTTCTAGAAATCTGTCCATTTTTCTTGGTTGTGCCATTTGTTGGCATAATATTTTTTCTGAAGTATTCTCTTAAAATCCTTTGCATTTCTGTGGTGTCAGCTGTACTTCTCTCTAATTTCTGATTTTATTTGGATTCTTTCTCTTTTTTCTTGATGAGTCTGGCTAAGGGTTTATCAATTTTGTTTGTCTTTTCAAAGAACCAGCTCTTGGTTTCACTGATGTTTTTTCTTTTTCTTTCTTTCTTTCTTTTTTTTTTTTTTTTTTTTAGTCTCTATGTCATTTATTTTTGGTCTGATCTTTATTATTTTCTTCCTTATACTCACCCTGGGCTTTGTTTGCTCTTCTTTTCTAGTTCCTTTAGGTATAGGGTTAGATTATTTGAGCTTTTTCTTATTTCTTGAGGTATGACCATGTCACTATATATTTCCCTCTTAGAACTGCTTTCACTGTGTCCTAAAGATTTTGGACCATTGTGCTTTCATTTCATTTGTCTCCGGGTATTTTTTTATTTCTTCTTTGAATGCTTTACTGACCTATTTGTTGTTTAATATCATGTTTTTGAGCTTCCAAATCTTTGTGTTTTTTCCAGTTTTTTTCTTGTGATTTATTTCTAGTTTCATACTGTTGTGATCAGAAAAGGTGTATGGTATGATTCTAATCTTCTTAAATTTATTGAGGCTTATTTCGTGGCCTAATATATGATCTATTCTGGAGAATGTTCCATGTACCTTGGAAAGAATGTGTATTCTGTTGTTTTGGGATGAAATGTGTTGTCTATATCTGTTATGTCCATCTGGTCGAATGTGTCATTCAAAGACACTGTTTTCTTATTGATTTTCTGTCTGGATGATCTATCCATTGATGATAAGTGGGGTGTTAAAGTCCCTTACTATCATTGTATTGCCATCAATTTCTCTCTTTATGTTCATTAATATTTGCTTTATGTTTTTAGGTGCCTCTGTACTGGGTGTGTATTTATTTCTTATATCCAATTGTTGGATTGATCCTTTTATCATTATGTAAGACAGTTCAAAGTTTTTAATGTACCCACACGGTGCATGTCCAGATGCTTGTAACTGGGTAAGGAAAGGAGGTGAGTAAACTGGGGAAAACATGGCTCTGGTATGAGATAGTCCTGGGTCCATCTCAGCTGTTCCACTTATAAATTCTGTGACCACAGGAAAGTGTCAATATCAGTAAATTATGGGAAAATACGTATCTTATATCATTGTTCTGAGAATTCAAGTAGTTGCAATGTACAAAATATCTAGTGCACAAGAGAAGCTTAATAAATAAAAGACATCCTCTTTTCCCTTTTTCCACCCCATCTTCTAAGAAGTCTTTTCAGATCCCCTGACCCCAAAGTTCCAGGTACCACAATTGCTACAGCTCCTATTTCACCCCTTTCCTTTCTTCCCCTCCAACTCCACCCTTGCTTAATTTCTATCCCTGTTACGTTTTGTGTGGCTGGTATATACTTTTCATTGACTCCATTTACTGGTACTCAATATGCAGTAGGTACTGTTATGACACTTAACCCTCATAACCACAATCACCCAGTGAGAAACGTGATATGCTCATTTTATACTTGATGAAATGAGACTCAGAGAAGTGATATAAACTTGTCCGTGACTTTTTTTAAGGTGAATTAAGAGGAAGGAATTCTAGGCCAGTGTGACTCCAAAAGCTATGCTCTTATCTACTTCATTACACTACTCATCCAAGGAGTAATTTATATATGTGTTTCTGTATGTCTCTTCCAACAAAATAAGTTGTTCAAAAACAGAGCCATTGTTTTCTAAAGAAAGGTAGGTAATGTAAGAACTCACCAGTCACCTATTCTAAGCCATCACTGACAACACACACTTTTGATTGCCCATGTGTGAGCCTTCTTGAGGCCTGGGATACACAAAAAGGCATAAGACACTGTTCTTGCCCCCCAGAGACTCAAATCCAGATGTAGAAATAGGACCTTTACATAGAAAGCAATATGAGATAGCATATCTTATTTCTCCAGGGAGAACTGCCAAATCTAAGTGCCAGAGGAGGTGAAAGGAAGGAGATCATCAAGAGCTGAAATGAGATAAACAGAAGTGGAGCAAACACTGCAGGCCCATGGGGATTAAGCAGAACTTCAGAAGGGAGATCCTGTGTGCATGCGGGGAGGAGAGATGATAAAGGGGGAGATGATGGGGGCAAGTGCTGCAGGCAACACAGAACAGAGAAGGTGTCAAAGATAAACAAAGCCAGATACTAGTTAGAGTGGTAAGGACAGATTCTAATCAGTAATATCCTATTAGAATAGGAGTCCGGCATGAATTGAACTCAACTTTGATTTATACAGAGATAATTGGGCATTTTAAAGGGAGGGTGAGGGAGTAGGGAGGGGGTGGGCAGGGGCTCAGCAGAGTCAGGAAGTGAAAAATGACAAAAAGCAGGAAGAAGGCTGGTTCATGTGAACTCCATCTGGGTTTGCTAACTGGTGCTTTTTAAAGTTAGACTCCTACCCTCCCACTGAGACTGAGAAACCAGGGCCCCATCTTCAGGTGTTGGCTGGAAGAAAGAGCAAATTCTTTTACCAGCCTTGGGTTTTCTCAAGCAGGCACTTTAAGGGGACCAGGGGTATCCTAGGGATGCAGTCTTGAGCTGTTAAAAACTATGCTGGTGTTTGTTCAAGTCTTTATAGGCCAAGGTTGAGACCTAGTAGAGAAGAGAGCTCAGAGGAGCCTGGCTACAGTCTGGTCAAGGACAGCCTCTATCAGGGAGCAGCTTCTAGCTGGCAGAGTTCTCTATATAGAAGACGGGATTGATAATGAGAGGTAAAAAAAACCAAGCTGGTGATTTTGAACTTCCCTTAGAGGAAAGGCAAGCACCAGTCCCAGTGTTCCCAAGACTGAGTGAGGGGTTTCCCAGCATGGGAAACATTTGGTGCTAACATAGGAAAAATCAGGCAAACAGCAACCCATGGATCATCACCCCACTTCGAGGCATCAGGCACCTGGGACAGGATATTGAGCAGGAAGGCACTGTAAGAATTAGTGATTTCAAGTGTAAAACATTAAAGAACCCAAGCCTCGCTGGCCATTTAGAGGGTCAGGTTGTGTGGTGTGTCACTGTGCCATAGAATTCTAGTTCTGGCCATCTTAGTCACTGTTGCAAAGTTTCTGACCTGAGCCTGGGTCTGCCTCCTTGGCTTTGAGAGCCTTGGACACACAGCATTGCTCTTTGTGAATTATCTGAGAAGGAAGGACCACTTGCTGCTAGATCTGTCTTTAAAGAAATGGAGGAATTTGACTCCAGAGGCAGAAGGACCAGATTGGAATACACTCCCCACAGTATCTAGCCCTGTGAGTCTGTGCACAGTCTTTCTATTCCTTAAGCCTCAGTCTCCTCATCTGTAAATAGATTAAAAACACCACCCATCAGAAAGGTTGAATACCCAACATTTACATCAACATGGATGGGACTGGAGGAGATTATGCTAAGTGAAATAAGTCAAGCAGAGAAAGTCAATTATCATATGGTTTCACTTATTTGTGGAACATAAGGAATGGCATGGAGGACATTAGGAGAAGGAAGGGAAAAATGAAGGGGGGGAAATCAGAGGGAGAGATGAACCATGAGAGACTATGGACTCTGAGAAACAAACTGAGGGTTTTAGAGGGAAGGGGGTGGGGGGATGGGTTAGCCCGGTGATGGGTATTAAAGAGGGCACGTATTGAATGGAGCACTGGGTGTTATTCAAAAACAATGAATCATGGGAACACTATATCAAAAATTAATGATGTACTGTATGGTGACTAACATAATAAAAATAATAATAATAATAAAAATTAAAATTAAAAAAAAATAAAAACACCACCTAGCTCACAGGGCTGGGGGAGAATTAGATGAGATTATGCATGAAAGGCCTGTAACAGGTGCCTGTAATATATGAAACATTAAGTGAATAGCAGCTATTGTTATAATTGTGGTAGTTGTTTTTGCTGTTAAGCATGGAAAAGAAGCATGATTTTATTCATCATTTAAAGGTCAACATCCTGAAACATTTCCACAGGGTTAGATTTTCAGGTGAAAGAAACAAATATGAGGAATCTGTCACATAAATAGAAGTTGACCCTGGGTCCCTTAGACTTATGTAATGGCCACTCAGAGACGTCTGGAAAAACAAAGCAGACTCGTGAAAAATGCTTGTATTGCCCTGGGTGCCATCCATCAGTGGGAAAGGCCTCACCCCAGATTTTATTTTCTATGTTCAGGGAAGGCCAAAAGGAGGGGAACAAAATTCAATTAACAAAAACATAATTGATTTCAGAAATCCATACACAGAGCATCATTCTTGCTCCTCAAGGAAAACACTATCATCATCAAGGGTGGTAACAGAAAGTTAAACACTTATTTATTAATTTTTTTTAAATATGCTCTTCTTTTAAAGCCTCGGGAGTGAAGTATAATCAAATCACTCTAAAATATTGACACTGGATTATTGCTGCAGTGATGAGCAAAATCCAAATGAGCCATGCAGCAAGGCACGTGTCGGGCCCCCCCCCAGTCCCAGGAGGCCTCTGAAAGGGGTGCTGTGAGCAGCTAGCTTAGGACCCTTTAACCACCCCCCACCCCCACCCCACCGAGCTGGCCCAGCTATAGCAATCCGGTCACTACCCTGAGCACATAGGTGCCTCCGTTCAGCCGGCCTGGCCTTCTCCTGGACTCGCAGCCCGGAATAAATCCTGGCTTTGTCACTTGCAAATTCTAGTACCAGACGTGACCTCTCTAAAGCCTTGGTTTTCTCAGATGTGCAATGGGGAAGCCAAGATTTCCTAACCAGAATTATCGATAATAAAGAGGAAATGCATGCAAAGTCCTTAGTTTCGTGCCTGGCACACAGTGAGCGCCCAACAATCTTCCCCTCTCTGTCCTCTAAATTTCTTAGTCCCCCTGACTCTTCCAGACTGCCAACTCACACCCTTTCCCAGAACATTATGGTGTTGGGTTAGCAATTATGTCTCATTTCATCAGGATCCATTTTTCCAACCTAACGACAGGGTCAATTCTTTAAAGCCAGAGATGGTTGATTATTTAATAAACACATAGTGTGTATGTACCAATCTCAGCTCTACATCTTTGCAAACATTGACTTGTTAAGTCGTCATAACAACCCTGTGAGGCCGTCAGTATGATTCCTGTTTCAAAGATGAGGAAACTGAGGCACAGAGCAATTCATTAACTTGAAAGGTGGCAGCTCATCAGCTACTGTGCTGACATCGAAACTCATGAAAGCTGGCTCCAGAGGCCATGCTCTTCTCCACCAGACCCCCAGCAATTGGGATGTCCACGCCCACAGTGCCTACCACAGGGAAGGACCCTCAACAAGCACCGGTCAACAGAAAGATGATTTAGTCAACAAGTGTCACTTTGAACATGAGGAAACTAGAAAACAATGAGGTTCCATAGTGGATCAAAAGGACAACTGGGGAGTTGATTATGGCCCAAAGTGTCACATCCCCAGTGGCTTTGCTTTTCTGGCCACGCCATCCAGATGGTCTTTTGAGGGAAGAGTTGCACACTGATGGAAGGACAGAAAGAGAAGACTTTTAATCCCACACCTGAGACAGGTGAAGGCCACATTTCTCTCTCCCCACAACAGCCCCCCATGTCCCAAAAGGGGTCTTCACACTATGTCAGCTATTCCTACTTCCTGGCTTTCATTTTCAGTACTTGGTGCTGCGCATGTACAAGACAGCTGAACTCGAGGCCAGGCGAGTGAGACAGAGGCCCAGCCCGGACACCTCACAGGCTACTGCTTGGGGCAAATTTGCACCAACTTCAAACAAGTATCTCTTGTACTGGAGGTTTTCCAAACCAAATTTTGGCATGCTGTGGAATTTTCTTTCAGGAATCATTTTACAATTTTTCGCCACTCTGTAGTTTTTAAAAACTCAAGAGAATAAATCCCTAATTTTAACCATTTATGGTCTATCGAAATGTTACCTTGGCTGCCAAGAAAACTCACTGTTGTTTTGTGACCTGGGCATGGTCTTAGGACTTGGGGACCTGGGTTCAAATGTCGGCCCCTGAACTTGGTAGCTGTGGGGTACTGGGCCTTGTGCCTCAACTTCCTCATATTTAAAAGAGTAATAAACACAGTATCTACCTCATAGTTAGGCTTGTTTTGAGGATTAAATGAGTTATGTGTATATATGTATATATATGTATATGTACATAGATGTGTATATATATGTACAGACACATGCACAAACACATATATACATATTGTATACATACTATATATATGCATATATATAAGCATATAGGATGGTGTATAAACTATATGTATATATACACACATATATATATACATAGATATAACTATACCAATATAGTGTATAACTATACCTATAGTATACAATACCTATATATATAGTGTATAACCATACCTATATAACTATAGGTACATATATATATATAGTTATAGACTATATATAGGTATTGTGTATATATATACACACATACACATATATATACACACACATATACATATATATACACATACATATATATATATGTAGATAATTTTGGGTTGAATTGTGTTCCCCCAAAATTCATATGTTGACATCCTAACCCCAGGACCTCAGAATGTGACTTTATTGGGAGAATGGGTTTTTAGAGAGGTAATCAAGTTAAAATGGAGTCATTAGGAGAGGCTTTAATCCAATATGGCTTCTAAGAATAAGAAATTTAGACACAAACAATGTGCAGACACGTGAAGACACACAGAGAAGACAGCCATCTACAAGCCCAGGAGAGAAGCCTGGAGGAGGAGGAGCAGGAGGGGGAGGAACAGATTCTCCTACACAGCCCTCAGAAGGAACCAACCCGTTGACACCTTTCAGACTTCTAGCCTCCAAACTGTGAGAAAATAAGTTTCTGTTGTTAAACCACCCAAGTTTGTGGTACTTCATTACAGTAGTCCTAGAAAACTAGTATGTGTTTGTTTCTGTGTGTGTGTGTGTGTGTGTGTGTGTGTGTGTGGAGAGAGGCACCACCAATCAAAAAGGTACCCAGAATATGTAAGTAGAACTTAAACAATTAGCTATTAATAGTAGTAAATACATTAATCAAAGAAAGTGTGTAGTTTTACACTACACTTTTTAAAAATGCAGACCTGTAAGGGGTGCTGGGTGGCTCAGTTGGTTAAGTGGCTGCCTTCAGCTCAGGTCATGGTCCCAGGGTCCTGGGATCGAGCCCCACATCGGGCTCCCTGCTCAGCGGGGAATCTGCGCACCCTCTGCCCCTCCCCCTGCTCCTGCTCTCTCTCTCACTCTCTCACTCTCTCTTTCTCCCAAATAAATAAATAAAATCTTTTTTTAAAAAATAAAAAATAAAAATGCAGACCTGTGGAATACAAAATCTAGGGCAGCTGCAGTCTGCATGTATCCCACAGAAATGCCAGGCTGGCCTGGCTCATCTCAGATCGAGACCCAGACATAAGAGCTGCACCATAACGAGTAATAATGGAGTCTCTCCACAGCTTGCTCTAAGTCCTGAGTGCCTTTCCCAGTCCATAACAAGTCAAACAGGAGCCTGCACCATCACTGATTTAATGTTGAAACAAACACTTCCAACTGCTCTTCTTTCCAGCTTCCAAATGAGTTTAAGGAGAATGTATTCTGTTACACAAAGGCAAGCTACCAAAAATGTTACATTTTATAGCTAATTATCTGCAAATTCACCCCAGTATTGTGCAACCAAATCACAGTGGGATTGACTGGGATTTGGGGAACTGAGGCTAATACAAGATTGTGACTGCCATCCATAACCCCTTACTGCATATTTTGTGTTAAACAAAACAGTCTCATTTTCCCTCACTGACTGTTTATAAGTAAATTATAAACTTGAACTGATATAAATAGATTTGTACTAGTACAAATTCCTGATTCATATCTGTGTCATGAATTAGAGAACAACAGAACATTATGTTTGAAAAAGAAGGGGAGTGTGATGGTTAATTATATGTCACCTTGACTGGGGCCATAAGGTGCCCAGATATTCAGTTGAACATTATTCTGAGTGTATCTGTGAGGGTGTTCCTAGATGACATTAGCATTCAGATCATTAGGCCAAGTAACTCAGAGCCCCCTTCCCAGTGTGGATGAGCCTCATCTAATCTCCTGGAGGCATGAAGAGAACAAAAAGGCTGAGTAAAGGAGAGGCCCCTCTCTCTCCCTGCCTGCCTGTCACTGAACTGGCACATAAGTCTTCTCCTGCCTTCAAACTTGGACTGGAACTCACACCATCAGTTCTCCTGGTTCTCAGGCCTCAGACTCAACCCCACTACACCACCAGCTCTTCTGGGGCTCCAGCTTATTAACTGTAGACCTGGGACTTGTCAGCCTCCATAATCACATGAGCCAACGCCTTACTGTAAATTCGAAAGAAGTAGAGATGGGGCAGGGAGAGGGAGGACAGAGGGAGGGGTGAGAGGCAGAGAGAGGGGGAGGGAGATCTCCCATTGGTTCTGTTTCTCTGGAGAACCCCGACTCCTCACATAGGAGCTGTTCTGTTACTGGTTAATATTCCCTGTACCATGCCCTTTGGCAAAAACTGCTCTATTCAAATAAGCTTTGCCTCCTGTAAGCATCACAGCTGTGTTCCTTTCTGATGAGGGAGAATGGTGGCCAGGAAGCTCAGACACAAGGTTTGTTGAACCACAGCAACAGCCCTGACCCCTACACCTGATACCTTTGCCTCCTCTTCATTCTTAGGGCACGTATAATTACTAAATTGGTTTAGTCCTCTCATTGCGCACACCAAATTCTTTTTGGAAAAGTGTAAGTATAGTGAATAAATAATTTTTTGGTTAACCTACAAATCCAAATTTCATCTGCATTTACCATTATATGATAATGGTCAGGTGTTTTCTGTGAAAGAAACAAGCGAACAACATTTGGCTTTTCTTTCCCCCTTTCCTCCATTCCACTGATACATATTCCTTCTAGACTACAACTGAATAATGGAAAAAAGTATGATCTGAAAATGTCGCATCACCTGACAGTTTCTGAAGCATCACCATGTTCTCTATAATTATTTTTAACTGTAGGCTCAACAGGCAGATATATTGGCTTATCTCTTGCTGCCCAGGTTCCTGAAAGACAAAACATAGCAATTACTGTTAAAGGAAAGAATTATAAAAAATCATGCATCTTTAATGAAAGCCACAGGAATAGAAATATTATTATCTAGCTCGGCTGGTTCCCAGTTTGAGCCTCTCAGGAGCCTATCCTGCCAGTAATTCTGGGGGGAGTGGAGAGAACCTTGCATTAGGGAGTCAGGATCCCAGGGTTCAGGATCCTGGGATTCCAGTCCTGCCCCTGCATTTAAGCAGCTAAATGACCTTGGGCAAGTCAATTATTCTTTGCAGATCTGAGTCATCTGTTGAAATGGGGCTCTGGAATATATCATAATTAAGGCAGTTTAGCATAATGCTTAGGATATAGGTCCTGGGCCAGCCAAGGTGACCTTGGATGAGGTACTTAACTCCTTGCTTCTGTTCCTTATCTGTGAAATGGAAACAGTAACACACTTCCCTAATAGACTCTTTATAAGATACAACCAAATTAATACATGTAAAGGGCTCAGAGTGGTACCTTGCCCAGAGCAAAGCCTTCTTGAAATGTCAGCTATTATGATTACCTCCAAAGTGCCTTATCATTTGAAAATTATTCAAATTGACTCTGATACCTCCCGCAAAGTTCTTAGTATTCTGGGATCTCATCATCGAGATAGAAAGTGAACACGGAAAGAAAATGTGGAAACTGGAGGGGGAGGAGCAAGATGGCGGAGGTGTAGGAGACCTAAATTTCGTCTGGTCCCAGGAATTCAGCTGGATAGGGATCAAACCATTCTGAACACCTACGAACTCAACAGGAGACAGAAGAAAAGAGTAGCAGCAACTCTCTGAACAGAAAAGGACCACTTACTGGAAGGTAGGACGTGCGTGCGGAGAAGTGAATCTGAGGCGATATTCGGGAAGATAGACAGCGGGGGAGGGGGCCTCCGTCAGCCACTCCTGGCAAGTGATAGAGCCGCGGAGCACAAAATCAGGAATTTTAGAAGTTGGCTCCACTGAGGGATGTGGATCCAGTGGCTAAGCAGGGGGTGGAACTCTCGCGGGACAGTGTGGTCTCAGGACCCTCGGGGTCACACAAAGACCAGGGGTGCCTGAGTGCGGCAGAGCTCCCAGGTATCGGAGCGGGGAAGCCAGCTGCAGAGATGGAGCCGAGGAGCGGGCTCTCAGCTTGGGGTTGCCATAAGCCATGATCTGCAGCACAGTCGGGCCACTGCTCCTCCAGCAGGGACCCAACAAGCGGCAGATCCGGGGAGACTCCCCTTCCTCTCCCGGGAGGCGCGGCGTGGGAGTGCAGCACAGGGATCTGCTGGGTTTGGAGACGCCACACGGGGTCGGGTGCCAGAGATAGAAACACTCGG
Organism: Phoca vitulina; assembly: GCF_004348235.1. Lineage (NCBI taxonomy): Eukaryota > Metazoa > Chordata > Mammalia > Carnivora > Phocidae > Phoca > Phoca vitulina. Next base: position 91,370,929 of record NW_022589704.1, read on the forward strand.
TCACAGGCCGGGTGAGCACGGAGTGGGGCCAGAGACCAGGGAGACGGGAGTGACTGACTGCTTTTCTCTGGGGGCGCACTGAGCAGTGGGGCCCCGAGGGCGGAGATTGGGAGGCCGCCATTTTCATTCTCGGCCTCCAAAGCTGTACGGAAAGCTTGCAGGGAACAAAAGCTCCCGAGAGCAAACCCGAGCAGATTACTTAGCCCAGACCTGGCAAGGGTGGGACAATTCCGCCTCCGGCAAAGACATTTGGGAACCACGGCAACAGGCCCCTCCCCCAGAAGATCAGCGAGAACAGCCAGCCAAGACCAAGTTTACCGATCAATGAGAACGTCAGAACTCCAGCGCTACGGGAATAATGCACATAGAATTCATGGCTTTTTTACCCGATTCTTTAGTCTTTCAAAGTTAATTTTTTTTTAGCTTTCTTTTTCTTTCTTTTTTTTTTTTGAATTTCTCTTTTTCCCTTTTTCAACCAACATCTTATCAATCCCTTTTTTAAATAAATCTTTTTTATTTTTCATTTTTAGAGTCATATTGTATCCCTTCATAGTAGTTAACTTTATTTTAGGCATATATATATAAGTTGTTCTGTCTTTAAAATTTTGGGATACAGTTTCTTCTAACAGACCAAAATATACCCTAAATGTCTAGTGTATGGCTTTGTTCTAGTCTCCTGCCTGATCACATTCTCTCCCCTTTTTCTTCTTTTTCTTTTAAATCCTCTTCTTTCTTTTTTTTAACCAACTTCTTATCTTATCAATTCCTTTTATAAAATCTTTTATAATTTTCATCTTTACAGTCATATTCCATCCCTTCATCATATCAACCCTTATTTTTGTACATATATAAGTTTTTCTTTCTTTAAAATTTTGGGAGGCACTTTCTTCTAACAGACCAAAATATGCCCAAAATCTAGTGTGTGGCACTGATCTATGCACCAGCCTGATCATATTTGATCATATTCTGGTTTGTTTTTTGTTTGTTTGTTTGTTTTGTTATCTTTTTCTTTTTCATTTTTTTTTCTTTTTTCTTTCTTTCCCTTTCTTTCCCCCCAGTTTCAGGTCTCTTCTAATTTGTTTAGTGTATATTTTTCTGGGGACGTTGTTACCCTGTTAGCATTTTGTTCTTTCATTCATCTATTCTCCTCTGGACAAAATGACAAGGTGGAAAAAATCACCTCAAAAAAAAGAACAAGAGATAGTACCAACTGCCAGGGACCTAATCAATACGGACACTAGTAAAACGTCAGAACTAGAGTTTAGAATGACGATTATAAAGATACTAGCTGGGCTTGAAAAAAGCATGGAAGATATTAGAGAAACCCTTTCTGGAGAAATAAAAGAACTAAAATCTAACCAAGTCGAAATCAAAAAGTCTATTAATGAGGTGCAATCAAAAATGGAGGCTCTAACTGTTAGGATAAATGAGGCAGAAGAGAGAAATAGTGGTATAGAAAAACAAATGATGGAGAATAAAGAAGCTGAGAAAAAGAGAGATAAACAACTACTGGATCACGAGGGCTGAATTCAAGAGATAAGTGATACCATAAGACGAAACAATATTAGAATAACTGGGATCCCAGAAGAAGAAGAAAGAGAGAGAGGGGCAGAAGGTATATTGGAGCAAATTATAGCAGGGAACTTCCCTAATTTGGGAAAGGAAACAGGCATCAAAATCCAGGTGGCACAGAGAACCCCCCTCAAAATCAATAAAAATAGGTCAACACCCCGACATCTAATAGTAAAACTTATGAGTCTCAGAGACAAAGAGAAAATCCTGAAAGCAGCTCGGGAGAAGAGATCTGTAACCTACAATGGTAGAAACATTAGATTGGCAACAGACCTATCCACAGAGACCTGGCAGGCCAGAAAGGACTGGCATGATATATTCAGAGCACTAAATGAGAAAAATATGCAGCCAAGAATACTATATCCAGCTAGGCTTTCCTTGAAAATAGAAGGAGAGATAAAAAGCTTCCAGGATAAACAAAAATTAAAGAAATTTGCAAACACGAAACCAGCCCTACAAGAAATCTTGAAAGGGGTCCTCTAAGCAAAGAGAGCCTAAAACCAACATACACCAGAAAGGAACACAGACAATATACAGTAACAGTCACCTTACAGGCAATACAATGGGACTAAATTCATATCTTTCAATAGTTACCCTGAATGTAAATGGGCTAAATGCCCCAATCAAAAGACACAGGCTATCAGATTGGATTAAAAAACAAGACCCATCGATATGCTGTCTGCAAGAGACTCATTTTAGACCCAAAGACACCTCCAGATTGAAAGTGAGGGGGTGGAAAACCATTTACCATGCTAATGGACACCAAAAGAAAGCTGGGGTGGCAATCCTTATATCAGACAAATTAGATTTTAAACCAAAGACTATAATAAGAGATGAGGAAGGACACTATATCCTACTTAAAGGGTCTATCCAACAAGAAGATCTAACAATTGTAAATATCTATGCCCCTAACATGGGAGCAGCCAATTATATAAGGCAATTAATAACAAAAGCAAAGAAACACATCGACAACAATACAAGAATAGTGGGGGACTTTAACACCCCCCTCACTGAAATGGACAGATCGTCTAAGCAAAAGATCAACAAGGAAATAAAGACTTTAAATGACACACTGGACCAAATGGACTTCACAGACATATTCAGAACATTCCATCCCAAAGCAATGGAATACACATTCTTCTCTAGTGCCCATGGAACATTCTCCAGAATCGATCACATCCTAGGTCATAAATCAGGTCTCAACCGATACCAAAAGATTGGGATCATTCCCTGCCTATTTTCAGACCACAACGCTTTGAAACTAGAACTCAATCACAAGGGGGAAGTCGGAAAGAACTCAAATACATGGAGGCTAAAGAGCATCCTACTAAAGAATGAATGGGTCAACCAGGAAATTAAAGAATTCAAAAAATTCATGGAAACCAATGAAAATAAAAACACAACTATTCAAAATCTTTGGGATGCAGCAAAGGCAGTTCTAAGAGGAAAGTATATAGCAATACAAGCCTTTCTCAAGAAACAAGAAAGGTCTCAAGTACACAACCTAACCCTACACCTAAAGGAGCTAGAGAAAGAACAGCAAATAAAGCCTAAACCCAGCAGGAGGAGAGAAATAATAAAGATCAGAGCAGAAATCAATGAAATAGAAACTAAAAGAACAGTAGAACAGATCAACGAAACTAGGAGCTGGTTCTTTGATAGAATTAACAAGATTGATAAACCCCTGGCCAGACTTATCAAAAAGAAAAGAGAAATGACCCAAATCAACAAAATCATGAATGAAAGAGGAGAGATCACAACCAACACCAAAGAAATACAAACAATTATAAGAACATATTATGAGCAACTCTACACCAGCAAATTAGATAACCTGGAAGAAATGGATGCATTCCTAGAGATGTATAAACTACCAAAACTGAACCAGGAAGAAATAGAAAACCTGAACAGACCTATAACCACTAAGGAAATTGAAGCAGTCATCAAAAATCTCCCAAAAAACAAAAGCCCAGGGCCAGATGGCTTCCCAGGGGAATTCTACCAAACATTTCAAGAAGAATTAATACCTATTCTTCTGAAACTGTTCCAAGAAAAAGAAATGGAAGGAAAACTTCCAAACTCGTTTTATGAGGCCACCATTACCTTGATCCCAAAACCAGACAAAGACCCCATCAAAAAGGAGAATTACAGACCAATATCCCTGATGAACATGGATGCAAAAATTCTCACCAAAGTACTAGCCAATAGGATCCAACAGTACATTAAAAGGATTATTTATCATGACCAAGTGGGATTTATCCCTGGGCTGCAAGTTTGGTTCAACATCCACAAATCAATCAACATGATACAATACATTAACAAAAGAAAGAACAAGAATCATATGATCCTCTCAATAGATGCAGAAAAAGCATTTGACAAAGTACAGCATCCTTTCTTGATCAAAACTCTTCAGAGTATAGGCATAGAGGGTACATACCTCAATATCATAAAAGCCATCTATGAAAAACTTACAGCGAATATCATTCTAAATGGGGAAAAACTGAGAGCTTTCCCCCTAAGGTCAGGAACGCAGCAGGGATGTCCACTATCACCACTGCTCTTCAACATAGTATTAGAAGTCCTAGCCACAGCAATCAGACAACAAAAAGAAATCAAAGGCATCCAAATCGGCAAAGAAGAAGTCAAACTCCCACTCTTTGCAGATGATATGATACTTTATGTGGAATACCCCAAAGACTCCACCCCAAAACTGCTAGAACTCATACAGGAATTCAGTCAAGTGGCAGGATATAAAATCAATGCACAGAAATCAGTGGCATTCCTATGCACCAACAACAAGACAGAAGAAAGAGGCATTAAGGGGTCGATCCCATTTACAATTGCATCCAAAACCATAAGATACCTAGGAATAAATCTAACCAAAGAGGCAAAGGATCTGTACTCAGAAAACTATAAAATACTCATGAAAGCAATTGAGGAAGACACAAAGAAATGGAAAAACATTCCATGCTCATGGATTGGAAGAACAAATATTGTGAAGATGTCAAAGCTACCTAGAGCAATCTACACATTCTATGCAATCCCCACCAAAATACCATCCACTTTTTTCAAAGAAATGGAACAAATAATCCTAAAATTTGTATGGAACCAGAAAAGACCCCGAATAGCCAGAGGAATGTTGAAAAAGAAAAGCAAAGCTGGCGGCATCACAATTCTGGACTTTCAGCTCTATTACAAAGCTGTCATCATCAAGACAGTATGGTACTGGCACAAAAACAGACACATAGATCAATGGAACAGAACAGAGAGCCCAGAAATGGACCCTCAACTCTATGGTCAACTAATCTTTGACAAAGCAGGAAAGAATGTCCAATGGAAAAAAGACAGTCTCTTCAACAAATGGTGTTGGGAAAATTGGACAGCCACATGCAGAAGAAGGAAACTGGACCATTTCCTTACACCACACACAAAAATAGACTCCAAATGGTTGAAAGACCTAAATGTGAGACAGGAGTCCATCAACATCCTAAAGGAGAACACAGGCAGCAACCTCTTCGACCTCAGCCACAGCAACTTCTTCCTAGACACATCACCAAAGGCAAGGGAAGCAAGAGCAAAAATGAACTATTGGTACTTCGTCAAGATAAAAAGCTTTTGCAAAGCAAAAGAAACAGTCAACAAAACCAAAAGACAACCGACAGAATGGGAGATGATATTTGCAAATGATATATCAGATAAAGGGCTAGTATCCAAAATCTATAAAGAACTTACCAAACTCAACACCCAAAGAACAAATGATCCAATCAAGAAATGGGCAGAAGACATGAACAGACATTTTTCCAGAGAAGACATCCAAATGGCTAACAGACACATGAAAAAGTGCTCAACATCGCTCGGCATCAGGGAAATCCAAATCAAAACCTCAATGAGATACCACCTCACACCAGTCAGAATGACTAAAATTAACAAGTCAGGAAATGACAGATGTTGGCGGGGATGCGGAGAAAGGGGAACCCTCCTACACTGTTGGTAGGAGTGCAAGCTGGTGCAGCCACTCTGGAAAACAGTATGGAGGTTCCTCAAAAACTTGAAAATAGAGCTACCATACGATCCAGCAATTGCACTACTGGGTATTTACCCCAAAGATACAAAAGTAGGGATCTGAAAGGGTACATGCACCCCGATGTTTATAGCAGTAATGTTCACAATAGCCAAACTGTGGAAAGAGCCAAGATGCCCATCGACAGATGAATGGATAAAGAAGAGGTGGTATATATATACAATGGAATATTATGCAGCCATCAAAAGGAATGAGATCTTGCCATTTGCAACGACGTGGATGGAACTGGAGGGTATTATACTGAGCGAAATAAGTCAAACAGAGAAAGACATGTATCATATGACCTCACTGATATGAGGAATTCTTAATCTCAGGAAACAAACTGAGGGTTGCTGGAATGGAGGGTGGGGTGGGAGGGATGCGGTGACTGGGTGATAGACACTGGGGAGGATATGTGCTCTGGTAAGCGCTGTGAATTGTGCAAGACTGTTGAATCTCAGATCTGTACCTCTGAAACAAATAATGCAATATATGTTAAGAAAAAAAAAAAGAAGAAGATAGCAGGAGGGGAAGAATGAAGGGGGCGAAATCGGAGGGGTAGACGAACCACGAGAGATGATGGACTCTGAAAAACAAACTGAGGGTTCTAGAGGGGAGGGGGGTGGGAGGATGGGTTAGCCTGGTAATGGGTATTAAAGAGGGCACGTTCTGCATGGAGCACTGGATGTTATGCACAAACAATGAATCATGGAACACTACATCAAAAACTAATGATGTAATATATGGTGATTAACATAACAATAAAAAAATTTTTAAAAAGAAGAAGAAGAATATAGCAGGAAGGGAAGAATGAAGGGGGGAAATCGGAGGGGGAGACGAACCAAGAGAGACTATGGACTCTGAGAAATAAACTGAGGGTTCTAGAGGGGAGAGGGTGGGGGGATGGGTCAGCCTCGTGATGGGTATTAAAGAGGGCATGTACTGCATGGAGCACTGGGTGTTATACGCAAACAATGAATCATGGAACACTACATCAAAAACTAATGATGTAATGTATGGTGATTAACATAACATAAAAAAAATGTGGAAACTGAAGAGTCATATTTTTCTCTCTTTACATTCATATTAGTAGAAGGTTAAAAGAACAGAAATTTCACCAGTAACCAACACTGATATAATAGGCCATGTATAAAATGAGCAATTTCACATGGTAAATACCTTAAAAGAAGTGGGAAGAAGATGGAAAAATTGTCTTTGAGAGAAGAAAGTTACATTCACTGAGCACCCAATACCTGATGGATGCTCTACAACCTCATTCCATCAAACACACCAATATCACTAAGAAGCAATCGGTACTGTCCCCATTGTACTGATGAGGAAATCAAGGCTCATGAAGGCTAATTACAATTCCAAAAGCATATGGAGGAGAGTCAGATGCCACCCAGGCCTGACTGCAAGACTGTACTTCTTCCATACCAGAAGACTGGCTCCAGAACATAGGCATTCCTTACTCAGGGTGATGATGTTTAGGGAGAAGTTGATTTTTATAAAATAAAGTATAATTTAAATGCACTGAAAAAATTTTCTCTTTAAAAGACACTTTACAGGGGCGCCTGGGTGGCTCAGTCGTTAAGCGTCTGCCTTCGGCTCAGGTCCTGATCCCAGAGTCCTGGGATCGAGCCCCGCATCGGGCTCCTTGCTCGGCGGGAAGCCTGCTTCTCCCTCTCCCACTCCCCCTGCTTGTATTCTCTCTCTCGCTGTGTCTCTCTCTGTCAAATAAATAAAATCTTAAAAAAAATAAAAATAAAAATAAAAGACACTTTACAGGGACACCTGGGTGGCTCAGTAGGTTAAGCATTTGCCTTCAGCTCAGGTCGTGATCCCAGGGTCCTGGGATCAAATCCCACATTGGGCTCCTTGCTCAGTGAGGAGCCTGCTTCTCCCTCTGCCTGCCACTCCCCCTGCTTGTGCTCTCTCTTTCTGACTAATAAAGAAATAATTTTTTTAAAAAAAGACCCCTTACATAAGTTTTGACACAAAGCAAAAAATAAAATCTGGAAAATACTACATCACTTCCTAATTTCTTAATACCAGTAACAGGATAGAAGTTGTCAAGTTAAAGATTGAGGGGGAATAAATCATTGGAATACAATGAAAAAGAATTCGAAATCAATGAGGATAAGAAGTACTTCATAGGCCATATAGTCAATGGTATTGTAAGAGTGTTATATGGTGACACATAGTAGCTACACTTGTGATGAGCACAACGTAATGTATAGACTTGTGGAATCACTATGTTGTACTCCGGAAATTAATGTAACCTATGTCAACGATACATCAATTTAAAAAAATTGAAATCAGATGACCTAAGTTTCAGGCCTACTTCTGACACTTACAAGCAGACTACAGTCACTGTCTCAGATTTGAAAAGACAACTGCATAATCGGTGAGGTTGGAGTAGAGATGAGAAAGACTCCACTTTCTGCGATGACCATTCTAATTATTTGGTTTTTATCTTCAGAAAAAGAGTGTTTCTTAAGTGTCTGGCAAGTTTGAACGCTCAGCTACAATCTGAAATAGCACCTCTACAAATTCTTTCCTGACCCCTCCCATCACCATGCGCAACTGGGAATTCACATCTGCTCCCAGATTTTTGTCTCACAGCATCTGTGAGACTGGATTGCAGGGATGTGTCCTGAAACGAGGTGGTAAGACGCAAGAAGCAGAGACCACCCCCTTCATTAATCTTTGTATCTCTTACGCCTGGTACTGTGGTGTACTGAGTAAATGTTTGTTGAATGAGTGAATAAATCTTGGAATTCCATTTAGCTGTGCCTGGGTACAGAGCCAGCTACATAATTTATGGGGCCCAGAGCAAAATGCAAATTTGGGGCCCTTTGTTCAAAAAGTAGAGGGAAAAAAGTGATGGTAAAGGTATTCAAATATAAAGCTTTTTTCTTTGTTCTGTGGTCCCTCCTTTCGCTTGTCATAGTGCCTTGTATTTGCTATTTCATGTTATTCTAAATAAAGAAAAATTAAACATTTAGATTATTAGCAAGAATCTTGTTCATCTTTATATTGTATAATGCTAGCTTTAAATGCAACTATAAGGGACTTCATAGATCATATGCCTATGAAGTCAACCCACCCTGAGTATAGTTCTAACAAATTAAGGAATAAATGACAAAATTCAAGTTATCTCCTGGCATGAGCTTATACAACAGTAGCAAGCAAAGTCAAGAAAATCTGCCTGTTATAGGCAGAAGGCATTGTGGAGTAGCTTTCTTCAACTTGTAACAACACTGAGAAAATCGTCCATTTAACTGATTGCAAACCAGATTTATTCCCATGGAGATGAAGTCCTTCGTAGTACATAAAATGTTCAAGTAAGTAAAGTTTCTATCTTCTTGGAAAAAAGAGAGAGAGAACAGAGAACATACGCTATTGATATAAAGAATTACGGATGGAGAAAATTGTGGGTTTTATTTACTCATATTCCATTCTACCTCCATGCATGCAAGAGGCTGGCAAAATATTATATCATAATTATGGACTCCCCTAGCAGCTTGAGTATCAATGGTTCCTATTGTTCCAAGGTTTGCACAAACCCATGAGCTCCCGGATCGTATCACAGAAAGAGAGTAGGTGCTAATTGCATTGCATATTTATACTTCCCCCTCGCTGCCATTACCCACATAATTCCCTGTGGGTTCTAATTAGCTCAATCAGGGCTGAAGGGGAATAAAATTTTAAGCAATTTCAAATAAATAAGGGGGTTGCTACCACCACAAAATTTGGCAAAATGCTAACCTTACCCAAAAACACTTTATCTCCCATTTCTGAAGGAACTGGATAGCTTTTTTGTTGGGCTTAGATTTAATCAAGGATAATAGCTCTTAAATAATATCAGCCTAGGTGGTTTGCATTTTGTGTTTTCCTGGAATTGGAACCAGAAAAAAAAAATCCATCTTGAATATAATTTTTTTGGGATCTTATGTGATAACTGTAAAGATAACATCCAATAACTGTCCTGGGGTCCATTTCCTCTCCCGTTTTATAATCTACACTGCCCACAATCCTTATCTTTTAGTCCTGTGCAAACTGTAACGAATGGTGCTGAGGAAAAGGATTATCCTGAAGGGTCGGTCATACTCTGAGAAAAGGAGCTTAATTAATCCAGGTACCAATCAGCTTGATTTAATGTTTAGAGAAACATTCTTTTTTTTTTTCCTTGCAAAAGCACCTAAAACTTCTCTTAACATAACCAAGTGCAATGTAAGAGTCTCTCCGTTTCCCTATCACCTCATTATTAATTCATCTGGCTTTAGAATCTCGGTTCTAATCAGGGAGCTGGCTCCTGCAGCTGCACTTAACAATCAGCTCAATGCCAAAACGGCCTCATGCAATCACCCTCCTCAAATCCACGGAGGACTCTTGATGAAGGAAAGCATTTGGAAGGCAACACGTACACTGAGACCCAGTTCGCAGTGTCCCATGGCTGGAGCTCGGGGGCTCGTACCCCTTGTCTTCTCCTTAGCGTCCAATCTCAATCTTGGGTCAGGTGAGGCCAAGCAGGGTGAGGGAGCCGCAAAGAGCCTTCCAGGGAGGATCTGAGGAGACAACCTATACCAAAGCCAAGCCACCTAGGGACTTGGCCACCCAAGGACTGAATGCAATCCCCAAAACATCTTGTTTTTTCCCACCTTCCTTCCCCTGTCCCGATATAGTCTTACAAGTCACTAACATTTAAATATGGAAGTATTCACATAAAACTCCAGAAACGGGAGGCTTGTAGTCTGACCTATTAAAATTGGTAAGTGCTGAGTTGAGGCAGCCATCTTTCCACAGGACAAAGGCTCCTTGTTCTCTGTCCCTCCTCGCCCTCAAGGCTGGTTCATTCTTTGACCTGTCTAGCGCCTACAGTTATTTGAATTTGTTCCTCTGAATCCAAAACTCATAGTCCTCCCTATGGGCTTTTTTTCCAAGTATCTTCAGATGGTGGTTGGCCTGAACCAAAATGCCAGAGGGGCAATCAGCCCATTAAGAGAGAAAAAGATATAAAGCAAAAGCTTCACACAAATGGTTTTATTTCTAGAAACTGAAATAGAGGAATGATCAGGCATCATCATTCCCTCATTCAATACATATTTACTGAGTACCTACCATCTGCCTGGTATAGTTTGAGGAGTTGTAGAAGCAATGGTAATAAGACTAGACCCCTGCCCTTACCAAGCTTCCCTTCTCTTATGGGACAGGCAATAACTAGAAAAATAAATATGCATCACCTTGAGTAAACAGTAAGTGCTGAGAGACTAAATATACAAACAGCTGACAGCCAAGCTATATATAAAAATAGAATTCTGACCTGCAACCTGCAGCACCCTGCCCAGGAAACCAACCCAGGAAGCCAGCCTGCTATAAGTCAAATTTGTAGGAAGTCAGACCACAGTCTCTAGCGATAGTTCAGGAATCCAAACAATAACCCTTGTAACAACTGGCCAGGACTTTACTAAGAACTGGCAGCTTTCATAACTTTCACCCTTGCTTCCAAATTAGGACCAACCAGAGAAGGCCAAATATAAACCCCTGACCAACCACATGGGAGGCCCTACTTCTGCTTAGCCCACCTACAGCTTCCCAGGACAGTGGCCTCCAGTCATGCCATACCTGAGGCCTTCCCTTTTTCCACTATGAAGTTTTCCACTCCTCTGCCTGCCTTTGAGTCTCTGCCAAATGCAAAAGATGGTGGCTGACTTTCTTGCTATAGCAAGCTCTGAATAAGTGGCCTTTGCTTGTTCTCATTTGGGTGGTCTTAATTTATGTCCATAGGGCTTTGAAGCAAAATAAAGCAGATTAATGGGACAGAGTAATGAGCGGATGGGGAGATTAGGAAGGAGATGACAGCAGAGCCAAGTCCTGAGAAGACAGAAGGAGGCAAGGAGGGAGGCATATGACTCTGGTAGAAAAGCATTCCAAGCAGAGGGAACAGCAACACAAGGCCAGTGGAGAAAAAAGGCTGGCATGTTCCAGAATCATCAAGCAGAATTAAGGAGGGAAAGAGAGCTAGAGGAGCAAATCAGAGAGGCAGCTGCCAGCCAGATGCCCAGCTGCATGGGCCTTGCCGGACATAGGCAGGACACTGACTTTCCTACTCAGTGGAACAGAAAGGCTGTCTAAGGTTCTGAGTAGGACAGTAACATGGCCAAGCTCCACACTCAGCCTGCTGTGTGGAGAACAGAGGGCAAGGGTAGAGGCAGCAGCATGGTTACAAGCAACTGCAATGGTCCACGTGAGACGGAATGGCCTTGTAGGGGGCAAAGGAGGTGGTGAGAGGCCACCAGGTTTGGAATATGAACATTGCTAGGGTGTTGGTGTAAGGTGAGAAGGAAAGTAAGGAGTCAAAGAGGGCTCCTATTCTCTATTCCTCTTATTTCCCAGCCAAAATTATTAACTCCTCCTGCCTCCATACCCCACACTCCTACCACCACCCTCTCCGAAGTCACTTGCCTCACAGTACAAATAGATACACACTCATGTGGCCCACAGGTGGATGAGGCCAAAATGTGGCCCACAAGTTTCTGAGGAGGGAACAACAGGAGTCATAACAGCCAAGCCAGGGTGGTCTTTGTGAGGGAAGTCCTGAGGGCCCCTTATCTACAATGCTCCACCCAAGTCAGGAAACCTCCAGGCCTCCCAGAGTACCTTTCTTCAGAGGGCCCAAAGTTCTTCTCTCTGTTTCTCAGTCAGCTTCACCACCCTTTCCTGGTGATGCCAGTATCTTATGACCAATGCTGTTGGTGCCCACACCATCCACCCCTCTCACCATGTCTGTACAAGCCAGCCTGATTTCCAGCCACCTTTCCAGACTAGAGGAGCCTGGGAATGAATGCCTCCTTGCAACCTGCATCCCTACCCACCCTACCACCGTCCCCCACACAGCAGCCCTGGGCCAGTGTCTGACAGGCGTGGGGTGGACACACTCCAGCTTTCTCACCCCTTAGCCAGGTAGTTTTGAAGTGTATGCTGTACACCATTTTCCAAAGTGGCCCACTGTGGTAGGCAGCCTGAGAGCACCCTTCCTGTCTTGCCTGACCCTCACCTAACACTGCTCTTCCCAATCAACAGCTTGCCTCTGAATTCTTGGCTCAAAGGTCTGGTTCTAGGGAGCCTAAACTGAGACCATCTTCTATTGTCTGAATGTTTGTGCCCCCTCTGCCAAATTCATATGCTAAAATCCTAACCCCCAAGGTGATGGTAATAGGGACTTTGCCAGGTGATTAGGTGATAAGGGTAGTGCCTCATGAATGGGATTAATGTCCTCATGAAAGAAACCCCACAGAGCTCCCTAGCTCTTCAACCATGTGAGGATATAAGTCCTTAGTCTACAACCTGGAAGACCACCTTACCAGAACCCAACCCTGCTGGCACCATGACCTTGGACTTCTAGCCTCCAGAACTGTAAGCAATAAATTTCTGTTATTTATAAGCCACTCAGTCCATGGTATTTTGTTACAGCAGCCTGAATGGACTAAGGCACTGCCTATGAAAGATTTTAATTCTTTAGATAGCAACCATGTAATGAAAAAAAATTGGCTTTAGATTATGGTTTATAATTACCATTGTCTACAAAAAGGGACTGGACTCCTTGGAGGAAAGGCTAATTCCAGAGTGGGGACAGGGAAAGTACAAGACAATCTAGGAACATCTTATTGAACGAAAAAGTGAGAAAGTACTAAAAGAATGATGAGAACATGTTAAAAGGACACAGGAGGCAGTTTGAAAGGGTTCCCACTGGTTAAACTTGGGACAATTGAACATCAAAATAAATAAAAACATTAATGAACTATATAAGTCATTGAATAAAATAAGAATCCATGAGTCTATGCAGATAATAAAGAAATTAAATAAACAAACATAAAAAAAGGGAAATCTCTTCCTTTCCATAAAATGCTGACTAATAAATACAGAAGGAATGATAGAATTAGTAAAACTCCATTTTAAACCACCATAGCAGAGATTGAGGCAAAAAATCCTCCTTGCATGCTAAATCTAGAAAGGAAAGTTTGATGAGGAATGGGATATTTATATGCTCTCATAGTGGCTCCCCATAAGTTACTCATTAATTATAAAAGGAAAAATAGTAACTATACAGTAGAGGAAGTGGAACAAAATAGAGACCTTTCCCTCAAACACGCCCAAAGATTTTCACTTACTCCTTACTAGAAAGGGAATAAGGAATAAGATCAGATCCCACTGACTGTATCACATACATCTTTGTTATGAATGCTATGCTTACGCTAACACACTAGGTACATGTACCTAGGGGTAGGGTCATTCTTCACTACTCCCTTTACCCTATCCATAAAGCCTGGGTTTTGCTCCTACACTGTTGGTGGGAATGCAAGTGGTGCAGCCACTCTGGAAAACAGTATGGAGGTTCTTCAAAAAGTTGAAAATAGAGCTACCCTACGACCAGCAATTGCACTATTGGGTATTTACCCCAAAGATACAAATGTAGTGATCCGAAGGGGCACATGCATCCCAATGTTTATAGCAGCAATGTCCACAATAGCCAAACTATGTAAAGAGCCTAGATATCCATCAACAGATGAAAGGATAAAGATGTGGTATATCTATACAATGGAATATTATTCAGCCATCAAAAAAAAAATGAAATCTTGCCATTTGCAACAACGTGGATGGAACTAGAGAGTATTATGCTAAGCAAAACAAGTCAATCAGAGAAAGACAAGTACCATATGATCTCACTGATATGAGGAATTTGAGAAACAAGACAGAGGATCATAGGGGAAGGGAGGGAAAAATGAAACAAGATGAAACCAGAGGGGGAGACAAACCATAAGAGACTCTTAATCTCAGGAAAGAAACTGAGGGTTGCTGGAATGGAGGGGAGTGGGAGGGATGGGGTGACTGAGTGTTGGACATTGGAGAAGGTATGTACTATGGTGGGCACTGTGAATTGTATAAGACTGATGAATCACCTGTGCCCCTGAAACAAATAATACATTATATGTTAACAAAAAAAAATTTTTTTAAAGCCTGGGTTTTGTTAGAGAACCACGCCACATCAAGGTTGAGCCCCACCTGATCTTCCTTCAAAATTATCAGCGTTCAGTATTGAGAAAAGGAAGGAGAATGTGAGTGACAGCAAGTGACTTAAGCCTTCACTGATGGAGCCAGGGACCCCACCACATTCAGCCCCTGAATGAATATGTGTGCTGCCCCTTCTGTGAGGCTTGAACCATCCTGTTGCATCTACCTAATATTTTAAACATCAAATTGTGTTACAATGGTCTTTCCCTATCTCCAGCAGAGAACCCCAAAGATTGAGGACCTTTCCATTCTTTTTTTTACCATTTTTTCACGTTCATCATTTAAGATCAGAACTTTTCAAATTTTTTTAACAGCACGTAGTGGGCTAAATGGTGGCCTCCAAACGGATATGTCCACATCCTAATCCCAGAACATGTGAATGTGACCTTACTGAAAAAGAGACTCTAATAAGGAGTCTTTTTAGCTATAATTAAGTTAATTAACTAAACTACATTACACTGATCTTTTATTAATGTAAAAATTTTGAAATCAAGAGACTATCTTGGATTATCCCTATAAGCCCTAAATGCCATCACAAGTGTCCTTATAAAAGAGAGGCAGAAGGAGATTGGAAACCCCTTTACAGAGAAGATGTTGAGAAGATGAAGCAGAGAAAGAGGCTGCCACAAGCCAAGGAATGCCAAAAGCAACCAGAAACCAGAGGAGACCAGGAAGGTATAGGGGCCAAGAACAGGCTGTCCCAAAATGTGCCACTCTAGCGTATCGATTGTTTTAAATAAAAGTTGCTTAAGAAACAACCAGTGCAAGGACACCCAGACCCTCCCCTGTCCCTGTGAAAACAGGAAACAAATCTCCCATATGAAAAATAACCTCCCAATACCAAAGTAAAAAGACATCCTTATCACCAGAGAGAAGGATTTTAAAGCCAAGAAAACTATAAAAACAAACCTTGTTACTTTTTACTAATCTACTACCTCAGTTCCCAATTCCACTTAGAATTCCTTACTAATTAAAGCTCCCAAATACCTGTTTTTCCTTATCCTGTAAATTCCTCACTAATTAATTGTCTCTTTGTCTAAAATGTATTAAAACTGCCTGCTTTAATCATTTCTTTAGGTCTCAATTTCATTATTGGGCCTCCATGTGCACGTAATAAAACTTTGTTTTTTTTCTCCTATTAACCTGTCTCATGTACATTTAATCCTTAGTCCAGGTGGAAGAACTTGAAGGGTAGAGGAAGAATTTTGCCTTCTCTTCAAATGGATTCTCCCCTAGAACCTCTGGAGGAAGTGTGGTCCCACACACACCCTGATTTCAGACTTCTGGTCTCCAGACGGCAAGAAAATAAATTTCTGTTGTTTTAAGGCACCAAGTTTGGTACAATTTGTTACAGAAGCCACATGAAACTAATACAGCAAAAACATTCTTTCAAATGAAATCTTATACAGCCCCCCACTGTACAAAATAGATCAAAGGAGAACTGCTGTCAAGGGGGAAGCAGTGGCCTCCATCAGAGTTCATCTCTCCCCTGCTACCCTCACACTGACCCGGGATACTGAAGGAAACACTCCCATTGGTCTGGGAGCACCAAAGCAGCTCTGAGGAACAAGAGTTTTAAAAACACTCTTTAAAACATTCATCACAGTCGGTATCCTAATGCTTTAACTCCCTGGATATGCATCCCATCCTATATGTCTGCTTCTCCTCTCCCTGCTTTTTCATTTAACCAACTATTTCCTTGCATGAGTATCCTTGGAAAAGGTGACAAAAATAGGTATGTGGGTTGAGCAACGGGCTCAGTTTCTGAGCCACAGCCTCTGTAACATTCTCCTGTTACAACAGTTCATTCTGGCTCCTGTCCCTTGTTTTTAAACTTGTAGTTGGTGTCTTCCTCTCTTCCTCAGCCCCTACTTTTGATTCCACCTCTACCCCCAGGGTTTGTCTTTGGCCTGTTCCAGAACCTTCCTTTTGGTTTCATTTGATTTTTCTCAAACTCAGACCCCTGATCTTGACCCTGGAGTGCAGATTCATTTTGTGCACCCTCTGAAGCTCTCCTGCCCCTCATGAGTCACCTGCTCCACACCATACATCACTTCCTTGCAAAGTCAGCAGGTGTTTCCTGCCATCTCTTCTATGCTTTTTGAAGCCAGCAGATTTATTCCTTCAAGTACCATCCAGAGTTGATTCTATATATTTCAATGTCATTCACAGGCTGTGATTAATACCCAAGATGCAGAGGTAAAATCCCTTGCCTTATAAAAACTCTGTGTAAGTAGGACATGGAACAAGAACAACAGTGCCTCTAATTCACACATTTTTTTGATGATTTCTGCCATCAACAGCAGAGCCCTCCCAGGATTCAAGGAAAACCTCTGGATAAATGGAGATGGAAAGAAAAGATAAGAGAGAGGTGAGGAGGAAAACTAGAAATTCGTGTCAAATAACCAACTTTGAAATGCAGCTAGTGTACACCTTTGGTCATAATTTGAAAACCACCTGCACATTCTTCTCTGCATTATTATTGTTCACTTTTAGATGGCATTGACCCAGCATCTGCCCATGCAGCCTCTCCCAACTTCTCATAAAACATAGAGGTACCTCAACTTTCATGTTCAACTTGCAAACAGCCTGTACATCCGCACATTATATATTATCACTCCAAACCCCTTTTCATATGCCAAATTCTGGCTGCATTCAACAGTTGAGGGCTGATCAATTCGAGCTATCACATAGTAGTGTTGACCATAGTACTGTTACCTTAGTGTTACCTAAGAGTGAATTATTCTGTTTCAGCCCAAAACTATTGGTGCAATTATCTGCATGTTTATTTTATTTTGTCCTATTATTTCATAAAATGGAGAAAATAGAAACGTGAAAGTGCTGATACAAGTGATAAGAAGTATAAGCCGTGCAAATATAATACAATTGAGAAAAAGATAAAAATGATTAAGCAGCCTGAAGACAATCTTTCACCCTAGTCAGACTCTCATTGGACTCAGGCAGGTCAATTGTGTGTTCAATTAATTGTGAAGGAAAAGAACACAATTAAAGAACATGTACCAAATATTGGCAATATCATAAACGATTGTGTTTAAAAAGCCAAGGTCTAATTAGGGATCTTAAGCCTCTTTTAGCTCTGTGGGAGTGGAACTCCTCCTCCTTTATATCAAATAAGTCTATTGTCTGGCTTTCCCACATTCAAGTCTTGTATAAATTTTCAAGAATATACTATGCATTAAAGGAGAGAACTGCCTGAACTTACGACCAAAAAAACAGACAAAAATACTGAAGTCTTAACTGATTTCAACCTAATATCAATACCTGAAAGGAACTAACTTACACCATAAGGCAAATAAAGCTGAATTGAGAAACCTAGCCATAGACTTCTCCCCAAGATGGAGACCACCTGAACAAATACAGAATGACAAGGACCATGAAGACAAAACTCCACAAATATGAAACAACCTATGCATAAGGCTATTTATGGCTGTAGCATTTGTAAAAGCAAAAAACTGGAAATCCAAATATCTCTCAGTTGGGAACCGGTTGGACACCCATAAGACACAATGGAGAGCCATGCAACCATTATAGCAAAGTCAAGATCTCTGTGAATTAATACAGAGTGACTTCTAGAAAATATTACTAAGTTACAAAGTCAAAGTGGAAAATATTATATACTTTGACATCTTTTATATAAGAAAAGCAGAGGAATGAGTATATACACAGATAATTTGCTTATTTTTCAAAGCACATAAAAATTAGCTAATGGTTGTCTATAGAGGGTGGTGATAATATGGAGAACAAAGGAACTTCTCAAAATATACTTTTGTATATAATTTTTACTTTTGAAGCATGTAAATATTCTACATATTTAAAAATTACATTAAGCCAAAAATAAGGCTTGTACACAATCAGAAACAAATGAACCCACCTGCATATAAAAATGGTAACCACCCAGAGAAAAACAGTATTCGAAATTTCTTTGAATACAAAACTATGACTGTACTTCTTTAGGGTATATATTCTAAAGGTAAAGAACAGCAATGAAATACTAAACTTACTCAGTGGGCTTACTATGAACATTAATATTAGAATTCTAATTTTTTAAAAGATTTTATTTATTTATTTGACAGAGAGAAAGAGAGCACAAGCAGGGGAAGCGGCAGGCAGAGGGAGAGGGAGAAGCAAGTTCCCCGCTGAGCAGGGAGCCTGTTGTGGGGCTTGATCCCAGGACCCTGGAATTATGACCTGAGCCAAAGGCAGACACTTGACTGACTGAGCCACCCAGGCACCCCTAGAATTCGAATTTTTAAACTATTTTACAGTTACTATTTTGAGTGGGGAGATTTTAATCTAAGAATTTTATACCTAGCCAAGTTGTCTCTCAAATATAAAGGTAAAATATGCTATCACATATTCTTCTATGGAAAAAGGAGTCACTTAGCAAAATGTTTCAAGAACCCAGAGAAGAATTACATTTAAAAGATCAAGAGTATATCCTTTGTGGTATAAAATAATTTACTCACTTTGGACCTCAAACAAGAATGTCTTTTGGATTTTATGTTTCCAGGATTCTATATCTCAGGACATAAGCTGGCCTTGAAATACTACACTTGGCTGCTTTCTCTATCTTACCAACACCAGGAAGTAGTTTCTTGAGTCCTATTCTTTATCCCAGAGTTTGAATAAAAGCTTTCTCCATGTTTCATTACCAATTAAAATAACCTATATTATTCTGTTCCAGCACTTGCTCCAATAATAGATAAACTATTTACATAGTTAAGATTCTGTGCTGGGAGAATTACTAACCTAAGGTAGTTTTTCTTTCTTCTTCCATAAAAGTATAGCTGCATAGTGCAACATAATAACCATTTTCATGGCCAAAAAACTCAAGTAATGATTTTCTGCAACTTTAACTCATATTGAATGACGTCTCAGAGTTTTGTTTTGTTGTTGAAAGCTTAATAAAAAAAAAAAAACCTAGTCTATAGCAGATATTATCTTCTTTAGTCCTCTTTTTATCATCTTCCACCTAACAGTTATAAAAGTCCCTGCATTTACTATATTTTAAACTTTGAAACAAATACATTTTTTAAATTTTTTATTTAAATTCAATTAGCCGAGGTATAGTACGTCATTAGTTTTTTATAGAATGTTCAATGATTCAGTAGTTGAGTATAACACCCAGTGCTCATCATATCGTGAGCCCTCTTTAATGCCCATCACCCAATTACCTCATCCTCCTACCCACCTCCCTTTCCACAACCCTCAGTTTGTTTCCCAGAGTCAAGAGTCTCATATGGTTTTTCTCTCTCTCTGATTTCTTCCCATTCAGTTTCCGCCCTACCTCTATTGTCCTCTGCACTATTCCTTATGTCCCACATATGAGTGAAACCATATGATAATTGTGTTTCTCTGATTGACTTATTTCACTTAGCATAATACCCTCCATTAAAATCCTAGAGGAGAACACAGGTAGCAACCTCTTCCACCTTGGACAAAGCAACTTCTTACAAGATACATCTCTAAAGGCAAGGGAAACAAAAGCAAAAATGAACTATTGGAACTTCATCAAGATAAAAATCGTCTGCACAGCAAAGGGAACAGTCAACAAAACTAGAAGGCAACCTAGAGAATGGGAAAAAATATTTGCAAGGGACATTACAGATAAAGGGCTGGTATCCAAGATCTATAAAGAACTTCTCAAACTCAATACCCAAAAAACAAATAATCCAGTCAAGAAATGGGCAGAAGACATGAACATTTCTCCAAAGAAGACATACAAATGGCCAACAGACACATGAAAAAATGCTCCACATCACTTTCCATCAGAGAAATACAAATCAAAACGACAATGAGATACCACCTCACACCAGTCAGAATGGCTAAAAGAAATGAATACATTTTTAAATACATACAAAAAATGGAGTGCTAGCATTTATCTCCGGATGGTAAAATTCTGTGTAATCATTTTTTTCTTTATACATTTATAGTTTTCAAGTTTTATGCAAAACATATATATCACTTTCATATGCACAAAATAGATGTTTATATCAGTACAATTTTGTGTATATAGTATGATCATAATTATATTTTTAATATACACACAAAAAAGAAAACTAACATTGTTACTTTTTCTGATAAGACTATGACTAATTGTTTTCTCTTTCCCTCAGCTCTTCTGTATTTTCCAAGTTTTCTATTATAAATGTGCATTTATTCATAATTTTGTGTGTGTGTGTGTGTGTGTGTGTGTGTGTGTGTGGTTGTTTTGGTGGTGAGGGAAAGAACTAGTCAAAATCACTACTCAGTTGCAAGTCACCAGGCTAACTGTTACTAATTTGAAACGAGAATAGAGGATAAGCAAGAAAGAGATATTAAGGCATATTTATGCTCAGGCACACTTATCTTCCACACCTACTCCAGCCACACACAGCAGCAAATGTATGTCCTTATCAGACAGATCTCATTCAAGTTCCCGTCCTCAGTTCTGTACCACTGTGAGCCACAGCAAGGGGGAAGTGGACTTCACCATCACCATTCCCTTCCCAGATTATCCACTGTGCCATGAAACCGATACAGGCGAACCACCATATTAATGCTCTCTCTGCCCGGCATGTGATTTGAAAAGCTGTGTATTTATTTGCAAAGAAAGACATGGTTGCCTTGTAAAGCCCAGAATTAAGTGCCCTAAACAGATTTTGGTTTACAGGACTCTTTCAAACTGCATTACTTTTCCTCTAATAAAGTTTTCCTCCTTGCTGCCACAGTAGAGAGAAACATTTTATGGCTCACCTTTAAAAATGATATGGCGGGAGGCTGATAGCACAATAAGAAATTTGATTTCTCTGATGGAAAAACCAGCTCTAGCAGACATTACTCTGTAGCAACTAATAGCCTCTAAGTACAAATATCTCTGTTTTTTAAAACATCCCAGGGTAAATGCCTGCTGTGCATTTTGTAAAAAATTGACAAGTTTTCTTTTGCTATTGTGTTAGCCTGTGTGACCTAAAGGGAAAAGAAGTGGCTGATCTACCAGGGGCTTCAGAACTATTTTTAATAATACACGTTGCCTCTGCACTACAGGATGACAAGGAACATGCAGAGGAAGGTGCTATTACAAGTCCTCATCCCTCGAGTGTTTATAGTAGCATTGCACTCATAATCATTCCTCTTCAAGCTTCACTATGGGAAGAATGATATTTTGTTTTCTCTTTTATTTTTCCTAATGCCCTTACTATGGTAGATAATATTTCTTTGGCCTCTCTGGGTCAGCTTGGACCAATTTTTTCAGGAAATGTGTCTATGCTGCTTCATTAATGCCACTGCAGGGCTGTTAATTTATCTATCTCTGACCCCTCTCCATACTCCAAGTGACATGGACAGCTTTTCCCACAGCAGAAGAAAGCTGGACTTTGGAGCCAGCCACAGCTTGATCTTATCCCAGGTCAGCCACTTACTGGGTTGACGAGATTAGAGTGGACAACTCATTCTAAGATGCAACTTGATCACTTACAAAATGGATAAAAAGCCTTCATATCACAAAGTTGCTGCAACAAAGAGAGACACTGAATGGAAGTTTCCAGCCAATAGCAGACCTCAGGAAAAGGCTGCCGTTATTCTAATCAGTCACATCATTAACACTTGTTCTCACTGACCCCTCCTGCCAACATCCTGCCTTGTAAATTATCACTAGGGCTTTTCTTATTGCCTTGTTATTTATTGCTTAGATGAGTTTAGTGTTGTTCTGAGCTCTACATATTTCCCTGAATGCTTGCTCTTCTTTATCACCCAAGACTATTAAATACCTTCAGCAAACACAACCGAGTGCATGGACCTGTCCAAACACATGAAAGTGAAGCATCTGCCTGCCCAAAGCTTACAGTCTAGGAGAGAGATAAGTAGTGTACACCCAGGAAAGAGTTAGGATGGCAGAGGAGTAGGGGGACCCTAAGCCTGTCTTGTCCCTCAAACACAGTTAAATAGTTATCAAATCATTCTGAATACCCAAGAAATCAACTGGAGGTCTGAGAGAACAAAAACTGCAAGTCTACAAGTAGAAAAACAACCTTTTGGAAGGGAGGAGGTGTGGAGAGTTGATTTGGGGGAGATATAACTGTGGATACTAGGGCGGGGAGGGAGCCCTACTTAGGGAGGCTACTGCAAAGTATTATAAGCAGCAAAGCACAAAATCTGAACTTTTAGAAGTCCATTACCCTGGGGTATGTGCCTGTCTTAAACGTGCTCAGGTGGCAAAGAGGGGTGAAGTCCCAGGAGTGACAGCGCAGTCTGAGGATCCCCTGGGTCACAAGAAGAATGGGTGGTGCCAACATGCTGCACTGTTCCCAGGCATAGGAGCAGAGATGCTGGCTAAGAGCCAGGAGTCTTGGTGCTGGTTTTCTGCTCTGTTTTTCCATAAATTCCAAACTGCTGCACAGTCATGCTACTGCTTCCTGGGACAGGCCAGCAAATGACAAAAGCTCAGCAAGACCCTCCCCCAGAGGATCAGTGCAGGTCCACCATGCGGGAGTCCCTAAAATTTGGAGTTTTGAAACTCAGTCCTGTGCCTGTGATTAAAAAAACTCAGACTTAAGCAGGATGAATGAAAGATTCTGATGGAAACCATGGACACAAGAGGGATGAATGATGCTCTTCTTTGAGGGCTCTCAAGAGTGGGAGGGGTGCAAACTTTTAGCTCCAGGGCTAGAGAGCAGGTTCCAGACATATTCATCCCACCCATCAACCCTGAAAAACTTCAGGGAGCAAAACAGCACTACCTAGTGGTGGCTAGATCTGCTTACACCAAGCCCCACCCCCTGCACCCTGGAGGTACATTTCCACAGGGGTAAGTCCACCCAAGAATCAGCTCAAAAGACTCCTCCACCAGAAGACCAGCACAAACAACTCACTTGCACCAAGTCTACTGATCATAGAATACTGTAAAGCTTCAGCTCTAGGGCAGAGTCTAGCTTCTCTTTTACTTTTATTTTTTTATTTTTTTAATTATTACTTTTTCATTTATTTTCTATTTTTTCAATTCTTTTTTATTTTTATTACTTTTTAAATTTTTATTTATATATATTTTAAATATATTTTTTATTTTTTGGTTATTTTCATTTTTTTTTAATTTTTGGATCTAGATTCTTTTTTTTATGTTCAGTTAGCCAACATATAGTACATCATTAGTTTCTGATGTAGTGTTCAACAATTCATTAGTTGTGATCTAGATTCTTTTAACAAGAGACCAAAACACACCCAGGACCTAAGGTTTTTGTTGTTGTTGTTGTTGTTGTTTGGGGGGCTTTTTTCTGTTGTTTTGTTGTGGTTTTCTTTTTTTTCCTTCCTTTTTTTTTTTTGAACAAAGTGATGAGACAGAGAAATTCACCACAAAAGAAAGAACAGGAAGTAGAACCCACAGCCAGGGACTTAATCAATACAGATATAAGTAAGATGTCTGAATTAGAATTTAAAATGATTATAAGGATAGTAGCTGGGCTTCAAAAAAAGCATAAGAATGCCTGGGTGGCCCAGTCAGTTAAGCGTCTGCCTTTGGCTCATGTCGTGATCCCAGGGTCTGGGGATCAAGCCCTGAATTGGGCTTCCTGCTCTGCAGGGAAACTGCTTCTCCCTCTGCTCCTTCCCCTGCTCGTGCTCTCTCTCTCTCAAATAAATAAATAAATAAATTATAAAATCTTAAAAAAAAAAGAAAAAAGCATAGAAGACACTAGAGAATCCCTTACTGCAGAAATAGAAGAACTAAAATCTAGCCAGTCAGACGTTAAAAATGCTATAACCGAGATGCAAACCCGAATGGATACCATAAAAACAAGGATGGACGATACAGAGGAATGAATCAATGAAATAGAAGATAAAATTATGGAAGATAATGAAGCTGAAGAAGGAAGAAAGGTAATGGATAACAAAGGTAGACTTAGGGAACTCAGTGCCTTAGTAAACGTAATAACATTCATATCAGCAGAGTCCCAGAAGATGAAGAGAGAGAAAAAGGGGCAGAAGGTTTATATGCCAACAAACTGGGCAATCTGGAAGAAATGGATAAATTCCTAGAAACTTATAAACTATCAAAACTGAAACAGGAAGAAATAGAAAATTTGAACAGACCCATAACCAGCAAAGAAATTGAATCAGTAATCAAAAATATCACAACAAACAAAAGTCCTGGGCCACATGGCTTCCCAGGAGAATTCTACCAGACATTTAAAGAAGAGTTAATACTCATTCTCCTCAAACTGTTCCAAAAAAATAGAAATGGAAGGAAAACTTCCAAACTCATTTTACGAGACCAGCATTACCTTGATTCTAAAACCAGACAAAGACCCCACTAAAAAGGAGAATTACAGGCCAATATCCCTGATGAACATGGATGCAAAAATTCTCAACAAGGTATTAGCAAATTGAATCCACAGTACACTCACCACAATCAAGTGGGATTTATTCCTGGGCTGCAGAGGTGGTTCAATATTCACAAATCAGTCAACGTGATACATCACATTAATAAAACAAAGGATAAGAACCATATGATCCTGTCAATACATGCAGAAAAAGCATTTGACAAAATACAGCATCCATTCTTGATAAAAAAAACAAAACAAAACAAAACCTCTCAACAAAGTAGGGACAGATGGAACATACCTCAATGTCATAAAGGCCATATATGAAAGACCCACAGTTAATATCATCCTCAATGAGGGAAAACCTGAGAGCATTTCCCCTACGGTCAAGAACAAGACAGGGATGTCCACTCTCACCATTACTATTTAACATAGTACTGGAAGTCCTCACCTCAGAAATCAGACAACAAAAAGAAATAAAAAGGCATCCAAATTGGCAAGGAAGAAGTCCAACTTTCACTATTTGCTGACATGATACTCTATGTAGAAACCCCGCATGACTCCACCAAAAAATTGCTAAAACTAATACATGAATTCAGCAAAGTCACAGGATATAAAATTAACATAGAAATCTGTTGCATTTCTATACACCAATAATGAAGCCACAGAAAAAGAAATCAAGGAATTGATCCCATTTGCAACTGCACCAAAAACAATAAGGTACCTAGGAATAAACCTAACTAAAGAGGTAAAAGATCTGTGCTCTGAAAACTATAGAACACTTATGACAGAAATTGAAGAGGACACAAAGAAATGGAAGAGCATTCCATGTGCACAGCTTGGAAGAACAAATATTGTTAAACTGTCTATACTACCCAAAGTAATCTACACATTTAATGCAATCCCTATCAAAATACCACCAGCATTTTTCACAGAGCTAGAACAAACAATCATAAAATTTGTACGGAACCACAAAAGATTCCAAATGGCCAAAACAATTCTGAAAAAGAAAAAACTGGAGGCATCACACTTCCAGATTTCAAGCTATATTACAAAGCTGTAATACCCAAATGTCCATGATGAATGGATAAAGAAGATGCAGTGTGTGCATGTATATGTATAAGTATGTATGTGTGTGTATATATATCTATATATACACACACACTGGAATATTCCTCAGCCATCATAAAGAATGAAATCTTGCCATTTGCAATGATGTGGACAGAGCTAGAATGTATTATGCTAAGCAAACTAAGTCAATCAGAGAAAGACAAATGCCATATGATTTCACTCATAAGTGGAATTTAAGAAACAAAACAGATGTACATATGGGAAGGGGTGAAAAAAGAAGAGAGAGAAATGACAATGATGGATTCTTAACAATAGAGAACAAACTGAGGGTTGATGGAGGGAGGTGGGTGGGGACGGGCTACAGGGGTGATGGGCATTAAGGATGGCACTTATGATGAGCACTGGGTGTTGTATGTAAGTGATGAATCACTGAATTCTACTCCTGAAACCATATTGCACTATATATTAACTCATTAGAATTTAAATAAAATTAAAAAAAAAAATGAGGGGTGCCTGGGTGGCTCAATCGGTTAAGCGTCTGTCTTTGGCTCAGGTCATGATCTCAGGGTCCTAGGATTGAGCCCCACATCAGGCTCCCTGCTCAGCGGGGAGTCTGCTTCTCCCTTTCCCTCTGCTCCCCCCCCCCCCCCCCCGGCTTATGCTCTCTCTCACTCACTCTCTCTCTCAAATAAATAAACAATCTTTAATAAAATAAATAAATAAATAAAAATAAATTTTAAAAAGATGAGGCCCTGTGCTTGGGTCCACGGCCTAAGCCTATAAAACAAACAAACAAAAACAAAAACAAAAAACAAGGTGTACATACCCATAACTATACTAGACGCAGAGCTGAACTTTTCATAAGAGATTTTATTTTGTGAAATGAAACAGTAACAAGATAGTATAACCTAGGATGACCTAGATAAAGCATGAAGCTATACTAACATAGAAGATAACCTTCTTCTATTTCCAGGTTGCAAAGAAAAGAGGAGGAGATAAAAAGACAAATACTGTATCATTCCATTTATATGAAATATCCAGAATTGGCAAATTCATAGAGATGGAAAGTAGATTAGAGATTGCCAGGGGCTGAGGAGAGGGGAGAATGGAAGTTAGCACCCACTGGTTACAGAGTTCCAATTTGGGGTGATGGAAGAGTTTGGGAAACAATGCTGATAGTTGTACACGTTGTAATTAACACTTAAAAATGCTTAAAACCACAAATTTTATGTTATAGAAATTTTACCGTAATTTTTTTAAAAAGAAAGTAAAATCAAAATACAGAGTTACAGGCAGCAAAGTGTCTCCCCTCCCACAACATCCCAGCCCCTCTGGACTACATATGGCTTAGTACACAAGCCTTTCACAGCAATTTAGTCATTTAAGTGTTTCTTGAAAGCATAATGCACATCAGGCACTCTGCTAGGGGCTGGAGAAAAACTAGAAACATCTCACGTCTATGTTCAGTCAAGACCCACAGCCCAAAGTGCCACCATCCTGTTTGTCCAATTCGAGTGCCACCTCCTTCTAGAAGCTTCTAAGAGCACCAGGTTGGAATGAACTGCCCTGTTGTCTGTATCCCCACAGCTTTCCTTGCCCCATTGTCTGAGCCTTCATGTCAGTTTCCCTTGTATTTTGTGCTTCACATAGCAATCTCCACCCCACCCAAAGCCCCACTCCTGCTCTGGCAAACTCCTTGGAGGCCCACAGTCTAACTTTTCAACTGTGCACCCACCCCTTCATGTAATGTGTGCCCAACAGGCCCTCAATCTATGCTGAGTTCAATTGTCAGGAGGGCAATATTTTCAGAGCCTGCCAACATCCAGGAGCACCCCTCCCACTCTGCTTTAATCACTTAATCCTCTCATCCCTCCTCACTGTACTGCCGCTATAAGCTGCTTCTTAACTGTGAATAATAAAAAAAAAAAAAAAAAAACTGGCTATTTCTCCTTTGTGAATTAGCCTTAGCATCAGGAGTGCTGAAATGTGCTCAGTGCTGGTCTCCTATCCCCAGCTGATAATAGGAGCACACTTATGAGTGTTCAATGCACACGTATTTTAATTCCAGGCAAAGTCAATCATTACCAGTCAAAGAAATAAATGTGGGCAAGAGAAAAAGGGAAGAATGAAGGGGAATATTCTATTATACAAACAGAAAGAATGTTTATAATAAATGACCAGCAGTTTTAGAGAGCTGATTTCTCCTTCACTGAGCTCTAATTGAAGCACTTACATAGGCAAAGACTTTGGGAACCCTGGATATAATATGTTTATATTTGTATTTTAATGTACAAGCCTTTTGTGAGGACAAAACACAGAGCAGTTGTAAACCTGTAATAAGAGCTACCATTTATTAAGTACTTACTACAAGCCAGATAACATTAAAATTGACATACATTAGCTTATTGAACCCCTCCAATAATCTTGAGAGGACATAAATATTGTCACCCTGAGGACACCAGCACCCAGAAAGGGTAAATCCCTTGTCCAAGGTCACATGGCTGGGAAGTGGAAAAGTCAGCATTAAAATAGGCTTTCCGAGATGCCCTTCAACAGACGAATGGATAAAGAAGATGTGGTTCATGTATACAATGGAGTATTACTCAGCCATCAGAAACGATGAATAACCACCATTTGCATCAACATGGACGGAACTGGAGGGGATTATGTTAAGTGAAGTAAATCAAGCAGAGAAAGACAATTATCGTATAGTTTCACTCATATGTGGAACATAAGCAATAGTACGGAGGACCATAGGGGAAGGGAGGGAAATCCAAAGGGGGAGAAATCAGAGAGGGAATTGAACCATGAGAGACTATGGACCCCGAGAAACAATCTGGGGGTTTCAGAGGGGAGGAGGGTGGGGGAGGGGGTAACGGGGTGATGGGTATTGAGGAGGGCACGTGCTGTGATGAGCACTGGGTGTTATACGCAACTAGTCAATCACTGAACATTACATCAAAAACTATGTACTATACAGTGGCTAACTGAACATAATTTTAAAAAAAGAAAAATAAATTTTAAAAAATCAAATAGGCTTTCTTTTTTTATTATTATTATGTTAAAATAGGCTTTCTGATTCCAAATTACTATCTCATTCAGTACCCTAAAGTGACTGCTGACTGGTCCCTAATGCCCCCTGCTTTTGCCTGTCTTCGTACTTTTGCCAAAAACCCAGGGGCCACCTTTGATCCCTGCCTTTATTTACTCCACATTCCATAAGTCATCAAGTCCTGCTGGCACTGCCTCCAAAATGCATCCTGAACCTGACCCATTTCTCTTCTCCTCCATTTTTCAAATTCTGATCCAAGCCACCCTCATGTCTTGCCTGGACCCCAGTGGGGTCTTCCAGCTGATCTCTCTCCTTCCATTCTTGCCCCAGACTCCCTATTTCTCCGTGTGGTGGGCAGAATGATCTCCACTGACTACGGAATAAAATCCTAAGTCTGACCATGGTCCACAAGGCTGTCCTAAGCAATCCCCTGTTTTTCATCTCATCTCTTCGTCCCTTCCCTCCATCATACCCCCCAACCCCCACAGTCCACTAGCTTTCTCGCACACCCTCCAAGCATGCCATTGCTGCTTACCTGCCTGCAGTGCTCTTCCTACAGGGTCTCCTTTTAACCTCGGAGGTCATCTCAAGAGAAACCTTTCCCATCTTTTCAAGGTAAAGGGCCACCCCACCTCGTCATTCTTGGTCCCATGCCTTATTTTATTTGCTCCATACTACCTCTATCTAAAATTGCCTTAGTTATTAATTTAAATATTTACTGGCTGTCTCCCTGTTCCCACCCCTCAACTAGAACGTAAGCTTCATGAAGGCAGGTACTGTATCTCCAATGCTTGGCACGGTGGCTGGTCCATACCAGAGACGCTCAATGATTGCTAGTTCAATTCATGTGAGTGGCTCCCTCTGCAAATCCTTCCTTCCCATCTTCACCTAACCTCTACCTGTCTCTCAAAACCAGCTAAGAGATCACTTCTTTCAAGAGGTCTTCCCAGCAATCTCAGCTGGATTCCGCTCCTCTCTGTATCATCTTCCTCTCCCAACAGAATATTTGTAAAACTCAGCTATAATTGTCTACCTCCCTCACTGGATCATGACCTCCTCTGGCTTTTTCTTCTACATCTCTATTCTCCAATACAGCCTGGCTATGCAGTAGCAACTCAATATATGTTTGATTAAAAAAAATAAGCAAACAAATCATTTTTTAATTGTTTTTTGGTACAAGGGAACTTCTTAGAGTGCTTTTAGAATAAACTACACTGAAAAAAATTAAAAATTTTTTTATGTGCCTACTGTCTCAAAGCTTATACTCGGAATAGCAGTCAAGATGAGGGGAGGGATGTTATGATCCTAGGTAATGATGCATGAGAAATGCTTAGCACATCCTATGTGGATGACTGCCAGGGTGACATACATGGACACTGCAGGTGGCCAGCCACCACAGGGACACACCATTTCCTTGAAACACTCACCAGGCCATGGTGTGGCCCCATGAAGACTTTCCCATGACAGAGCAGACTCTTCCAAGGAGGCTGAATAGCTGAAGGCTCCCAGATGTTCTGTCTTTATCTCTTGCACGCATGGGTAAACCAAACAAATTCTGAATCGCTGGGTCCCATTTCCTTTAAACTTATGACATCAGTCCATCCCTTCCCTTACGAGAAGTCTTTCTTTGGCCATGTCAATCCATCTCTTGGCCATGGCCATGCCTGACTTTTCTGGTTTGGGGTCTGTTTTAAAAAATGTGCCTACAGACATCAGATCTCACCAGTGTAGGGCTGATTCTTCTGGCTTATGTCACAGGGGTCTGGGGATACCTCACTCTTCACCCCACACCATGTCCATTACAGTGGTCTGAAATTTTCATTTTGTCATTTATTAAATCCCAATGTTCTCTAGCAAAGAAGGTTTGTTTCTTCTTGCTGTCTGACCTTTACCCTTTCCTGCATCTTAATTTGAGTTATTGATAGAATTTTCCCCCCTTGATCAATTGTGATTTCATTGTGTGTACAATGGCATGCAGTAAATAATCCTTGTCTCTAGGACTGTACTGGCTCTCTCCCTAAACTGCATTCCCAGACAGAACTGCCTCATTTCTCTGAGTTGAGTCTATTTAGCCAATATAGGGTTGAAAAGGCTGGGAGGCTGGGATTTATGGATGTTCCTACCCACAATTCAGTAGTAAATTCCTCTAACACATTTACTAGACACTGCAAAGTTGAATTCTATTTTGCTGGTCCTTCTTACTTCAGATGTTGACAAAACAAGTTCTTTCTTAGCTGACACTGAATTCCATTATGTCTAACTTTTGTGCATTCAAAATGTGGATTTCTGGGGGGTTTTGTCTTTTTGTTCGATTCTTTTTGCTCAATTTTGCAGCTTTAATATTTGCTTCATGTTGAAAGACAGCAATGGAAAAATTGCCTTATCACAGATGGCTTTTTATAGTCTTAGCCCTTTTGCTGAAAACAATTTTCTAATCTCAGACCATCACAATCCAGTCCCTTAGAAATCACTCCTCATGATTCTGTCTCCAAACATGAGCTCATACTCATCCTTGTTAAAATCCCCTTCTATTCTGCAAGGAGAATCAAACCATCTTGAATCTTCCTTGTGTCAAGACTCAAGAACCTCACCGCAAAACTGGTAACAAGAGGGCAGAGCCGAGGATGGTAGCCCTGGCCTGCAGTTTATCTTATGCAGTTTCATTACTGAGAAGTCATAATGCAGACAATGCAAACTATGCCAACATCATGATCCTGAAGTTCTGAAATGTGATCTTCTGGAGACAAGGTGAATCCATATACTCAGTATCTCTTCTGGAGGGTCGGAGAGAAAAAAATGATGTTATCAAGCTGAATGATTTGGGGGACATTCTAAAAAGCATTTCCAGCACTCCTAAGATTGCTTGAGACACTTGATGCATCCTCAAGGTTTTAGCTTTGTTTGTACAGAGTAGTGATAATCCTCTTTAACATCAGGCAAAAGGAGAGAAAGCTGAGATCACTAATTCAATGTAATGACCAGGGCTCAATTTAACTCAACAAACACTAAGTGTCTGCCTTGATCAGGTATTATGCAGGATGGTAGAAATATGGAAATGCATAAGACACTCCCTGTTCTCAAGGAGTGTACAACCTATATGGGGAAATAGATGCATAAATAATTAAATACGATTTGGAGGTGAAATAATAGATGTATACATAGAATTGTATGGAAACATGTGGAAGGATGTTCAGCTCCAGGGAAGGGTCTTAAAGGAGCAGGAAGAATCAAAATCATTATTTAAATTTGCTTCTGGGCAATTTATAATTCTTACCCAAAGAGGCCACAGTAGTTTATGCCTAGTCAAAACATAAAAATGATATTTGGAAAGCTGGAAGATAAACATTATAGCAAAATTTTATGTAAGCCTTCAAATCATCAAAGCATAAAAACTGTGGTGCAGTGTGTGTGTGTGTGTGTGCTTGTGCATGCACACACATGTGTACAAACAGACATACGTGGTAAATGTACCCTTAGAGAACAGGTACTTTACTGTACTTTTAAAACATAAGTTGACAAAGAATTAATTGAGTGAGAATTACAACCCACACATGTGTAATATATTAGATTCCTCACAGATGTAGAGATAATCAGCAATCTGCCTACACAGACAAGAATTCATAGTAAAATCCACTCCCAGATTATTTCAGTTATGCCTTCTTCATTTCAGAACATTTGCCTTTTAGGAGAAAGAGTAATATGCACTGAAAATGGTCGCTTGGTTAGAGTTCTAGCTTCTCATTTTTAAATCCCACTTTTTAAGGGAAAGAAAAATAACACTAGTTGAGCACCTACTATGTGAAAAACTTAGGTCCTTTACCTATATTACATTTGTTTAAACTTTACAGCAATTTTCCAAGGAAGGTATTGCAATTCTCCAGCTCCTACACCCACCACACTATACACATTTTACATGAAGAAATGCAGATTTGGGGAAGTTAGGCACATGCCAAGGATCCCACAGGTAGTTTTGATTTCTTCTAAATATGTGTATCTTGTTTCCCAAAGGACATAGAAAGTTCTCCAATGTAAGAAATATGTCTTCTATTTCACCTATATCTCTCTACAGTGCATCACAAAAACAATAGTCTGAACAAATAATAGATATGTTGGGTTTCCTCAACCTACCTAGCAGGTAGAAGCTAAATACAGGTTTATAGATTCTTCACTTAGACAAGAGAAAGCCCTAATATATTTCATAGCCTGTATCCTAGGTTTTTCCAGAAATTGCTCCAATGTCAAATATTAAAGTACAGCCACCATAAATCACCAAATTATAACCAAAAAAATGGAGCTTCTAGTGAAAAAGGCCTTGCCCATGTTTTCATGGAAATAACTATGAAGATACTCCGAGATATACTCTCAACATTAAAATCAAAACCAAGAGGGGCGCCAAGGCAGCTCAGTCATTAAGCATCTGCCTTCGGCTCAGGTCATGATCCCAGGGTCCTGGGATCAAGCCCCGAGTCGGGCTTCCTGCTCCACGGGAAGCCTGCTTCTCCCTCTCCCACTCCCCCTGCTTATGTTTCCTCTCTCGCTGTGTCTCTCTCTGTCAAATAAATAAACAAACAAACAAACAAACAAATAAATAAATAAAATCTTGGGGCGCCTGGGTGGCTCAGTCGTTAAGCGTCTGCCTTCGGCTCAGGTCATGATCCCAGGGTCCTGGGATCGAGCCCCGCATCAGGTTCCCTGCTCGGCAGGAAGCCTGCTTCTCCCTCTCCCACTCCCCCTGCTTGTGTTCCCTCTCTCACTGTGTCTCTCTCTGTCAAATAAATAAATAAAATCTTTAAAAAAAAAAAAAATAAAAAATAAATAAATAAAATCTTAAAAATAAATAAAATTAAAAAATAAATAAATAAAATCAAAACCAAGAGTCAAGATATCACCACAGAAATGAGGTACCCATATTAACAACTGGCATACCAATACCAAAGTGAGAAAGAGTTGAGAAAGTTGGAAGATCTTTTTCCCTCCTTCTACACTATTTGCCCCTAGTTTCCAACACAAGGTCTGTGCCAACCAGATCTTTGAAGCATGGGTATCACCTTCTGAGGCAGCTATAGCACTTCCCCTGTTAGCTAAACTAGCGGTACTTTTCTAAAGTGCTGGTAAAATGTATGTAATATCAGTTTTAACCATTTTTAAGTGTACAGTTCAGTGGCATTAAGTACACTGACACTGTTATACAACCATCACCACCATCTATCTCCATAACTTTCTTCATCATCCTAAACTAAAATTCTGTACCCATTAAACAATTACTCTCCATTCCCTCCTACTCCACTCCCGGCAACCACCATTCTACTTTTTATCTATGAATTTGACTACTCTAGGCATCTCATATAACTGGAATCACACAGTATTTGTCCTTTCATAACTGAATTATTTCACATAGCATAAAAGCTTCAAGGCTCAACCTTGTTTTAGCATGTGTCAAAATTTCCTTCCTTTTTAAGGCTGAATAATATTCCATTGTATGGGTATACTAGATTGTGTTTATCCATTCATCCACTGGTGGACACTTGAGTTGTCTCCACCTTTTGGCTATTATGTGAATAATACTGCTGCTATAAAGGTATAGGAGTTAGTGGTCATTTTATAACACACCTTTGAAGGCTACAACTCCTAAATAACAGGTTTTTGTTGTTGTTTTTTTCTTGTTATACCCCCCCCCCTTTGAGGTCAGCTACAGCCAGCTCCATTAATGTTGATTATAGCATGATCATTGTCAGCCAGTCTGCCCCTCCCTCAAACACAGTTCTTCCCTAGCCTGGCCCAAGGATCACTAGGGCTGCAGGTGGTGGTGGGGCGAGCAGGGGGCTGCCTCATACAGTGGCAAGGAAAAGGGGAGGTTTCTTGGGTCAGGCTGGTATGAGGTGGGGCAAGGGCAGGTGGGACTTGGGCTCCTTGGCAGGCCATGGCTTTGGGCACCTACTATGTGACCCCTCTGAGGGCTCCAGGCGTGGTGCAGTGGAAGATGCTGGAAGCCCTTGGGGCTCTTCTGGCCCCTGTGTCCTGGGGGACCCAGCTCCCCTCAATCCCTCTGGGCCCTGCCCGAGATGGGGGGACAGCGAGGAGACAGAGCAGGGTGTGGTGGTGAAGGTGGTGAGAGCAGCAGTCAGGAGAGCTCAAAGCACCCCCTTGGACTGAGCCAGGCCCCACCGCCCCCCACCCCCAGTGGGTGGATGAAAGCTGCAGGTGGCTGCAGTGCGGTGGTGGGCAGGTGTGCAGTGTGTGCATGAGGAGCATGCACAGAGTCCCGAGTGTCCATTGGAGCGTGGGGCGGGGCCAGAAGGGGCATGGGGCGGGGCTTTCACTGAGTTCGCCCTGCCTCCTGTGCTGGCCCGCAGGCGCAAGGACTCCCCTGAGGGCAGGGCCAGGAGAAGGCATCCCCGCTAGGAGTGCAGCAGCTTCCTGAGCCAGGGCCGGGGAGAGGCCCACGCTACTGGATGATGGGACAGGTGGGCAGGTGCTGCGAGAAGTACTTGAAGAGCTGGGGCAGGGCAGTTGGTCAGCTCCAGCTCCTCCAGCTCCTGCAGCTGCACCAGGCCGGACAGCCCTGTGGTGGTCAGCAGCAGGGAGCCTGCCAGAGACAAGAGACGCAAACTCCTCATGGCCAGGAGGTGCTTCAGCCCAGAGTCCTGCACCTGGCAGCACCATCGCAGGTAGAGGCGACATGGTGGACAAATAGCTGAGGCTGGTATCCATGATGTGTACACACTTGTGGGGGCAACAGAGGGCTCTGTCTACCTTCAGAACAGAAGATGGAGGAATTTGAAGTGGAGAAGGTAGCATTAGCATATTTAATTCTGGGATATAAAAGTACCTCAAGTGAAACATGAAGGACTTGACAGAGAAAAGGACAAAACCAGTGGGAGTACACGCAAGTGGCTACTGGGTCAGCAGAGAAGGAAAGAGAGAATCCTAAGTCCACCCAGGTGAAGTACAAAGAGAAAAACAGTGATAATACCAGTTAGGGGGTAGGAACAGTGCATATACAACCATCCTAAAAAGGAGATATGATCAACATCAAAGTGGACAGAATGTGGGGCCAAGGTCTGATTTCTCTGCAGACAGATACTGACTCTATTTAGATCTCTCTTTGTATCAGGGTGAGAAAACAGAAAGGTAAAGAATGAGATTTATGAAAAATCACTACATAACAAGGGAAAGCCAGCCTGTGCAGATTGGAAGAAGGGTTTGCTCATTCAAATGTAGACACCAAAGCAAACTACCTGTATCATGAAGAATCAGTCAAATATAATACCCCCAAAGGAAACTAATAAAACTCCAATAACTGGCCCCAGAGTAATAGAAATTTATGAATTGCCTGACAAAGAATTCAAAATAATAATCTTAAAGAAACAATAAAATGCAACAGGGCAAAGGTAAATAATTAAATGAAATCACAAAAATAATGCAAGAACAAAATAAGAAGTTCAATTAGAAACTAGAAACCCAATTTTGTGCTCATAGGAAGGGAAAAATGAAGGGGGGGAATCAGAGGGGAAGACAAACCATGAGAGACTATGGACTCTGAGAAACAAACTGAGGGTTCTAGAGGGGAGGGGGTGGGGAGATGGGTTAGCCTGGTGATGGGTATTAAAGAGGGCATGTATTGAATGGAGCACTGGGTGTTACACGCAAACAATGAATAGTGGATCACGACATCAAAAACTAATGATGGTGACTAACATAACATAATAAAATTAAATTAAATAATAATTAAAATAATAATAATAATTTAAAAAAAGAAACTAGAAACCATAAAAAAGAAGCAAACAGAAATCTTGGAATACAAAAAAACTAAAAAATTCAATTGAGAGCTTCAACAGCAGACTTGGCAAAGCAGAAAGAATCAGCAAATTCAAAAATAAGTGATTTAAAACTAGCTAGTTAGAGGAATAAAAAGAAAAAAAGAATGAAAACGAGAGAAGAAAACCGATGTGAATTATGAGACATCATCTGGAGAAATAACATATGTATCGTGAGAGCCCCAGAAGAAGAAAAGAGAGAAAAGGGGGCAGAAAACTTATTTAAATAAATAATAGCTGTAAGCTTCCCAAATCTAGGGAGAGGAGAGATACGGACATCCAGGTATAAGAAGTTCAAAGGACCTCAAGCAGGGCACCTGGGTGGCTCAGGTCAGTTAAGCATCAGACTCTTGATTTTGGCTCAGGTCATGATCTCAGGGTTGTGAGATCAAGCCCCATGTTGGGCTCCATGCTCAGTGCAGAGTCGGCTTGAGATTCTTTCTCTCCCTCTCCCTCTGTTCCTCTGCTCCTCCTCCTCCTCTTCTCTCTGTCTGTCTCTCAAATAAATAAGTAAATAAAATCTTCAAAGGACCTCAAGCAAGATAAACCCAAAGAAGATTACTCTAGGATGCATTATAATTAAAATGTTAAAAGTCAAAGATGAAGAGGAATTTGGAAATCAGCAAGAGACAGACGACTCATCATATACAGGGGAATTCTTATAAGGCTATCAGTGGATTTTTCAACAGATAACTTACAGGCTGGGAGGGAGTGGGATAACATATTCAAAATACTGAAAGGAAAAAAAAAACCTGCCATTCAAGAATACTATACCCAGCACAACTATGCTTTAGAAATGAAGGCCAGGTAAAGACATTCTTAGACAAACAAAAGCTAGGGGAGGTCATCACCACTAGACAAGCCTTACAAGAAATGCTAAAGGGAGTTCTTCAAGTTGAAATTAAAGGATGTTAAGTAACGGCATAAAAACATATAAAAGTATAAAACTCACTGGTAAAGGTAAATATATAGTCAAATTCAGAATACTCTAATACTTTAATGGTGGTATGTAAATCATGTTTATCTCTAGTATAAAAGTTAAAATACAATGGTACTAAAAATAACCATAGCTACAATAATTTTTTATTGGATGTACAATATAAAAAGACAAAGTGTGACATCAGTAGCAAAAAAGGTAGGAAAAGAAGTAAAAGTGTAGAGCTATCCCCTGTGACTGAAGGTAAGTTGTTTTCAGCTTAAAATAGGCTGTTATATTTATAAGATATGTTATGTAAGCCTCATGTTTTTTAAAGCAGCAAGAGGAAAGAAAACAGTTACAGACCGGGGAAACTCCATAAGGTTATGAGCTGATTTTTCATAGAAACTTTGCGGGTCAGAAGAGAGTGGCATGACATAGTCAAAATGCTGAAAGGAAAAAAAGTAATACTAAAACCTGTAAGCAAGAATACTCTATCCAGCAAGGCTATCATTCAGAATAGCAGGAGAGGTAAAGAGTTTCCCAGACAAATAAAAGTTAAAGAAATTGATAACCATTAAACCA
This sequence comes from Phoca vitulina, assembly GCF_004348235.1. Classification (NCBI taxonomy): domain Eukaryota; kingdom Metazoa; phylum Chordata; class Mammalia; order Carnivora; family Phocidae; genus Phoca; species Phoca vitulina. The sequence goes on from NW_022589704.1 coordinate 91,409,387, forward strand.
GCCTTACATGAAATGTTAAAGGGGATCCTTTAAGTGGAAAAGAAAGGCCATAAGCAGGACTAAGAAAAGTAGGAAAGGAAAAAGTTTCATAGGTACATATTTACATAATAAACATAGTAGATTAATCACTTATAAAACCAGTAGAGGTTAAAGCACAAAGCTATAAAATCAAGTATATCTATAAAACTAGTCAAAGAACTCACAAAATAAAAATGTGACACCACATACCTAAAAACATGGGGGTGAGTAAAAACTTAGTGCTCTTAGAATGAGTCCAAACTTAACCAACTATCAACTTAATATAAGTTGCTATACACATAAGATGTCATATGTAAACCTAATGGTAACTGTAAATTAAAACCGGTAATAGATACACAAAAAGAGAGAGAGAGAATGGAATCCAAGCGTATCACTAAAGAAAGTCATCAAACCACAAAAGAAGAGAGCAAGAGGAGAAAGAAACAGGGAAGAACTTAAAAACAACCATAAAACAAGTAACAAAATGGCAATAAGTACATACCTATCAATAATTACTTTGAATGTAAATAGACTAAATGCTCCAATCTGAAGATATAAGATGACAAAATGGATTAAAAAAGTATGACCCATTTATATGCTGCCTCCAAAAACTCATTTCAGACCTAAAGACATATACATATTGAAAGTCGAAGGAGTGGACATCAGAGAAATACAAATCAAAACCATGATGAGATACCACCTCACACCTGTCAGAATAGCTAAAATTAACAACACAAGAAACAACAGGTGTTAGCGAGGATGTGGAGAAAAGGGAACCCTCTTGCACTGTTGGTGGGAATGCAAACTGGTGCAGCCACTCTGGAGAATAGTATGGAGGCTCCTCAAAAAACTAAAAATAGAACTACCCTATGATTCAGCAATTACACTGCTCGGTATTTACCCAAAGGATATAAAAATACAGATTCAAAGGGGTACATGCACCCCAATGTTTATAACAGCATTATTAACAATAGCCAAACTATGGAAAGAGCCCAAATGACCATCAAAGGATGAATGGAAAAGAAGATGCGGTATATAAACACCATGGAATATTACTCAGCCATCAGAAAGAATGAAATCTTGCAACAACATGGATGGAGCTACAGTGTATTATGCTAAGTGAAATAAGTCAATCAGAGAAAGACAAATACCATATGATTTCACTCATATCTGGAATTTAAGAAACAAAACAGATGAACATATAGGGGTGGGGAGAGAGAGAGAAACAAACCATAAGAGACTCTTAATGTTAGAGAACAAACTGAAGGCTGATGAAGGGAGGTGGGTGGGAGATGGGCTAGTTGGGTGATGGGCATTAAAGAGGGCACTTGTTATGATGAGCACTAGGTGTTGTATGTAAGTGATGAATCACTGAATTCTACTCCTGAACCCAATATTGCACTGTATGTTAACTCACTAGAATTTAAATAAGAATTTAAAAATAAATAAATAAATAAATAAATAAATAACAAAAAAAAAGAAAATGAAGGGATAGAAAAATATTTTTCCTGCAAATGAAAGTAAAAGAAAGGTAGCAATACTTATATTGGACAAAATAGACTTTGAAACAAAATCTGTAACAAGAGACAAAGAAGGACACTACACACATAATCATAAAGAGAACAACCCAACAAGAACATATAACAATTGTAAATATTTAGGCACCCAATATGAAAGCACCCAAATACATAAAGCAGCTATTAACAAATATAAAGGAAGTAATCAATAGTATACTAAATAGTAGGGGATTTTAACACCCCACTTATATTAATGGATAGATCATTAAAACAGAAAATGAACAAGGAAACAGTGGCTTTGAATGACACATTGGACCAGCTAAATATAACAGATATATTCAGAACATTCCATCCTAAAACAGCAGAATACAGATTCTTTTCAAGTGCACATGGAACATTCTCCAGAATAGATCACGTTAGGCCACAAAAAAGTCTCAACAAATTCAAGAAGAATGAAGTCATATCATGCATCTTTTCCAACCACAATGCTATGAGACTAGAAATCAACCATAGAAAAAAATCTGGAAAGAACACAAATACATAAGGTTAAATAACACGTTACTGAACAATTAATGGTCAACCAAGAAATCAAAGAGGAAATCAAAAAAATACACATGGAGACAAATGAAAATAAAAACACAATGGCCCAAAATCTTCAGGATGTAGCTAAAAGTATTCTAAGAGGAAAGATTATAGCAATACAGGTCTATTTCAAAAAGCAAGAAAAATCTCAACTGAAAACCTAACCTTACATCTAAAGGAGCTAGAAAAAGAAGAACTAACAAAACCCAAAACCAGTAAAAGGAAATAATAAAGATCAGAGCAAAAACAAATGGTATAGAAATAAAAAAAAAATAGAGCAGATCAATAAAACCAGGAGCTAGTTCTTCGAAAAGATCAACAAATTTGATAAACTTTTAGCCAGACACATCAAAAATAAAAGAGAGAGAGGACTCAAATAAACAAAATCAGGAATAAAAGAGGAGAAATAACAACCAACACCACAGAAATACAAAGGGTTGGAAGAAAATATTATGAAAAATTATATGACAACAAATTGGACAATCTAGAAGAAATGGATAAATTCCTAGAAACATACAACCTCCCATAACTAAATAAAGGAGAAATAGAAAATTTGGGTTAACTCTGTCACTCAGAGGGGGAAAAGATGGCAGAGGAGTAGGGGACCCTATTCCAACCAGTTCCCAGAATTGAGCTGGATATCTACCAGACCACTCTGAGCACCCACGAAATCAGCCTGAGATGTAAGAAGATCTGGATCTCTACAAACAGAAGATCGCAGGCGGTTGGTCTTGAGGTACAAAGTGGGGAGGCGTGATTCTGTGGGCAGATATTGGAGGATAAATGGCAGGGAGAGGGAGCCTGGCTGTGGGAATCCTACACCAACGGTGAGCGATAGCCTCCCACGCTGGGGACAGGGCACAGACTCGCAGACCGGTAGCGGCAGGGAAAGGACTTTAGGACAGCCCCCTTGGACAGAAACCTGGAGCAGCAGGGCCACGTGTGCAAACTGGGGGTGACTGGTGGTTCTAGAAGCACAAAGGGCAGAGACATGCCCCGACCTGGAGGTGAGGACTGGAAGCGCTGTGGAGGGGTGCACAACCCAGGACACTGAAGTTTATAGCAGCACAGACAGAACCGGAGATAATGTGGCCTGGAGAGCTCACTGAAGAACAGACTGCGATCTCTCTGCTCTGAGGCAGAGGGTTGGAAATGGTCTCTTCTGCTCTGACTCTCAGAAGAGATATGGAAAGCCGCCAGGGAAAGCCTCTGAGAACAAAAGCCCCCAAAACTGGTTCCCACTGAGCCCATCGCCCGCCACAGGGGGGCAGGGCAACTCTGCCCAAACAGGGTTGCCTGAGTAACAGCACGGCAGGCCCCTCCCCCAGAAGACAGGCTGGGAGAACAAGAGGCCAGCAACCCTAAGGTCCCTAGAAAACAGGTGCATTTTGCTTGGATTGTGGTCAATAATTTGGAGTCTATACATTCCCTCAACCACCCCTCAACAGAATGACTAGGAGAAGGAACCCCCCAAATAGGAAAGACTCAGAGACCATGACTTATGCCACAGATTTACAAATGGATTCAGATATAACCAAGATGTCGAAGATGGAATTCAAGCTAGCAATTGTGAAGACAATAGCTAGAATGGAGAAATCAATTAATGGCAACATAGAGTCTCTAAGGGCAGAAATGAAAGCTGAATTGGCAGAACTTAAAAATGCTATCAGTGAGCTCTAATCTAATCTAGATAATCTAACAGCTAGGGTAGCGAGGCAGAAGAACGAATTAGTGACCTAGAAGACCAAGTAATAGATAAAAAGGGAAAAGAGGAGGCCAGGGAAAAACAATTCAGAATCCATGAAAATAGAATCAGAGAAATAAGTGACACCATAAAACGTTCCAATGTCAGAATTATTGGAATCCCGGAGGGGGTGGAGAGAGAGAGAGGACTAGAAGATATATTTGAGCAAATCGTAGCTAAGAACTTCCCTAATCTGGGGAATGAAACAAACAGTCGTGTCCTAGAGACAGAGAGGACCCCTCCCAATCAAGGAAAACAGGCCAACACCCCAGCATGTAATAATAAAACTTGCAAATCTTAGAACCAAGGAAACCATCTTAAGGGCAGTTAGGGGGAAGAGATTCCTTACGTACAGAGGGAGGAACATCAGAATAACGTCAGACCCATCCACAGAGACCTGGCAAGCCAGAAAGGCCTGGCAAGACATATTCAGGGTACTAAACGAGAAGAACATGCAGCCAAGAATACTTTATCCGGCAATGCTGTCATTTAGAATGGATGGAGAGATGCAGAGCTTCCAAGACTGGCAGAAACTGAAAGAAATGTGACCACTAAGCCAGCCCTGCAAGAAATATTAAGGGGGGTTTTATAAAAGGAGAAAGACCTCAAGAGTGATAGAGAAAAGAAATTTACAGGGACAATCTATAAAAACAAGGTCCTCACAGGCAACATGACAATAAATTCATACCTTTCAATAATCACTCTCAATGTGAATGGCCTAAATGCTCCCATAAAACGGCACAGGGTTGCAGACTGGATAAAAAGACAGGCCCCATCCATATGCTGTCTACAAGAGACTCATTTTGAACCTAAAGATACATCCAGACTGAAAGTGAAGGGATGGAGATCCATCTTCCAGGCCAGCGGACCTCAAAAGAAAGCTGGGGTAGCAATTCTTACATCAGACAAATTAGATTTTAAACCAAAGTCTGTAGTTAGAGACACAGAAGAACACTATATCATTCGTAAAGGGTCACTAGCGGCAGGGAAAACAACATCCCAAAACAACAGAATACACATTCTTCTCGAGTGCACATGGAACATTCTCCAGAATAGACCACATACTGGGTCACAAATCAGGACTCAACCGATACCAAAAGATTGAGATTGTTCCCTGCATATTCTAGACCATAATGCTTTTTTTTCCTATTTATTTATTTATTTGATGTAGTGTTCCATGATTCATTGTTTGCGTATAACACACAGAGCTCCATTCAATACATGCCCTCTTTAATATCCATCACTGGGCTAACCCAACCCCCACCCTCCTCCCCTCTAGAACCCTCAGTTTGTTTCTCAGATTCCATAGTCTCTCATGGTTCGTCTCCGCCTCCAATTTTCCCCCCTTCATTTTTCCCTTCCTAATATCTTCTTTTTTTTTTAACATATAATGTATTATTTGTTTCACAGGTACAGGTCAGACCATAATGCTTTAAAACTGGAACTCAATCACAAGAAAAAATTTGGAAGAAATTCAAATACTTGGAAGCTAAAGACCACTCTGCTCAAGTATGTTTGGGTCAACCAGGAAATCAAAGAAGAAGTTAAACAATTCATGGAAACCAATGAGAACGAAAATACATCAGTCCAAAACCTATGGGATACTGCAAAGGTGGTCCTAAGGGGGAAATACATAGCCATCAAAGCCTCACTCAAAAAAAATAGAAAAATCCCGAATTCACCAACTAATTCTACACCTTAAAGAACTAGAGAAAAACCAACAAATGATGCCTAAGCCACTAATTAGAAGAGAAATAATTAAGATTAGAGCAGAGATCAGTGAATTAGAAACTAGAAACCCAATAGATCAGATCAACGAAACTAGAAGCTGGTTCTTTGAAATAATTAATAAGATCAATAAATCACTGGCCAGACTTATCCAAAAGAAAAGAGAAAGGACCCAAATTAATAAAATTATGAATGAAAGGGGAGAGATCATGACTAACACCAAGGAAATAGAAACAATTATTAGAAATTATTATCAACAACTATATGCCAATAAGCTGAGCAACCTGGATGAAATGGATGCCTTCCTGGAAACCTATAAACTCCCAAGACTGAAACAGGAAGAAATTGACAACCTGAATAGGCCAATAACCAGTAACGAGATTGAAGCAGTGATCAAAAACCTCCCATAAAACAAGAGTCCAGGGCCTGATGGATTCCCAGGGGAATTCTACCAAACATTCACAGAAGAATTAATACCTATTCTCCTGAAGCTGTTTCAAAAAATAGAAACAGAAGGAAAACTTCCAAACTCATTCTATGAGGCCAGCATTACCTTAATCCGCAAACTAGGCAAAGACCCCATCAAAAAGGAGAATTTCAGACCGATATCCCTGATGAATATGGATAACAAAATCCTAGCTAATAGGATCCAACAACACATTAAAAGGATCATCCACCATGACCAAGCGGGATTTATCCCCGGGATGCAAGTGTGCTTCAACATTCACAAATCAAACAATGTGATAGAACACATTAATAAGAGGAGAGAGAAGAACCAGATGGTCCTCTCAATTGATGAAGAAAAATCGATCTATGAAAAACCCACAGCAAATATCATCCTCAATGGGGAAAAGCTGAGAGCCTTTCCCTTAAGATCAGGAACTCGTCACGGATGCCCATTCTCGCCACAATTGTTCAACGTAGTAAGAAGTCCTAGCAACAGCAATCAGACAACAAAAAGAAATAAAAGTTATTCAAATTGGCAAAGAAGAAATCAAACTCTCTCTTTTCATAGACGACATGATACTTTATGTGGAAAACCCAAAAGACTCTACCCCCAAATTACTAGAACTCATCCAGCAATTCAGTAATGTGGCAGGATACAAAATCAATGCACAGAAATCAGTTGCTTTCTTATACACTGACAATGCAACTGTAGAAAAAGAAATTAGAGAAATGATTCCATTTACGATAGCACCAAAAAACGTAAGATACCTCAGAATAAACCTAACCAAAGAGGTAAAGAATATATATTCTAGGAACTAAAGAACACTCATGAAAGAAATTGAAGAAGACACAAAAAGATGGAAAATGTCTATGCTAGCCAGAGCAATCTGTACTTTCAATGCCATCCCAATCAAAATTCCAATGACATTTTTCAAAGTGCTGGAACGAACAATCCTAAAATTTGTATGGAATCAGAAAAGACCCCGAATCATCAAGGAAATGTTGAAAAAGAAAAACAAAGCTGGGGGCATCACGCTGCCTGATTTCAAGCTATATTACAAAGCAGTGATCACCAAGACAGCATGGTACTGGCACAAAAACAGATATATCGACCAATGGAACAGAATAGAGAGCCCAGATATGGACCCTCAACTCTATGGTCAAATAATCTTCGACAAAGCAGGAAAAAATATGCAATGGAAAAAAGACAGTCTCTTCAGTAAATGGTGCTGGGAAAATTGGACAGCAATATACAGAAGAATGAAACTCAACCATTCTCTAACACCCTACACAACAATAAACTCAAAATGGATGAAAGACCTCAATGTGAGACAGGAATCCATCTAAATCGTGAAGAACATAGGCAGTAATCTCTTTGACATCAGCCACAGCAACTTCTTTCAAGATACATCTCCAAAGGCTAGTGAAACAAAAGCAAAAATGAACTTTTTGGGACTTCATCAAGATAAAAAAGCTTCTGCACAGCAAAGGAAACAGTCAACAGAACAAAGAGGCAACCCACAGAATGGGAGAAGATATTTGCAAATGACACTACAGATAAAGGGCTGGTATCCATGATCTATAAAGAACTTCTCAAATTCAACACCCAAAAAAACAAATAATCAAGTCAAAAAATGGGCAGAAGACATGAACAGACACTTCTCCAAAGAAAACATACAAATGGGTAACAGACACATGAAAAAATATTCATCATCATTAGCCATCAGGGAAATTCAAATCAAAACCACACTGAGATACCACCTTACACCAGTTAGAATGGCAAAAATTGACAAGGCAAAAAACAACAAATGTTGGAGAGGTTGTGGAGAAAGGGGAACCCTCTTACACTGCTGGTGGGAATGCAAGTTGGTACAGCCACTTTGGAAAACAGTGTGGAGGTTCCTCAGAAAATTAAAAATAGAGCTACCCTATGACCCAGCAATTGCACTCCTGGGTATTTACCCCAAGGACACAGATGTAGTGAAAAGAAGGGCCATATGCACCCCAATGTTCATAGCAGCAATGTCTGCAATAGCCAAACTGTGGAAAGAGCCGAGATGCTCTTCAACAGATGAATGGATAAAGAAGATGTGGTCCATATATACAATGTAATACTACTCAGCCATCAGAAAGGATGAATACCCAACTTTTTTTTTTTTTAAAGATTTTATTTATTTATTTGACAGAGAGAGAGATAGCGAGAGCAGGAACACAAGCAGGGGGAGAGGGAGAGGGAGAAGCAGGCTTCTTGCCGAGCAGGGAGCCTGATGTGGGACTCAATTCCAGGACCCTGGGATCATGACCTGAGCCGAAGGCAGATGCTTAACGACTGAGCCACCCAGGCGCCCAGGATAAATACCCAACTTTTGCATCAACATGGATGGGACTGGAGGAGATTATGCTAAGTGAAATAAGTCAAGCAGAGAAAGTCAATTATCATATGGTTTCACTTATTTGTGGAACATAAGGAATAGCATGGAGGACATTAGGAGAAGGAAGGGAAAAATGAAGGGGGGGAATCAGAGGGGGAGATGAGCATGAGAGATTATGGACTCCGAGAAACAAACTAAGGGTTTTAGAGGGGAGGGTGTGGGGGGATGGGTGAGCCCAGTGATGGGTATTAAGGAGGGCACATACTGCATGGAGCACTGGGTGTTACACGAAAACAATGAATAGTGGATCACTACATCAAAAACTAATGATGTATTGTATGGTGACTAACATAACATAATAAAATAAAATTTAAAAAAAGAAATAGAAAATTTGGACAGCCTAATTACCAAGATTAATGGGTAAAAGTTTCAAAGCCTATTTTGTCCAATATAAGTATTGCTACCCTACCTTTCTTTTACTTTCATTTGCATGAAAAATGTTTTTCTATCCCTTCACTTTCTTTTTTTGTTATTTATTTATTTATTTATTTATTTATTTTTAAATTCTTATTTAAATTCTCGTGAGTTAACATACAGTGCAATATTGGGTTCAGGAATAGAATTCAGTGATTCAAATTTAATCAGGAATCAAGAACTCCCAACAAACAAAAATCCAGGACCAGAGGGCTTCATAGGTGAATTCTACCAAACATTTAAAGACAAGTTAAATCCTATTCTTCTCGAATTACTCCCAAAAACAAATGGGGAAGGAAAGCTTTCAAATTCGTTTTATGAGGCCAGCATTACCCAGATACCAAAACCAGATAAAGAAACTACCAAAAAAGAGAACTACAAGCCAATATCTCTGATGAATGTAGATGCAAAAATCCTCAACAAATATTAGTGAAACAAATCCAACAATGCATTAAAATAATCATTCACCACAATCAAGTGGGATTTATTCCTGGGAGGTTCAATATTTGCAAATCAGTCAACATGATATATTACCTCAACAACAGAAAGGCTAAAAACCATATGATTACTTCAATAGATACAGAAAATGCTCTTGACAAAGTACATCCTTCATGATAAAAACCCTCAACAAAGTAGGTTTAGAGGGAACATACTTCAACATAATAAAGGCCATATATGAAAAACCAACAGCTAACATTATCCTTAATGGGGAAAAACTGAGACCTTTCCCCCTAATACAGGAACAAAGCAAGGGTATCCATTCTCACCACTTTTATTCAACTTAGTACTGGAAGTCTTAGCCATGGCAATCAGACAACAAAAAGAAATAAAAGGCATCTTAATTGGTAAGGAGGAAACAAAACTTCCACTATTTGCAGATGACATGATACTGTATATGGAAAACCCTAAAGACTCCACCAAAAAAACTACTAGAACTGATAAATGAATTCAAAAAAGTCACAGGATACAAAATCAATATATGGAAATCTGTTGGATTTCTATACATTAATAATGAAGTCCCAGAAAGAGAAATTAAGAAAACAATGCCATTTACAATTGTGCCAAAAACAATAAAATACCTAGGAATAAACTTAACAAAAGAGGTGAAAGACCTGTACTCTAAGAACTATAAAACAGTGGTGAAAGAAACTGAAGGTGTCACAAACAAATGGAAAAACATTTCATGCTCATGTATCAGAAGAACAAATTTTGTTAAAATGTCCAAACTACCCAAAGAAATCTGCAGATTTAATGAAATCCCTATCAAAATACTAACAGCATTTTGCACAGAACTAGCACACATAATTCTAAAATTTATATGAACCACAAAATACCCTGAAGAGCCAAAGCAATCTCAAAAAAGAAGAAAACATGAGGTATCACAATCCCAGATTCCAAGATACACTACAAAGCTGTAGTAATCAAAATAGTACAGTACTGGCACACAAATAGACACATAGATCAATAGAACACAATGGAGGGCGCAGAAATAATCCCATGATTATATGGTCAATTAATATATGACAAAGGAAGCAAGAATATGCAGTAGGAAAAAGACAGTCTCTTTAACAAATGGTATTGGGAAAACCTGATGGCAACATGCAAAAGAATGAAACTGGACCACTTTCTAATACCACACACTAAAATAAACTCAAAATGGATTAAAGACTTAAATGTGAGACCTGAAACCATAAAATTCCTAGAGGAGAACATAGACAGTAATTTCTTTGGCATGGACCATAAAAAATTTTTTTCTACATGTCTCTTCAGGCAAGGGAAACAACAGAAAAAATAAACCGTTGGAACTAAATCAAAACAAAAGGTTTCTGCACAGCAAAGGAAAATATCAACAAAACAAAAAGACAACCTACTAAATGGAGGAGATATTTGTGAATGATATATACAATAAGGGGTTAATATCCAAATTTATTAAAGAACTTATACAATTGAACACCAAAAAAAACAAATAATCCACTTTAAAAATGGGCAGAGGACCTGAACAGATATTTTTCCATAGAAGACACACAGATGGCAAACAAACACACAAAAAATGTTCAAAATCACTGACTATTCGGGATATGTAAATCAAAACCACAATGAAATATCACCTCAGATCACTTAAGATAGTTAAATCAAAAACACAAGAAACAAGCGTCGACAAGGATGGAGAAAAAGGAATCCCTTAAGCACTGTTAGAGGTAATGCAAACTATTGCAGCCACTCTGCAAAACAGTATGGAGGTTCCTCAAAGACCTCAATGTGAGACAGGAATCCATCTAAAATCCTAGAGGAGAACATAGGCAGTAGCCTCTTCAACATCGGCCACAGCAACTTCTTTCAAGACAAATCTCCAAAAGCAACGGAAACAAAAGCAAAACTGAACTTTCGGGACTTCATCAAGATAAAAAAGCTTCTGCACAGCAAAGAAAACAGTCAACAGAACAAAGAGGCAACCCACAGAATGGGAGAAGATATTTGCAAATGACACTACAGATAAAGGGCTGATATCCAAGATCTATAAAGAACTTTTCAAACTCAACACCCAGAAAACAAATAATCAAAAAATGGGCAGAAGACATGAACAGACACTTCTCCAAAGAAAACATACAAATGGGTAACAGACACATGAAAAAATATTCATCATCATTAGCCATCAGGGAAATTCAAATCAAAACCACACTGAGATACCACCTTACACCAGTTAGAATGGCAAAATTTGACAAGGCAAGAAACAACAAATGTTGGGAGAGGTTGTGGAGAAAGGGGAACCCTCTTACACTGCTGGTGGGAATGCAAGTTGGTACAGCCACTTTGGAAAACAGTGTGGAGGTTCCTCAGAAAATTAAAAATAGAGCTACCCTATGACCCAGCAATTGCACTCCTGGGTATTTACCCCAAAGACACAGATGTAGTGAAAAGAAGGGCCACATGCACCCCAATTTTCATATCAGCAATGTCCACAATAGCCAAATTGTGGAAAGAGCCAAGATGCTCTTGACAAATGGATAAAGAAGATGTGGTCCATATATACAATGTAATATTACTCAGCCATCAGAAAGGATGAATACCTAACTTCTGCATCAACATGGATGGAACTGGAGGAGATTATGCTAAGTGAAATAAGTCAAGCAGAGAAAATCAATTATCATATGGTTTCACTTATTTGTGGAACATAAGGAATAGCATGGAGGACATTAGAAGGAAGGGAAAAATGAAGTGGGGGAAATCGGAGTGGGAGATGAACCATGAAAGATTATGGACTCCGAGAAACAAACTGAGGGTTTTAGAGGGGAGGGGGTCGGGGGATGGGTGAGCCCAGTGATGGGTATTAAGAGGGCACGTATTGCACAGAGCACTGGGTGTTATATGCAAACAATGAATCATGGAACACTACATCAAAAACTAATGATGTACTGTATGGTGACTAACATAACTTAAAAAAAAATTTTAAATAAAATTACCATATGATCCAGTAATTCCACTACTAGGTATTTACAAAGAAAACAAAAACATTAATGAAAAAACATATATGCACCCATAGGTGTATTGCAGCATTATTTACAATAGCCAAGGTATGGAAGTAACCCAAGTGTCCATAGACTCATGAATGGATAACAATGATGAGATATATATATGCAATGAAATAAAAGCCATAAAAAGAATGACATCTTGCTATTTGCAAAACATGGATGAATCTGGAGGGCATAATGCTAAGTGTAATAAGTCAGTCAGAGAAAGACAAATACCATCTGATTTCATTCATATGTGGACTATAAGAAACAAAAAAAAGGGGCTCTTTGGTGGCTCAGTCTGTTGGACATCTGCTTTCGGCTCAGGTCACGATCCCAGGGTCCTGGGATTGAGCCCCACATCGGGCTCCCTGCTCAGTGGGAGCCTGCTTCTCCTTCTCCCACTCCCTCTGCTTGTGTTCCCTCTCTCGCTGTGTCTCTTTCTGTCAAATAAAAGAAAAAAAGAAAAAGAAACAAAAACAGAGAGACAAAAAAAATGCAGACTCTTAAATATAGAGAACTGGTGGTTGCCAAAATGTTGTGGGGGGAAGATGAGTGAAATAGGTGAAGGGGATGAGCACTGAGTATAGAATTGCAATTACTCTATTGTATACCTGAAACTAATAAAACACTGTATGTTAATTAAACTGGAATTTTTAAATTATGAAAATAAAAAAATTTTTCAGAGAAAAGTTTATAAAAAAATGCCTACATTAAGAAAAAAGAAAGATTTCAAATAAACAATCTGCCTTTATAGCTCAAGAAACTAGAAAAATAAGAAAAAAGACTAAAGTTAACAGAAAGAAGGAAATAACAAAGAATACAGCAGAAATAAATGAAATAGAGACTAGAAAAACAATGGAAAAAATCAATGAAACTAATAGTTGTCATTTTGAAAAGATAAACAAAATTGATAAACCTTTAGCTAGATTTACAAAGAAAAAGAGAAGACTCAAGCAAATGAAATTATAAATGAAAGAAGAGACATTACAACTGATACCACAGATATACAAAGAACCATAAGAGACTACTATGAAATACTACACACCAATAAATGGACAACCTAGGAGAAATGGAAAATTTTCCAGAAACATACAACCAACTAAGAATGAATCATGAAAAAATAGAAAATCTGAACAGACTAGTAATAAGGTGATTGAATGAGTAATCAAAAACCTTCCAAAAACAACAAAAATAAGCCAAGGATTGAGTGGCTTCATGGGTAAATTCTACCAAACATTAAAAAAAAAAAAAATTAGGGGGCGGAGCAAGATGGCGGAGGAGTAGGAGACCTGGATTTCGTCTCCTCTCAGGAATTCAGCTGGATAGGGATCAAACCAATCTGAACACCTACTAACTCAACAGGAGATCGAAGAAAAGAAGAGCAACAACTCTCTGAACAGAAAAGCGACCACTTTCTGGAAGGTAGGACGTGCGGAGAAGTGAATCCGAGGCGATATTCGGGAGGATAGACGGCGGGGGAGGGGCCTCCGTCGGCCGCTTCTGGCAAGTGATAGAGCTGCAGAGCACAAAATCGGAACTTTTAGAAGTCGGCTCCGCTGAGGGACGTCACTCTGGTGGCGAAGTGGGGGGTGGAACCCTCCTGGGACAGTGTGGTCTCAGGACCCTCAGGGTCACAGAAAGACCTGGAGTGCCTGAGTGCGGCAGAGCTCCCAGGTATTGGAGCAGGGAAGCCGGCTGCAGAGACGGAGCCCAGGCGTGGGCTCTCAGCTCGGGGTTGCCATAAACCGTGATCCGCAGCACAGTCGGGCCACTGCTCCTCCAGCAGGGACCCAACAAGCGGCAGATCCGGGGAGACTCACCTTCTTCCCCCGGGAGGAGAGGTGCGGGAGTGCACCGCGGGGATCTGCTGGGTTTGGAGACTCCACCCGGGGTCGGGTGCCAGAGATAGAAATGCGCGGTCACAGGCCGGGTGAGCACGGAGTGCGGCCGGAGACCGGGGAGACGGGAGTGACTGACTGCTTTTCTCTGGGGGCTCACTGAGGAGCGGGACCCCGAGTTCTCGGCTCCTCCGGGGCGGAGACTGGGAGGCCGCCATTTTCACTCTCCGCCTCCAAAGCTGTACGGAAAGCTTGCAGGGAACAAAAGCTCCCGAGAGCAAACCCGAGCAGATTACTTAGCCCGGACCGGGCAAGGGCAGGGCAATTCCGCCTCCGGCAAAGACATTTGGGAACCACGGCAACAGGCCCCTCCCCCAGAAGATCAGCGAGAACAGCCAGCCAAGACCAGGTTTACCGATCAGTGAGAACGGCAGAACTCCAGCCCTAGGGGAATACTGCACATAGAATTCATGGCTTTTTTACCATGATTCTGTAGTCTTTCAAAGTTAATTATTTTTTTTTAACTGTCTTTTTTTTTTTCTTTTTTTGAATTTTTCTTTTTCCCTTTTTGAACCAACATCTTATCAATCCCTTTTTTAAAAAAACATTTTTATTTTTCATTTTCAGAGTCATATTCTATCCCTTCATAGTAGTTACCCGTATTTTTGGAATATATATATAAGTTGTTCTCTCTTTAAAATTTTGAGATAGTTTCTTCTAACAGATCAAAATATACTCTAAATCTCTAGTGTATGGTTTTTTTCTACTCCCCTGCCTGATCACATTCTCTCCCTTTTTTCTCTTTTTTTTTTAATCCTCTTCTTTCTTTTTTCAAACAACTTATCAATTCCTTTTATAAAATTTTTTATAATTTCCATCTTTACAGTCATATTCCATCCCTTCATCATATCAACCCTTATTTTTGTACATATATAAGTTTTTCTTTCTTTAAAATTTTGGGAGGCACTTTCTTTTAACAGAGCAAAATACACCCAAAATCTAGTGTGTGGCACTGATCTATAAACCAGCCTGATCATATTTGATCACATTCTGTTTTTGTTTTGTTTTGTT